>NW_026571404.1:5991785-6161785 GCF_026225935.1 Boleophthalmus pectinirostris | reverse complement strand
CTTCTACTTGACTGGGCCCCTCTATATTTTGAGGACATTTCACCATTCAACAGATATTATATTTTGTGAGGTTCAGAATGTTTAAAACTCAAATGCACATAAACGTAAATAGTTGACAATCGTTTATTCAAATATTATCTGAATGCCTCTATTGAGAAACATTTCAAAATGATACACAGAGTTAGTATTTTTCTGAAGTGCGCTGCGGTTGGAGGAGTGAAGCGGAGGTCAGCCATAAAGTAAAAGGCTGAACGAATTAAAGCGAAGCGAAGGGAACCAAAGGGAAAATCAATGAATATCCAAGGTTATAGACGACGTTTTGCGATGCTTCATTCATGTGGCGCCAAATTACAGCCAAACTCATCTATTACACGGTTATCGGAGAGGCAGAAAAGAATCCAATAATTCAGATCTTACGTCATTTGTTCACTGCTGCACTGCCTAAAGCAAACAACTGCACTTCATGTACAATCTTTATTCATATCTCCCATACACTCAGACTTAGACAAAATGTACTGCTCCACAAGAGAAATTATTTGGACACAGTAGCTCACACATCACATTATATTACAATAACAAAAAGAAAAAAAATCTGTAATAATATATAAATATATCAGAATTTTTAAAAATGTAATAAACTTCTAAATAAGTACCAATAAAAATAGCAAGAGACTAGTATCATTAAGCCATAAATTATATAAATGTATGTACAGTAAGTTAAAAAAACAAACAAATATTGTAATATAATGTAACTGTAATATAATAGAGTATATCGCAGTCATAAAAAAAGAAAACAGTGCAAAGATGATATGTTGATTGACAAAAACACAGTTGTTGTACAGTTGTAGGGAGTATTATCTGTTACATAAGGTGTATTACTAATGTTTTGTGTTTTTTGGACCCTTTTGAAAATGAGCCGGCACATCTCAAGGGGCATTCCAATAAAATAAAATAAATTGTTGAGTTGTTAAGTAGTTAATGACAAAATTTTAAAGAGTCTATTGGAGATAGGTCGATATACTAACCCAGGGGTGTCAAACTCATTTTGGTCCGGGGGCCGTATCCAACCGACTTTGATCCCAAAGGGGCCGGATCAGAAAACTCATGTCATATAAACCCCAAAAATAACAATAAATTCAAATATTTGTGCAGAGAAATGCAAATCTATTACAGAAATATTTTTTAAATGATGAACTCTTTCTTATTATAATATTATATTATGAACAACCTGAAACTTTAAGAAAAATTAAATTTCAACACAATGTTTTAACATGAACTTGTATGTAAATAAGAATAAGTCCATTTATCTTGGAAAATCCTGCACTCGGCTCCACTTTTCTCATGTTGGACATTTTTCTGATGAGGGTGTCACGGTCAACAGTCAAAACGATCGTCCTTTAAGAGCGTTTGGAAAGAGACAAGTCTTCATTTGTGCTGCTCTGGTGGGAGGGGCCACGTACAGAGACACTGGAGACGCTTCTGTGCTCAGCACCGCAGAAAATGACCAATATTTTAATAGAAAATATAATTAAGATATTTTAGTAGAAAATCACCCAAGGGCCACATTAAAGGTCTTGGAGGGCCGGATCTGGCCCCCGGGCCGTATGTTTGACACCTGTGTACTAACCAGTCTGGCGCCACCTAGTGCCTCTACTCAATTTTATTTCTCTCCAGCGACTAGGTCAGGAATCGGAAAACACTATACAGTATGCAAGAACCGTGGAAGTTGTAGACCGTGCACCGGCCAATCAGTGAAGAATTGTGAAGCCACGATGTCAAACTCGTTGCATCTGTCTGGGTCCATTTTATAGAACAGCACAACAGTAAACAATGGATGGATGTAGACGAAGAACGAAGACAGACATTCTGTGTTGACAACGATTCCCGGGATCGAGGATTTAAAGCCGGAACAAAGAGAATGTTTGTTGAATTTCATCAAGAGGAAATATGTTATTGTGTGTCATGAAATCAGAGTGTTTCCTTAGCTTCTGAAAGTGCCTTCATAGTCCATGAATGTCCTGCATGTTCGCGGACACCACATTTTCAAAAAAGAATTTTGCAAAAATAAGGCAGAACACCATCACAAATGTTGGATATGTTAAAAACACATCTACTCTTTCTAAAACAGTCCATTTTATGTTGGTGGGTGCTGTCATTTTTTTGGTATAACATGGCAAAATGGCACCAAATTTCCTTTCTTAACACTTAATATCTTCTAGAGGCTCAGTTTTAAAATACAAAGTCCACAGTGGCATGTGTGGGAAGGTTTATGTTCAGTATCAAACCTCTGTCTTTGACATTGCACTTTCCACAGTCCTTCGACGATGCCCTCAGATTTAAAGAGGAGAATTTTCGAGCAAATTCAAGCCCCCCAGAAATCTGTGATAAATCAAAACCACATGTGTAAAAGTTCAGATTTATACAAGCACATCTGACAAATTTTAACCCTTGAAAATTTGAAGGACCGACCGTAAATCGTTTTTTAGATACAACAATCTGAAAGTGGCTCCTTGGAAAACTCTTCTCAAAACAGGTCAGGGCAGAGTTGACAAAATATTTTTAATAACAAAACTTGAACCAGTTGGGAGCTTAAATTTGAGACTTTTCTTATTGGAAAGTGTATGAACCTTTGTGAATTTTTCAGTCAAATCTGAGATGGTCGGGCAGGGGCAGTGTTGGAGAGTAACAGATTACATGTACCGGAGTTAAGTAATCAGAGTACAAATTATGAGTAACTGTATTCGGTTACAATTACTGTTTCAATGAGTGGTAATTGGATTACAGTTACTTTGTTGAAATAAATGGATTACATTACATGGTGGTATTTTCCAGTTTTCACATGTTGGGTTATATCCCCTTTTCTTTTTTTTTCTTTTCTTTTTTTCGGTAATTCTACTCATTGCCAGAAACTAAACCAGGTCTAAACTAGATCTAAACTAGATCTAAACTACATCTAAAACAGGTCTGAAACCAGGTCTAAAACCAGGTCTAAAACCAGGTCTAAACCAGCTCTAAAACAGGTCTAAAACCAGGACTAAAACCAGGTCTAAAACCAGGATTAAAACCAGGTCTAAACCAGCTCTAAACCAGGTCTAAAACCAGGTCTAAACCAGCTCTAAAACAGGTCTAAAACCAGGACTAAAACCAGGTCTAAAACCAGGATTAAAACCAGGTCTAAACCAGCTCTAAACCAGGACTAAAACCAGGTCTAAACTAGATCTAAACTAGATCTAAACTAGATCTAAAACAGGTCTAAAACCAGGACTAAAACCAGGTCTAAAACCAGGATTAAAACCTGGTCTAAACCAGCTCTAAACCAGGACTAAAACCAGGTCTAAACTAGATCTAAACTAGGTCTAAAACAGGTCTAAAACCAGGTCTAAAACCAGGTCTAAAACAGGTCTAAAACAGGTCTAAAACCAGGTCTAAACCAGCTCTAAAACAGGTCTAAAACAGGTCTAAAACCAGCTCTAAAACCAGCTCTAAAACAGGTCTAAAACAGGTCTAAAACCAGGTCTAAAACCAGCTCTAAAACAGGTCTAAAACAGGTCTAAAACCAGGTCTAAAACCAGCTCTAAAACAGGTCTAAAACAGGTCTAAAACCAGGTCTAAAACCAGGTCTAAAACCAGGTCTAAACTAGATCTAAACTAGGTCTAAAACAGGTCTAAAAACAGGTCTAAAAACAGGACTAAAACAGGATTTAACAGGACTAAATCATGCTGCGTGGACGTGTCTCCTCGTCTTCTATCAATAATATTTTTAATACGGTTCAGTAAAGTCTGGGCTTTTCATTTTCTTTTAGCAGATAAAACATCTTATGTTACGATATCCTCGTCCAGTAATCCAAAGTATTCAGATTACGTTACTCACCATAAGTAACTTAATGGATTCCGTTACAAACTCCATTTTGGGGTATGTAATCTGTAATCTGTATGGGAATACATTTTAAAAGTCACCTTCCCAACACTGGGCGGGGGGCATTTGGAGATTTGGCGTGGAATGATCCATTGGCTGTTGACCTTTTGTTTTGACTGACCTAAAAAATACACATAAAGCTTTATTTGAACACTTTAGTCTGAAAAAAGTGGCACCAAACACGACTACACTGCTCCATTATAGGTTTATGGTAAAGAACATTTGAAGAAAATAATCAAAATTGGTTGCTCTGAGTTCTAAACAATCGCCATTGGCCGTGAAAACAGAAACATATTGGTCAGTCTCTAGTGCCTGTAATATTCTACTGAAAAATGACGCACGAGGAAACTGAAATAATCTTATCTGACATACGTAAAACAGAAGGTACAGGCATCATAACACTGAGCCAGGCTTCGCTTGCGTAACTGTTCTGTTTTTAGACTGGAGATCGGAGCTTTCACTTTCAGGACCAAGGAGAGTGTGCCGCAACAAAAACAACAATAACAAACCCAAAAGGAGCTTCCTGTAGCTTATTATATTTTCGTCCCGGTACAGATGTCAGCGTATTGTCGACAACGTTCGCCAAACTCTGCTCCCTCATTTCTGCGTTTTGTCATTCTGTCCGTTTTTTTTCACCGAAACCCTTTCCCCACCCACTTCTCTCACTTGCTTTCGTTAAAAATCAAAACTTTCACTCAAAATCAAACACTTAAAGGCTTCAACAATTTTGTGTACTAATGACATTACTTCTCATTTATACTTTTCTAACAGCATCCATATTACATTCTTTTCTGTTCTATGTTATAATGTTTGTTTCCTCATCAAAAATCTGAGGTTGTATTTTGTTTCATTCACAAATTCATTAGCGCTCAAATCTTGCATATTTTGGTTCTCACACAAAACACTCACGACAAGAAGTGCTCCACTCGATACACTAGAATTCATTTTTCTTTCTTTCTTTCTTCCTTTATTTGTGTATTTATTCATTTAAAACAAGCACAATGCACAGAAAACATTCATCTCAGAAAGAAAAGATGCTCTGTGCCAGATTTAGGTACAAGCTCCTTTCCATCTGCAGTCCTTGCGCAGGTACAAAATGTATTAAAGAAACTATTAAACCAACTCTAACAACATTTCATTAGTAACAGTGTCTCCTTAGAATAACCACAATCCAATTCATCATTAAAACCCTCTCAGACTCAAATAATTTTTTGTAACAGGAAAAATCTGATATTTGGGGAAAATTATCATATGGGGTAGTAATATACAATCCTGACTTTTTTTTTTTTGAGACAGACCTTCACATCCAGTGCGTTCTGGGATGTTGCAGATTTGCAGCATTGGCCCGATGTGGTAAATTAACACTGGAGACTTTATGTTTATACCACTTTTCATAACAATGAAAACAAAAAGCACAGTGTAACAGCTTTACAGTGGCAGAACAACAATCAAAACAACTTGGTATAGATCACTTTTTCGTGTGGTGCTCCAAGAAACTATTTTAATCCTTTGTAAAGCTCAAAAGTATTTTGCACTTCTGGCAGATCTTTTGCGTGTAGCCGTTCTTGCACAGTCTGCATCGTCCACGTTTATCAGCGTGGATGGGAGAAAAGGCTCCTGAGTAAAAAAAGCTCAAAATATGGATGTGGAGTAAGTAGGTAATTGGAATATAGCTGTTGCAAATCTGCAACGTCTGCCTGGAGAGGGTTAAAAACTTATAACAATCAACATGATTTCATTTTAATTTCCATAAATACAAGACTTTAAATTCAGCTTCAAAAAATACTCAAATTCATTGTCATCAATATCGTCTAAAATGTACTTTTACCAAATTCATCAGTATTATTCTCCTTTAAAACACAATTCATCAACAACATGATCATCAAGACAAATGTCATGAATCAAACACAACACATTTACATCTACACAATACATCTACAGTACACTCAGTCAGAAAGTTTAAATGTTCAAATGTTAAATGATTAATTATCAATCATTGCATTTATATAGAGCCTTTCAAGACACCCAGAGCACTTTGCCACAGCAGCCCTGGGGCAGACTGACGGAAGCGAGGCTGCCAATCTGCGGCCATCAACCCCTCCGACCACCACCAACACTCGCTCATGCACACCCCACTTTTATACTAGGCAATGTGGGTGAAGTGTCTTGCCTAAGGACTAAGGGTGTAACGATACCCAAGTCTCACGGTACGATATTGTCACGATATGAACCTTACGGAACGATATTTATTGCGATATCGTGGGAAAGCTCACGATTAGGGATGTAACAATATCGAAATCTCTCAGTACGATATTTTCACAATATAAATCTCACGGTACGATATTTATTGCGATATTCTGTGGAGGCTGAACAAAACTGTTAATATGACACTGTTTCCCTTGACAAGACTTAACCCAAAGACCTAAAACTTACAACAGCACTTTTAAGTTTTACGTATTTCTTCTTGTAGTCTACACTGAAATGGAACAAAGGATCATGGTCTATGTAGTTCCCTCTGTTTTGTTTTGTTTTTTTAGCTATTGCTGCACCATAACTCTTAATTTAAGCAAACAAACTTGTAATTCAACATATTGCGATGGTCCACGATATTATTTTGAGAACTTTGACCGTACGATTTTGGTTATTGTTACATTCCTACTAAAGACACAAAGACAGTTTTTGCTGCTGGTGCCCCCCTGTGGCTCCTGGAATTCCCAGAGGTCTCCTTTCCAAGTACTAACCAGGTCCAGCCTCTGAGCGTCTGAGATCTGACGAAGCTGGAATGGCCACGTTTGAAGAAGCCTAATCATGTGGACAATTTGAGCCCTGTAATTACCAGTGTCTATTGAACTAAAAGTAAAGGGCAGCTGCTCACTTGAAAACTACGTCTTCCTCTTCCTGACATCACAATGTGGATCAGAGCGTTTGGAGCTACGAAGAAACATGTGTGAATGAAACAAAACACAACTCCGGGACATAACAACATCCTAACATGACTTAATGCTCAGTTTTCTTCATTATTTGTCTCCAAAACCAAAATGAAAACACGGATAATGATTTGTTTTTTCAGTTTTTGATTTTGTGTTTAAATGAAAAATGGTAAATGGTTTCCCGTTTACGTGACTTTCGTGACCGCGATGTCGGACTGAACCAGGACTGAACTAGGACTGATCCAGGTCCGGGACTAGACCGGGACTGAGACCGAGACCAGACCAGGGCCAGACCGAGACTGACATGAGGACTGGGACCGGGACCAGACTGAGACTGAGACCGAGACCAGACCAGGACCAGACCGGGACTGAGATCAGGACTGAGACCGGGACCAGACTGAGATTGACACCGAGACCAGACCAGAACCAGACCGAGACCAGACTGAGACTGAGACCAGACCAGGACCAGAGTGAGACTGAGACCGAGACCAGACCAGGACCAGGCCGGGACCAGACCGGGACTGAGACTGAGACCAGACCAGGACCAGGCCGGGACCAGACCGGGACCAGGTTGGGACCAGACCGGGACCAGACCGGGACTGAGACCGAGACCAGGCCAGGACCAGACCGGGACCAGACTGGGACCAGACCGGAGGCTCAGAGCCCACAGCAGGGCCAGAGCTTGAAGCTGAGGCTTGGACCCCACAGAGGCTCGGAGTCAAAGCTCGGGGTCCGCTCTGGTCCCGCTCTGGTCCTGCTCTGGTCCCGCTCTGGTCCCGCTCTGTTTCGGGACCTGGATCAGTCCTGGTTCAGTCCGTATGCAGCGCAAAAGTCCAGCATTGCAGTCACGGAAGTCACATAAACTGGAAACGGCTGTTATCCGTTTTTTTTCCATTCTTCATTTAAACACAAAATCTAAAACTGGAAAAAACAAATCGTTTTCTGTTTTTTCATTTTGGTTTTGGAGACAAATAATGAAGAAAAGAGTTGTTTTTTCATTTCCTTACTTTTGGTTTTATACTGAAAAACGAATGAACGAATGACACACGGATTGTAAAACAGCACCTTTAAATGAACAGACACTGCACATTAGACAAAAAAAATAAACACAACACAACATACTGTAAGTGGGCCTGCTTCTCTTTTGTCACGCCGCGCTGTGATTGGCTCCCTTTCGCCGACAAAACGCGGCTCCCGATTGGCCGTCCTCACCGGCTCTAACCAATCGGCGCGCACCTGCCACGGAGGAAGGAATAAATGCAAGATGGCTCCTCGTATAAAAACAGTCTTCTGGCTTCCTCCTGGCGCGCATCAAAATAACTCTTTACACCTTATTCGACTCAAATATCTGTCCGCAGAGCCTTCCGAGGGGTGAGCCGGGCTGCGCGTCGGTATGCTCGGATAACCCGTCGGGATCAGCGGGCATCAGAAAATAAAAAAAAACAAAACTTTGACTAATCATGTGCCGGAGCTGATCTCCCAACTCCTGGCGCAGCGGCGGCCTCGGCTAGTTAGCATTTAGCTGCTAACTAGCTCATGAATTCAGTCTATTATCACTCTTCAAACTTAACAAAAACAGCAAATAAGGGACAGTTTTGCGGCTCGTCTGGTTAACGCTGGACGTGAATGGCCATTAAAGACTAAACGATGGCTGTAACGAGGTAAGATCGCTTTTATGTTGAAGCTTTTTGCGCTAATGTGGCTAAGAATGGCATGGCCCCTTTGCACGCCCGTGGTTTTAGTTTCATCTAAGCACCGAGTTTAAATGGTTGTAAATTGCTTTCATGCCCGACTATGATCGCTTTTTCTCTTATTTTTAGCCGGGAATGCTCCACACTTTAACTTTAAACTGTAATTATCACGTCAAAGTAAACACTGTTCCGCAATTAAAGCTATTAAATGCTTATTACGCCTGACTATTCGCATCATGACGTGCGTTTGCTTCACATTTATCATCTTTTGGTTACACTTCCTTTCATTTTAAATAGCCTCCTACTCCTATGGCATTATGTGGCCGGATGCACACACATACACACACACACTTAAACACACTTAAACACACTTAAACACACTAAATATAGGCTGCAAACTTGAATGAAATGTCTAAAATTCTCTATTCTTACTTATTAATAATGGTATAAGTCACCAATAATACAGCTTTTTCTCATAGATCTTTATTTAGGCTTTGGTAGCAGAGGCAGAACTTCTTTTATACACATTTAGGAGTAATTTAATATTTATTGGACACTTGTTGTGTGCAAAAATATTGAAATATTGATATAGTTTATCATTTAATGTGATGAAACAGTATCGATATCGTGGGTTGCTGTATCATTAAATCACCAAGAGTATTTTTTGGTGGATTTTACTTAATTATTTTGTTACAGAGCTCAAGTTTTGCTGCTTGTTTAATGGAAGGAGACTTGTTTATGCAACACATATGACATATTATTCAATGTTTTGGTAGTTAAAATGGGTGTGTTTCAAATTAACTTTGCGCAAGAAGTGGTTTAAGAAAGACTTGAGTACCACAGCCATGATTTAGCATTTATTTGTTATTGAACCGGATCAAATCGATTTAGAAATATATCGTATTGAATCGAAAATGTGCTGTATCGTGTCTGTATCGTATCGGCAACTTTTTAATGACCCCCAGCACAATTTAACACAATTCATACACAAAAAAAGGAGCTAAAAGTGAAATTTGTAATGCCAGGTTATTTTTTTAGACCTTCACATCTCATTTTTGGTTCCTAAGTTACCGTGTTTATCGTATCCTTTACCGTTTTATAAAGCCAGTATCATTTAATAATTCTATACTGTTATTCTTGGTTTTGGGCTGAGCAACTTTGACCTGCTCGAGTATCAAGTTCACAAACTGTACAAAAGAAAGAACAGTATTTGTATCAAGTGTCTTCATCATAACCCGGCAGCTTTTGTATCCCTTTTTTTGATGCGTGAGCAGATGTAAACTTTATTAAAAACGGCAGGTGTCCTTGATTCCGAAGTCGTGACTCTAATTCGAAATGAGCTGCTTCTTTGCCATTGATTCTTTACAAACCTTATCCAGAGTCTGGCATTGTTATCTTTAATTGCTGTAATTACGCGCAGGTCTGTGGTTGCGGCTGTAATATTGTCTGCAGAAGCGATAGAAAAGTAAACGGCGAGTGCTTTAAGCCTCGGGTCACAGTGGCTGGGGTTAATCCACTGTACGTTATTATTAGACCGCTAATGACTTCAGGACAGTGGACGTTGGCCCGCTGCAAAATCACTATTGTTTGATTTCATTGTTCAATACGGAAAACTTGGAACAGGATGCGAAGGCTTAATATCACTGCAGTCTGAATGTCACAAATTTCAAGTCAAGTTTCCACATTGGAAATTCTTATCTGCGTTATGATTATTTTAGTAGTCAATTAGCCAAGAGTATTTTTTTTGTCTTCAATTAGACGGTGAGTAAAATTATTATTTCTTCATTGAATTTTTCTGAAGAATAAAGCTTGAGAAATGATGACTTCTAAGTGGATAACAACTCGAATTTTGATTGAGATTTAGATTTTGTGTGTCAAACAAGCTCCAAACTTATATAATTGAGTTGAAACAAGTTTATTTTTAAGATATTTTTTAATATAAATAAGTATTTATTTTGTGTTTTTAAATATAGAACAGCTGGATATATAGTTTATTTTGGATACATTTATGTTTTTCTATGCCTTATTTCATGTTCAAAGTGTATTTTATTCATTGCAAAACTGCTCATATTTGTCGCCTGTATTTATTTTCAATTGGAAAGTTTTGCGTAAATTATCAGTAATAATAATAAATGCATTACAATGATTGTACTAGTCAATTAGTCAGAGTATTCTTTTGTCTTCAATTAGACTATCAGTAAAATAATTATTTCTACATTTAATTTTTCTGAAGAATAAAGCTTGAGAAATGATGACTGAAGACTTTAGATGGATAACAACTCGAATTTTTATTGAAATTTGTGTGTCAAACAATCTCCAAACTTGAAACGATAAATCTTAACAAAGTCTATTTTGAGATATTTTTTGTATAAAATTGTATAAATCAGTATATTTATTTAATTTTTTGTAGAACAGCTGGATATATAGTTTAGTTTGGATACATTTATGTTTTTCTATCCCTTATTTCATGTTCAAAGTTTATTTTACTGCTCATATTGTAGCCAGTATTTATTTTCAATTTGAAAGTTTTGCGTAAATTATCAATAATAAAGTGTTTTTATGTGAGAGAGAAATGCTGAGTAAAGGCATCGTGTAACTAAAAAATAATAGTTTGAATAATCGTGATTTCAGTATTGACCAAAATAATCGTGATAATGATTTTTTTTCCATAATCGAATAGCTCTATAACAACTTGTGTATCGTTGATTCAGGAATTGTTTTTTCTTTTGTTTTGTTGACTGTGACATGGGTTTTAAGGTGCATTCACAGTACACTTTTTAGTCCTGTTCTAGTCCTGTTCTAGTCCAAGATTAGCTTTGAAATGAGTCTTGGTTTAGTCCCTGTTTTTATGTGCGAGTGTGAAATTACCTTCTGTCTGTTGGTATAATTATTACGATGACCAAAATACCGTGCATTTCATCGCCCAAAAAAAGAAACCTCGGTCATGCCCTGCCAGTCAATTAGACAAATCATTATCTCTATGAACTGACTGTAACTGCACTCAAACTACAACTGCAAGTTAATGCAAAAATACAATTTATTAGGGACGTAACGATATCCAAATCTCACGATATTTTGAAGAGGCTGATATAATTGTAGATAGGACTCCTTTTTTTGCCTTTAAAATACCTTGACAAGATTTTGATGTGAATTATTTCCATCATAATCCCAACTAATCAAGTAAAAAACATATTTCTTCATGTTGTTTACGCTGAAATGAATCATGGGATATGTAGTTTTCAATGTTTATAATCTGTTGCTACTATAAAACCATGCATTTAAGCAAAGGAACTTTAATGATTCGATATATTGTGACACCTCACGATATTATTGTGAGACTTTTGACGATATTTCATTTAATTTATTTACCATTTATACATAAAAGTAGAACGAGGGGAAGGGTATTTGTATCTAAAAATGTAGATTGAACACAGGACTAATTTTCAGATCTTAATACCGTCTACTTTCTTATGTCGGGGAAATAATGTTTTATAATTTAAATACTACAAATTTTGGTTAACTAAGGCATTATGGACTGATTAATCGCCTAAATGACTGAACGACTAAACGACCACAGCCCTAATAACGATGACGACTCTGTTATTTACACAGTGTTTGTTTGTGTTTACCTTTCAGGCTTGACCGTTTGTTCATTTTGCTGGACACTGGGACGACGCCGGTGACCAGGAAAGCAGCAGCGCAGCAGCTCGGAGAAGTGGTCCGACTCCACCCGCACGAGCTCAACAACCTCCTATCTAAAGTACGGTTCTGTCGTTGATTAAAATAACTTTAAAGGTGCACTGCGTAACTTTTCTAGCGTCTAGCCTACTCGCACGGTGTTTTATGTTGTCATTTCGTCATCGCAAACAGACCTGGAGTTGTGTTCAGTTTCGTTCACACGTGTTTAACGCTTAAACCCTGCGTATTTAAGCTTTTCAGGTCTTCTCTCAAACAGAACACGCTCTGTTCCACCTTGTGATGTCATTTGTGAACGAAATAAAACACAACTCCAGGAATGTTTTTGAGGAAGTGACAACATTATAACACGACTTAAAGCTCACAAGAGTCAATTTTGAGTAATATATGACCTTTTAAATGGTTAGGTAAGCAATAACTGAACTCTACTTTGACATGTTGAACTGGTTTGCCTGGAATATTCCATGATTCGTCAATTTAAACATAACTATTTAGACTTAGACTTAGACTTAGATAGACTTTATTGATTCACAAGGGAAATTACTTGGACACAGCAGCTCACACATCACATTAAATTGCAACAGACATGTCAAAGTCAGGCCCAGGGTCCAAATTTGGCCCGCGATATAATTATAATTGGCCCACGAGATCATGTCAAACATGTACTGTATTTTCCGGACTATTAGGTGCTCTGGATTATAAGACGCACTGTCATTAAATGGTCTATTTTCAAACTTTTTTCCACAAATAACCCGCACTGGACTTTAAACGAAACCCAACAGTGTGATGGGTGAGTGGTTTTGTTTGTTTGTTCGTTCACGGTGACTCTGGGCTTTGTTCAGTTGTGGCGTGTAGGGAGGGTGCTGTCTGGGACCAACGGATTGTCGGCGTGTTCGCAGTGACTCAGTTGTTCAGTCGTGTCTAGAAGCGGCACATTGCACTCGCTTTTTCGGTTCGTTCCTCCGTTCCGTTCCTCGTCGGCGTGGAGTGATGAGTGTGTCTGTGGGTGTTTGTCGCTGTGCGGTCGCTGTCTGCTCCGTGTGTGTTTGTGTGTTCTGCGGGTGGTGCGGCTTTGTAGTTTACTGAAGTCATGCTGGGACACCTGAGTGGATTTGTGTATAGTAGGGATGGGCATGATTAGTCGATTAATCGATAATTGATCATTAAGAATTTCATCGATTAAAATTAAAATAATCGACAAACCGAATGTAGGTTGCTGTGCGTAGCGTGAGCAAACAGGGACAGTCGGTCAGTCTGCAACGTACCAAAGCACAAATGCGTATTTAACGATGATTTGTACAAGAAATTCCACGCTTTCCGTTGCGTTCGGGACAAGTGTGAGTCCATGTGCACAGTGAACAAAGCAGCACATATGTTTCGGTGTCCAGTGGGAAAAAGTTTTACCAGGTGAGAGTCGCTCAATGTCGATGACGAGTCCCCACCTCCCTCCCCCCGTACGGTGTCCTGGTTTTGACAAACGCAAATATGGTCACACTAACCTGTATTCACCTGAGTCATGTCTTTTAATCCGACAGAAATTGAACCGCATCAGCGACACAAGAGCTGTAGTTTTATCTTCGCTTAGTTTATGCAAATTAGTGATGTGGTTTTAAGTTTCGTTTCTGTGAGAGTTGCGCAGAACTGAATTAAACACAATATAATGTCAAACGGGCTGATGTGGCTCTAGAGTCGTTACAGTTTATATGTCGTAAAGTTGATTTTATTTATGCAGATTAGTAGTGCAGATAGTAATAATGATGATCATTTTAATATAAAAACGTTAATGATTAATCGATAATCGATCGTTAATTCTTCCGACGAGCGATTAAGAAAATTTCATCGAATGCCCATCCCTAGTGTATAGGGCGCTCTGGATTATGGCGCGCAGTCATTTTTGATGGGGTTGGAGGCTTAAGAGCGCGTCTAATAGCCCGGAAAATATGGCATTAGACCTGTCCGTGGCTACAAATAGGCTATAGATGTTGTTGAAATTTTTCAATAAATATTTAGTTTGGCCCACGACTTAGTCCCAGTTTTTAATTTTGTCCTCTGTGAATTTGAGTTTGACATCTCTGCATTACAATAACACAGAGAAAAAACATACAAAAATTTGTAATAAACTTCTAAATAATAAATTAAATAACAAGAGAATTTTATCAGTAAGACATAAATTATATAAATGTATGTACAGTAAGTAAAAAATGTCATTTAATTTGGTGTTTATTTCAGTGTGGGTGATTTAATTGCTTAAAAATATGTAGAAAAATGCAATTATTGTGAGTAGAGTCGCCTCTCCGTAGATCTAACCTGAGCTTGTTCTGTCTCCATTCTCCAAACTTTTTCTCCAGCTTTTTTTTTTAACTGCAAATGCAAATAGATAAATGGAGTAAAACAAGCCTGCTTCCAGCGTATTCTGAGTCGTATTATCAGATCTGTCATGCAAATGTGAGTTATGATTTGAATATTTTCCTCAGGTCTTGACGTACCTTCGGAGTCCAAACTGGGACACGCGGATCGCAGCGGGACAGGCCGTGGAAGCCATAGTGAAGAACGTACCGGAGTGGAAGCCGGCGCCCAGACCCAAAGACGGTGAGCGCCACTGATGAGAAGTTTTTAAACACTAGGACTGCAACGGTTAATCAAAAATAATCAGTTGTATTTTAATAATCGTAACTGCTATCTGAACTATGCAAACTCTAAAACCCAAAGAGCGTTTAAAACAGTGAGTCTTTTCTTCTATTAAAGCAAAACCTCCAAAAATAAAAACACCCTCAATAATACACTTGTAAATATTCACGATTTTGAAACCTCCAGTCACCATATTTCAACATTTTATCGAAATATGCATCCCAGGTGGTGTCCAAACTTTTTTCATCAAGGGCCACATGATGAAGCAGAAGGCTGATCGAATGAGCTATCAGACTTTATTCATGCCAAGATCCTTAAAACCACACACTAAATTAAATTAAATTATTTAAATATCAGCTTTATCAAGGTAGATTTTCAACAAACTTGCAGTAAAAATTTAATTTTTAATTGATGCAAGGTAATTTGGGCCAGTTCACCTGGAAGCCTGAGGGCCAAGAAAAATTTGTCTGAGGGCCGCATTTGGCCCACGGGCCGTAGTTTGGACATGCCTGATGCATCCAAATCTCACGGTACGATATTTATTGCGGACTATACAAACTCTAAAACCTAAAGAGCGTTTAAAACAGTGACTCTTTTCTTCTATTAAAGCAAAACTTCAAAAAAAGAATAAACAATTTCTGGTCTTCCTCGATGGTACACTTGTAAATATTTATGATTTTGAAACCTCCAGTCTCTATATTTCAACATTTTATTGAAATATGCATCCAAATAACGATATCCAAATCTCACGGTACGATATTTATTGCGATATTTTGAAGCGGCTAATAAAATTGTATATAAATGTGACACTTTTTTTGCTTTTAAAATACCTTGACAAGATTTTGCTGTGAATTATTTCCATCATAATCCCAAGAATTCAAGTAAAAAACATATTTCTTCATGTTGTCTGCGCTGAAATGAATCATGGGATATGTAGTTTACGATGTTTATAACCTGTTGCTACTATAAAACCATGAATTTAAGCAAAGGAACTTCAATAATTTGATATATTTTGACAGCCCACGATATTATTGTGAGATTTTTTGGCGATATGATATCACGATATTTCGGTTATTGTTACATCCCTAATAGCAGCAGTTAACACAATTACTGGGTAACAATATTAACCTTTTTGTTAGAAGTTAAAGTTGTAATAACACAATTGTTTTTCTTTTGGGGATTTTCTTCAGCAAAATTAGAATATGTATCTTTTTTTCTGTGCAAATGACTGAGGACGGATTTACGACACAAAAACAAAACAAAAAACATTTAAATTAAGAAATGTTACGACTGATCTAGTTTGCAGCGAAACATAATAAGACGATTGAAAAGTTTTTACTGTTTATCCAAACTACACAAATCCATCATATCATAAAGGGAGGCAGTACAACAATGCTCAAACGTCTGACAACACCTTTTGACTTTTTTTGTGGTAAAAGTAGCGTCTCGATAACGTTATCTTTTAGGTGCTAAAACAAAAGAGTTTTGGCAGGGTGTGACTACTTTTTGGTCGTGTTTGTGAAAGATAAGAAAACCTTTAACCGAGCAGATAGAGCACGGAAGCAAAAGCACAAATACTCAGCAGTTTTATTTTAGTAACAGGCAATGAAAAAAAACAAATTTACATGTTCGCTATTAGAAAATCAGAAATGCTGCAGTTACTTTGGCCACAGTTTGAGTCTTTAGTAGAGCTCAGTTCTGTTTTAAAGTACCAGTGCAATACCAAATAAAAAGGGTTGTGTACTATTGTTACAAAAAAAACCAAACAAAAAAAACACTATGGATGTAACAATCTCAAACTCGCGATATTTTGAAGAGGCTGACATAATCGTAGATAGGATGCTTTTTTTGCTTTTAAAATAGTTCTACAATATTCTGGTGTGAACTTTTTTCCATCATAATCCCAAGAATTCAAGTAAAAAACATATTTCTTCATGTTGTCTGCACTGAAATGAATCATGGGATATGTAGTTTCCAATGTTTTTAAGCTCTTGCTACTATAAAACCATGTATTGTGTCGTGTTTATAACAGTGACTCTTTTCTTCTATTAAAGCAAACCTCAATAATACACTTGTCAATATTCACGATTTTGAAAGCTCCAGTCACCATATTTCAACATTTTATCGAATATGGATCCAAATAACTATATCCAAATCTCTCGGTACGATATTTATTGCGATATTTTGAAGAGGCTGATTATAATAGTAGACAGGACACTTTTTTGCGTTTTTAAATATAGTTTAACAAGATTTTGGTGTGAATTATTTCCGTCATATTCCCAAGAATTCCACAAAAAAACATATTTCTTCATGTTGTCTGCGCTGAAATGAATCATGGGATATGTAGTTCCTGATGTTTATAAGATGTTGCTACTATAAAACCATGAATTTAAGCAAAGGAACTTGTGATTCGATATATTCTGACAGCCCACGATATTATTGTTAGACTTTTGACGATACGATATCACGATATTTCAGTTATTGTTACATCCCTAAACACATTTGATACCACAGCTTTTTTTTTTTTTTTTTTTTTTAATAACAAGTTTTGAAACCTCAGGGAGAACGGTGTTGAAGATTACTACAAATTAACAATAAAAACAATAGCTTTTTCACGAAATAAGTACTATATTTAAAAGAATTTATGAACAGAGTAGTCTTGTTTTGCCGTTCTAGATGATGATTGACAGGAACAGGTATTGAAAAACTGGTATTGTGCCGATATCTGAAAATAGGGTTGGGTGAACAATATTCCTAAGTTTCAACATGTCTTTAAATGTATTATTCAGTGTTTCCCATAGATTTTGTTAAGATTATAGTGGCACAAATTATTTTTATTTGAATAATCTAATTTCATTCTGTTTGCGGAGTGTAAATGCCACTTACTTACTTCCTATATTTAATCTTTAACCAGTCATTTTTGATCCGTGTTGTCTCTTTTATAAGCTTATAATACACTGAGCAGCAAAGCCTAATTTTGTTATGCCAATATATCGTCTCAGATGTTGTTTTTAAGACTTTGTGGACTTTGGGGGCACATTTGGAGGACTTTAGACTTTGGGGGGCCTCTGTAGTTTCCCGTATTAACGAGAAACACTGATGACTCAAGGTTTAACTATGAGACCAATGTGAGATGTGTTAAATTGCTCACAAATTATTTTTAACACTATTTTAAACCCAAAACAATAAACTAGATATTATATTTGCACAACAACACTAATAATAGTACTGATCTGTCTGTAATCTGTCTAAAGGTCGCTGCACACTACAGGAGAATTTGCCCGATTTTGGCTGCGACTTTGTGTCTTCGTGTGCGATTTTTGAAGCCGCTGTGCTCCTCGTGTGTGTGTGTGGTGTCAGTTTGACTGAGCTGTTCTGTCAGATCGGAACCATCAAACATCAGCAACGACACAGTAACAACCGATAAAACAGAGCATCAGGAGCAGAGGACTGACGGACACAGAGACGCAAGAAACAAACTCAGGAAATAGCGAAAATAATGAGTCGACTTTAGTGCTCACCTCTCGTAAAGTGATAAATTTAAACTGCACCATTTTAAATTTTAATAAATAATAATAATAATAATAATAATAATAATATATAATAATAATAATAATAATAATAATAATAATATAATAATTATGATAATAATATTAATAATAATAATACCAATAATAATATTTTATTTTTTTTTTTTGTTTTATTATTTTACATGTATATAACATAACAATAAAAATTTAAAATAAAACACGCCAGATAAAAAAAAAAAAAAAAAAAAGGTGCTGGAAGAGGCAAAGAACGCAAACGGGCTTATATTAAAGCCTCCACCTTATGAATACATTACAAATTGAACATTATAGCTGTGCATTTCAAAAAAATTTAAAAAATCCACATCATCCATAGAATTTGTCCTCTGCAAATAATGACCCCCAGTCCACAAAACAGCGCTATTAATCCAGTTTGAGGTGCTCTTTAAAAGTAAAAAGGCAAGAGTAGTTCCTCGCCTGTGTTTGTTTACATCCACGGATCGAGGTGAAGCTGCAGTTTAACGATACCGTTTCGACTTCCTTTGAACTTTATGGACAATATGAGTAGAAAATTCAGTTTGTCGACTGGACAGAAGTTAGTCAGGTTGAAGACGTTTCGCAGCTCATCCAAGCTGCTTCTTCAGTTCTGGACAACGGACAATACTTGATTCATACTTTAAAAATCATATATCTGAAGTTTTGCACCACATTTCACAAATAATAACACAGTTTTGACTTGTATCTAAACTAGAAGTGCAGTGCTCTTGATTTTTTTTATTTTTTGAACACTTAACTCTTTCCCCCGTTAATGCCTAATAGGAACAACCCATACATATATTACTAGGCCTACCCATAGAGCATAAGTGCATAAAAGAAAACAAACTTCCACGAAATTATTTTTAAACTCATGAACTTAATTGAAAACACAGACA
The DNA here is from genome assembly GCF_026225935.1 of Boleophthalmus pectinirostris. Classification (NCBI taxonomy): domain Eukaryota; kingdom Metazoa; phylum Chordata; class Actinopteri; order Gobiiformes; family Gobiidae; genus Boleophthalmus; species Boleophthalmus pectinirostris. Next base: position 6,142,465 of record NW_026571404.1, on the reverse strand, counting down.
TATTTGTATCTCTGGAAACCTTAGACTCTGAACCCTTCATTTATGGATGTTTAAATGTGATTCAACTCATTTATAGGTGTTTAACAGCTCACTGAATATGAGAGTTTACCTGGTCAGGTGCAAAATCGAAAACAAAAAACTACATTCAGCATCTGATATATGCACGTTCTGACATATTCGACAGCGCTCACAACTTTATAGTTTGTGGTCTTCAGACATTTCCCGCTGCAAGAAGAACAAGTCTCGTAAGATTCTCCTTGTGTCTGTGTTTTGCGCTTTCTGTCACACTTTTAAAAATCATTTAAGACCAAGAAATCCTGTAGTGTGAAGCGACCTTTACTCTAAATCACTGAAGTCCAGGCAGAGAAAATGAGCGTCCTTCCTCGCGCACAATAACCTTCTAATGGGAATAGCACGTTCTGTATTGTTCTTAAACCGTCCCCTGAGCCGAACAGCAGGCTCTGTCCACGCTCGCTCAGGTGTTGAAGCTGCACTTTTAAACGGCATAAAATATTTGGGCCATCAGCGATATTTTTTTTCTGCAGCGGGCTTTGTGATAACAGGCTCTATTTGCAGTTCAAACACTTGTGTAGGCTGATGCTGACAGGAGCGGAGGCAGAGGGAGGCTTGGCTGTACACACACTTTACCACCTCTGCAAAGGAGCGCGTAATCGTTTTAGGAAAAGATTTTTTTTTTTTTTTCATGGGAACATACTGCCAACTTGCATTTTCACTGTCGTCATGTGAAACAGGCCAGGCAAGCAGTTTTGATCTGAAAAGTACAGAACGAGGTGAAGGAATGCCAATATCTGTGTGCTACGACAGGTTTCTAATATGCGTAAAATCTGACTTATAGTGCGATATATATTATTTTTGCTTACATTGGGGTGTGAACTAACTGAAAACGCTAGTGTTACACGCTCTGTTACTCAAGTGAGACTTTATTTGGAGCTTTTTACGCTTTTTTTTTTTAACCAGAAAGCGCTTACTTTGTTGGAACTACAACAGGTGAGATGATTTCTTCCCTCGCACTTGAAATTACAGTTACAACTCGCTGGCATTTACAACAGTTTTTCCACTTAGTCTCTCTCACCTTTTTGTTGAAAATCAAATCCCTAAAAAGACTATGAATGCTCTTGTTGAACACAAGCTCCTGAAAATGTGATCTTTAAATCCGTTTTGTATTTTTTTTCTTGAGCTTAAGACTCTTAAAACTTATTTGGCAGTGTTTGGTAACTTTTGAATATTCCACCAATAGAGGTACCGTATTTTCCAGACTATTGAGCGCACCTGAATATAAGCCGCAGGTGTCCACGTCTTCAAGAAGGTTATTAAGTTCGGGCTGTCTGCTTTTATCGCCTCTGAAAGCTTTTGTCGTCTTTTTGCTTTGAGTCAGTTCATCACCAACTTCTCACCATCAACTCACTGATGTCGGGTTCACGTGCAGCAGCTCTGTTTCCTTCTTCCACAGCCACATCAATCGCCGTTAACTTAGCAAGAAATGAACGAAAAGAAGCAGAAAGAAGTCATCTTATGTTATCTGCCCCCTTTTCCCTTTTCTAGACAATACATTAACACTGATAGTTACTTTAAAACATTTCATACATTACATACATTTCATTTCAGCCACAATTATTAATCAGTTGCAAACGGAGATCATCGCTTTTATGCGCCACAACTTGATTTTCTTTTTCATCCATACATATTGCACTGGATTTTATGTATTAATAACTTTCTGTTCTGTTTTTCACATTAAAACGTTTTGCCGTGGTCCAAAGTTATGCCTCGCTTAACCTCAAACATCCTAAATATTCACTGCAATGAGTTAATAAGTGCTTTCACAACTGTCAAGAGACCAGAGTGGATTTTTGCCCCCTCAGTGAAGCTAACGGTTTAGCTTAGTTTAGTTTAGTTTAGTTTATTTGTTTATTTATCAGGGATAATGTGCATAAAAACACTGAGCTACACTAAGAGGTCATGTGTTTGTTGCCAAGTTATAGCAAAATTGTTCATTTCCACCTTCAGTCCCTGGACAAGTTGGTGTCATAAATGATGAACATGCCAATAAACTAAAATACAATATATATTAATGCATCCAGACAATTAGTAAGTAACACTATAGTCCCATTCAGTTCATATTTCTTTATTCATACAGGGCAAATTAAAGGTTTGTTTGGTTAAAAGTCATTGTTTGGTCAGACGTGCAAACATTTCATAATTTGTACATGATATAAATTCATGTGGGAGGCTTTTCCAGAGGATTAAGGCCTATTCATGCTGCATAAGAACATAAGATCTTTGTTCATATTACCTCAAGAACAAGAACAAAGAACGAAGTTTGTTTGGGCTCTGACATTTCATACTTCAAAAGATGTTCTCCTGCCAAACTGACCCGTCCCCTCGCTCCATTTCTTTTCGTTCTCCACTCATTCTCCACTCTCTTTTTTTTTTTTTTTGGTGACCTGCCTTTTGGCGTTTGCAAACTTGTCACAGAGATTACGCCAGACTTTTTCGTCCGAGCCTAAAATATCTGCGATCTCCCTTCATGAATTTCTTCCCATTTGGCGTCTTTATAGTCATTGGGCGTCGTGTCGTATACATGTTTGTATTTCTCACCATTTTCGTCAGCTGTGACTCAGAATAGGGATGGGCATGATCAGTCGACTAATCGATAATTGATCATTAAGAATTTCATCGATTACGTTCATTTCTAATCGACAAACTGAATGTAGGTTTCTGGGTGTAGATATGAAGCTGTGTGTGACAGAGCAAACACTGGAGTTGCAGCCTCACAGTCCCACGTTTGGGCTGTGGTACCTCCTTGGAGATCACTGTACCTCTCAGTGAGTGTGTTTACATGCACATCAGTGTCTTGGTTTTGTCATGGTGCATGTTTACGCAGTATCCCGCTTACTGCAACATAAAGAGCTGCGCTAAACCTGCACACGTACGATCTTTGAAAACATTCGTGACGCACAGAACAGGCTCACCTTCAGCATCAACATCCCCCTGTCACAGAAAGAACATATTCCACTGAGTTGTGTCCTTTAGGCTATGTTCAGACTGCAGGGCTTAACGCTCAATTCCAATTTTTTTGTGAAATCCGATGTTTTTGCGAGGTCGTTCACATTTCCAATTAAATGTGACTTGTATGTGATCCCCTGTGTGAACGTTAAACGGCCCAAAAGTGTCCCACATGTGCACTGGAGACGCGATGACGTCCACCTCAGCGAGCGTGCTCTGTGTTTACGGAAGTTGTCCAAACGAGCATTGAGCACCTGGAGATTTTAAATTTCCTCTCGTACCGGAGCCAGAACATGAACAACTTACTTGTTTTAAGGAGGAGATTGAGAAGGAGAAAGACGAGGTTTTTGGCCGTGGTGTTTTGTGGGACAGCGGCAGCGACGTCCGTTGAAAGGAACGTGTGGATGTGGAGACGTAGCCAAGAGTGGTGAGTGGTGATGTGTTTCGCTTCAGTGACACGGAGTTCATTAACAATTTTCACCTACTTCAGCGCAGAATAGTGACGTTTGTGGCTTGTTGATAATGTGTAGGTGGCTGTTCAGACTGAAGTCGCATGTCAAAAGATCAGATATGTATCGGTTTCAGGACCACATATCCAAGTGTCCTGGGTCACATTTGAAAAAATCGGATCTCTGTCGTTCAGACTGTCAAAAATCGGATTTGGGTCTCTTCAGGCTGCAGTCTGAACGCAGCCTTAGTCCAACAAAAGCTGAACCGCATCAGCGCACAAGAGCATTTTTTTTTTTTCTCTCCGCTTAGTTTATGCAAATTAGCCATGCGGTTTTTAGTTTTGTTTCTACTTGCACAAAGCTGAATTAAACACATTATAATGTCAAACGGGCTGATGTGGCTCTAGAGTCGTTACGGTTTATATGTCGTAAAGTTGAGTTTATTTATGCAGATTAGTAATAGTAATAATAATGATGATACTTATTATATAAAAAGTTAATGACTAATCGAAAATCAGATGTTAATTCTCCCAACGATCGATTCATAAAATTTCATCGAATGTACATCCCTAACTCAAAACCATCCATTTTTTTCTTGCTCCGCCCGGCAAGGAAGCAGATAAACCACGGCCACATAAATAACCAATCGGAGCGAAGATGTCGGACAGCGTTGACGATGTTCTACATAAAGTTCTGCTCAGCTGCGGCGTCGAGAACAAGCCGAGAACTGTCGAACAGGAGCTGGCTGAACATTATTTTGTTCAGTCAACCCTGGTTTCATGTTCTTATGAAGTATGAATAGGTCTTTATGGCTCTAGAGGAGAATGATGAGTGACCAAAAAAGGTTCTGCACCTCGGAACGCTGCATTCTCCTCAGGCTGTGGACCGTGTGGCTCAGCAGGTAGCATGCTAACCACGCATTTCCAGTTTTAATGATTACCACGTGAAACAAAGTCAAATTTTCAGAAGTTCAGATTTCTCCCTGAAGGCTAAACTCTTCCCCAAACTTCTCAAACAGTCACAGGGTTTTAGAAATGACCAAACCACCATTAAAGCATATTTAACAGCAAAGCCCTACTTTCAGCGGGATATGAATAGAAATGGAAAAATGCAGTGTGTCATGAACTGGGTCAAGACTTTTTAAAGGGCCTGTACTTTACTTATAATAGTTGTTTCTCTGTTTTGGTTTAACATCAGAGCTCCATCCGAATCCGTTAAATAAACCGTTCCACATCCGCACTGGAGTTCATGCAGGGACGGAGGAAATTAGGATGATTAGAAGTTTTGTTCAAGTTCAGGAGATAAATGTTGAAAGCCTTTTTTATTTAATTTTATTTTTTTAAGTAACTGTATGTAGCCTGCACTTTTAATGTATACCTAAATCTGCAAATGGAAGACACACATGTTTTTCAACAAAATTCACCGAGACCCTGGCCTGCGCTCGCTCTGATTAATGATTGGCAAAGTTACAGGTCAAATGTGTGGAGAGACAAACACTCCTGTTTTTTAGAAATATGACAAACAGGTGAACCATCGGAAATGTTACACAGTGCTCCTTTTACTGTGTGAAGATTTCAATTAATCTGAAAAATTGGCAAAAAAGTATGTCTCTTTTTGTTGCATATATTGTCAACAATGATAATAATTTACAGTGGATTTTATCAAGGAGGGATGGAATATTATTGAGATTTCTGTAAAATACATTTGGATTTTGAAAACATTTCTATACAAAGACTAAACTATAAGGCTAAGATGACATTTTAAAATCACACTTATTTGTTTTTGCTAATTAACTCTTCATATAACATTATAAAAGTGAATATCACAAATATCTTGAAGCCAGATCATGATTCTTGTAAACTTAGTATTATATTATCCAGTTGGAAAAGTGGGTTGGAAAAAGTGGCTGTATTTGAGCATAGTGCCACATGCAAGGGAAAATTTGTGAATAATGACATGAGATTTTACCAAAAAAGCATATTGTCACACGGAAGAGATCACGATTCGACCCATCCCTGTCTAAAGGCCGCCACACACAACAGGAGAATTTGCCCGATTTTGGTTCTGAGCTGCTGTGTCAGATCGTAACCACCAAACATCAACAACGCTGCGGTAACAGACAATAAAACAGCATCAGACGCAGACTGAGTGACAGACACAGAGGCGTAAGATACAAACTCAGGAAATGGCGAAAATAATGAGACGACTTTACTCACCTCACTTGAAGTTGTTCCAGTTTGAGGTGTTCGTTAAAAGTAAAAAGGCAAGAGTAGTTCCTCACGTGTGTCTATTTACATCCACACAACACACGGATCGAGGTGAAGCTGCAGATTAACTATACTGACTCCACTTCCTGTGTACATTGTCTCAAATCTTTTATGATTTAGGGCCTATTTACACGAGAACATTTGCAGGTAAAAACAAAATATTTTATCTGAAGTGCCGTTCGTTTAGACGGTGACGATGTTTTTGGAGCTTAAAAATGCAAAAATCTAAAACCACCCTCCAGAGTGGAAAAGTTGAATACGCTCCACCGTAGCGTACACTGCCCAAGATGCAAAACTCTGGTCAGATCTTTTCAGGTCACGTACGCATTTACTTTACATACATCACCACCTAGTCACCTGGCATGCATACCCAGTCGAATTCCACAGACTTTTGCATTTGCTCCCGAAAACACTCATCTAAACCCGGAATAAAAAGTGAAAACATGACGCTACTTTTGCATCTTCTGTTCAGTCCGTCATTATATACATGAATATGAATGAATACATGAAGTTTTGCACCACATTTCACAAATAATAATAATAAGAGTTTTGTCTTGTATCTAAACTAGAAGTGCAGTGCTCTGATCTTTTGAACACTTACGAGTCTCAAAGCGAGTGGTTTTACTGTTGACAGGAAACAGATGACGCGATCGCGCTCACAACTGTGTAACCTGTGGTCCGCAGACATATCCCCCAGGAGTCTTTGCGATCGGCAATCTCAGTCTCATAAGATTCTCCTCGTGTCTGTGGTGTGCGCTTTTGGTCGCATATTCAGTGTTTCCCACAGAAAATTGGTTAGGCAAAGTGGTGCTGCCGAAAAAGTGAAGAGGGGGGTGTGCGAAGATTTCGTGCACAGAGAAGAAGTGAGGAGCGGGATGTGCGGCGATTCCGTGCATGGAGAAAAAGTGAGGAGCGGGATGTGCGGAGATTCCGTGCATGGAGAAAAAGTGAGGAGCGGGATGTGCGGAGATTCCGTGCATGGAGAAAAAGTGAGGAGCGGGATGTGCAGAGATTCCGTGCACAGAGAAAAAGTGAGGAGCGGAGATGTGCGTAGGTTCCGTACGCGGAGAAAAGGTGAGGAGCGGGATGTGCGGAGATTCTGTGCATGTTGGAGAAAAAGTGAGGAGTGGAGGTGTGTGGAGATTCTGTGCACAGAGAAAAAGTGAGGAGCGAGATGTGCGGTGATTCCGTGCATGGAGAAAAAGTGAGGAGCGGAGGTGTGCGTAGGTTCTGTACACGGAGAAAAGGTGAGGAGCGGGATGTGCGGAGATTCCGTGCATGGAGAAAAAGTGAGGAGCGGGATGTGCGTAGGTTCCGTACGTGGAGAAAAAGTGAGGAGCGGGATGTGCGTAGGTTCCGTACGTGGAGAAAAAGTGAGGAGCGGGATGTGCGGCGATTCTGTGCACAGAGAAAAAGTGAGGAGCGAGATGTGCGGCGATTCCGTGCACGCAGAAGAAGTGAGGAGCGGGATGTGCGGTGATTCCGTGCATGGAGAAAAAGTGAGGAGCGGGGCCAGTTGTTGTCAAGAACTTAACTATAAAGTGCTGCAGGAAAGACTGACATTGAAAAATCGTTTAAAACCCAAAAAGCTTGTAGTGTTTGGCGTCCTTAACCATGCCTTATTTTTCCTTATTGGGATTCCTGCCTGATTTTGGTAATAATTGCTCTTCTCCCTTGTGTTTGCCTCCCTCCAGAGTCGTGTGAGGACCTGTCCCCAGAGGAGGCGTCCTGTGATCGTCTGAGCTTCCTTCACTTCGACATCTCCAGGCTCCTCAAACATGGAGCGTCGCTGCTGGGATCCGCCGGAGCCGAGTTTGAGCTGCAGGACGACAAAACTGGTTTGTACACAGCTCTCTGCACAGACATGTATCCTGCATAATTTAAAACATTTCACTTTAAAATGAAAATGTTGTAGCAAAAGTGTCTTATTCATCCAAATTTTGCAGTAAATATGAAGCTGTATTAAGATGTTTTTTTTTTTTTACACTAAGATGATGCAACATGATGAAAGTGATCAGAATCCACTGCTCTGATGGGACTTAAAATAGATACAAGATGCATTTTTATGATTTTGCCACCTGCTTGTCTCCATCGAGGATGCTGTGCTTTGCCTGGAAAGTTCCGCTGTATGGCATTAAACTCTTCAAACAAATGTTAAACCTGATCATTACTGTTACTGACTCGACCAGTGAACCTCAACCTTTTTAGCTCAACAATAATACAATAATAAGACAATATTTCGAGGACTGGGGGATTTGGGGCTGTGGCGGTGCGACATGGTTTAGTCCTGGTTTAGTCCTGATTAAATCTGGTTTTAGTTCTGGTTTTAGTCCTGGTTTAGTCCTGGTTTAGTCCTGTTTTATTCATTATTTAGTCCTGGTTTTAGACCTGGTTTTAGTCCTGGTTTTAATCCTGGTTTTAGTCCTGGTTTTAGACCTGCGTTTAGACCTGCGTTTAGTCCTGATTAAATCCTGGTTTAGACCTGGTTTTAGTCCTGGTTTAGTCCTGTTTTATTCATTATTTAGTCCTGGTTTTAGACCTGCGTTTAGACCTGTATTTAGTCCTGATTAAATCCTGGTTTTAGTCCTGGTTTAGACCTGGTTTAGACCTGATTTTAGTTCTGAATTAGTCCTAGTTTAGTCCCGATTAAATCATGGTTTAGTCCTGGTTTAGACCTGTTTAATGATTATATCCTCTTTTTAGTCCTAGTTTTAGTCCAGGTTTAGCCCTGGTTTAGTCCGGTTTAGACCTGGTTTAGATCTGGTTTAGACCTGGTTTTAGTCCTAGTTTTAGTTCTGGTTTAGTCTTGGTTAAACCTGTGTTAGTCCTGTTTTTTAGACCTGTATTTAGTCCTGATTAAATCCTGGTTTTAGTCCTGGTTTAGACCTGGTTTAGACCTGATTTTAGTTCTGAATTAGTCCTAGTTTAGTCCCGATTAAATCATGGTTTAGTCCTGGTTTAGACCTGTTTAATGATTATATCCTCTTTTTAGTCCTAGTTTTAGTCCAGGTTTAGCCCTGGTTTAGATCTGGTTTAGACCTGGTTTTAGTCCTAGTTTTAGTTCTGGTTTAGTTAAACCTGTGTTAGTCCTGTTTTTAGACCTGCTTTTAGTTCTGGTTTAGGCCTGGTTTAGACCTGGTTTTTGACGTGGTTTTAGACCTGGTTTTAATTCTGTTTTTAGATCTGTTTTAGACCTGGTTGAAACCTGGTTTAACTAGATCCTAGACCGAAGAACTCCCCATATTACAACACAAATCTACATTTAAACATGATTAAATTTATCTGCCCCTGTCTGTTTTGTATTAAACATTATTGGCCTGTTGCTGCGCTCTATTGAACGTCCGTAGTCGATAAATCCGAGTCAGTTCTCCCGACATTCGTTGTAAATACATTCCATAGCAACAGTTGGGGAAAATAAGGATGCCTATGAATCCCATTTACAGTCTGTAGAAGGACATTTGGGACAGACGACGAATAACTCACTAGGGCTTCATCCAAATCTTTAAGAACTCAACGCTCTGACTGAACCCTGAGGTAGTTCACGTCTTAGGCTGCGTTCAGACTGCAGCCTGAAGTGACCCAAATACGATTTTTTGGCTTCTGTGTGACCTGTATCTGATCTTTTAATGACAGTCTGAACAACACAGATCCGATTTTTTTCAAATGTGACCCAGGACACTTGGATATGTGCTCCTGAAACTGATACAAATCTGATCTGGCCAAAGCGCATTTACCCGACCTACACGTTATCAACAAGCCACAAACGTCACTATTCTGCGCTGAAGTAGGCGAAAATTGTTAATGAACTCCGTGTGACTGAAGCGAAGCACAATGCCACTCACCACTCTTGGCTCCGTCTCCATATCCACACGTTCCTTTCAACAGACGTCGCTGCCGCTGCCCCACAAAACACTATGGCCAAAAACCTCATCCTTCTCCTTCTCAATCTCCTCCTTAAAATAAGTAAGTTGTTCATGTTCTGGCTCCGGTACGAGAGGAACTTTAAAATCTCCAGGTGCTCGATGCTCACGTCCATGTTTGGACAACTTCCGTAAACACAGAGACGCTCGCTGCGGTTGACGTCGTCGTGTCTCCAGTGCACATGTGGGACACTTTCGGGCCATTTAACGTTCACACAGGGGATCGCATACAAGTCGCATTTAATTGGAAATGTGAACGACCTCGCAAAACATCAGATTTTACAAAAAAATCGGAATTGAGCGTTAAGCCCTGCAGTCTGAACGTAGCCTCAGAGTCTGTTAATTAACGTTTGCTGTCGGCGACTCAGTTATGGCAATTTGACTTTTACATGTTCAGAAAAAAAAAAATCTACTGTCAGATGATGTGAAAGAAAGTCTAAATGTCACTACAAAGTTTTCAGAAGACACTCTGCACATACGCAACTTAACATAATTTAATCAAAATGATGAAAAGACAATTCTCTGTGTGCACTGTGACGTAAATCCAACCTACTCGATCTGCTCCGAACTACCAGAGTTTGTGTTTCGGGACTTGGATTTGATTGGACGTTCCATTGGACTTTCTCGAGTTGAAGGTCTGTTTTCCCCGAGACCCAAGCACAATAAATTCAGTGTTATGATTTCATCTCCATGAAGGCAAGCAGCTGTACGGAAGATAATCTGTTCCATCACATTTTGAATTTTAAATGCCTGTGAATTTCTCAAATTTTTTACTCTGAAAAAACATGTTTGAATTCTTTTTAATCTAAATTTTAGTTGCTGAATTTTTTTTTTTTTTATAAATATTTTTATTAAGGAATCACAATATACTCATACAAGATTTACAAATCACAATTATTTTTCCTTTTATATTTTTCTTATTTTCAAAGGGAAAACACCATCTTACTAATAAATACCAAATCCAAATATTATCAAAAATGAAGCAAAGGCAAACAATCAAAAGATAATAATAATTATGATGGTGAAAAAAATAAAAAATAATAATAATAATAATAAATAAATAAATAAATAAAATAAAATTAATAAAAAAGAGTAAAAAGAGAGAGGAAGAGAGAGAGAGAAAAGAAGACAGTAGGGTGAGTTGCTGAAATTTTAAGCATACATTCAATAACGTCAAAGTGTTTCAAATTTAATAATATATATAAAGAAATCACCTTTTAAATATTCAGCATAAACATTTTCATGCCCTCAAATTCAACAGTCAAAATTCAGAGTGTAAAATTTGCAGTGAAAAGAATTCGCAGGAAAGATTCAAGATGCCAAAGTCATAACTCATCAATCTAAAGTGATCCGATCTGACCTGGTAAGAAACAGGAAATGATGCAGTGAAGCTATTTGATTAGTCAGAATTAACCTCATCAAAACCTCATCTGTTTCATTTCTTTTAAGTGTCTTGGATCTTTGTTTTGCGAAATTTTTCACTGCGAATACCACACTCTGAATTTTGACTGTTGAATCTTAAGAGCTTGAAAATATATGTACTGAATATTTTTATTCTGAATTTGAAACATATTGAAAATGTAAACTGAAAAAGGGATTTTGAATTATTTTTATTATGAGTTTTAGTTGTTGAAATTTTTAAGAGTTAGAAAATCCAAAGCGAGAAATTCAGCTGTATTTAAAATTAAAAGTGCAGTGGAACAAATTATCTTCCATACAGGAGTCAGACCTCGTCTAGAAAAGTAACCGTATACCGTATTTTTCGGACTATAAGTTGCACTTTTGGAGGGAAATTTATTTTATAAAATCAGAGACCAGGAACCGACATTTCATCTTGAAAGTCAAGTTCTAGTAATAACAACAGAACAGAGAACAACAGACTGTTAACGTCACATATGAACAGTTCTTCAGATAAACTTGTTCTGTTCTGTTGTTTATGTTATAGTTTAACAAACTCTCCATCTCACTCCAAATCACTAAATCCATTCAATTCTTCATCCTCGGTGTCACTTCTGAGCAACTCCATGACCTCTAGAGGTAAACAGAGCGTCGCTTCCTCTTCTGTGTATCTGTCGTCAGACTCAGCATCAGTTCCAGTTAGAATTATTCCGGCCTTTCTGAATCCCGACAGGATGGTTTCAGTTGTCTGTATGTTTGTTTAAATTTAACATTTTCAGTGGTACAGAAGTAATGTTGCGATCGACTGACATGATACAGACAGAACAGAGGCTCTTTCTGCAGGAGACAAAGTGGCAGTGGTACAGGAGGAACAGGAGCAGCAGATACTGACACTTATGTCAGATGTTATGCTTTGCCTGGAAAGTTCCGCAGTATGGCATTAAACTCTTCAAACAAATGTTAAACCTGATCATTACTATTATTGACAAGACCAGTGATCCTCAAACTTTTTTAGCTTCACGGAACGGTTTTATGTCGGACAGTATTTCAAGGACTGGGAACTGCAGCGATGTGGTTTAGACCTGGTTTAGACCTGGTTTAGACCTGGTTTAGACCTGGTTTAGACCTGGTTTAGACATGGTTTAGACATGGTTTAGACATGGTTTAGACCTGGTTTAGACATGGTTTAGACCTGGTTTAGACATGGTTTAGACATGGTTTGTCTAGTTTAGACATGGTTTAGTCCTGGTTTTAGACATGGTTTTAGTCCTGGTTTAAGATGTGGGTTAAGTTCTGGTTTTAGACTGGTTTAGACCTGGTTTAGATGGTTTAGACATGGTTTAGACCTGGTTTAGACCTGGTTTAGACTTGGTTTAGACATGGTTTAGACATGGTTTAGACCTGGTTTAGACATGGTTTAGACCTGGTTTAGACATGGTTTAGACATGGTTTAGTCCTAGTTTTAGACATGGTTTAGTCCTGGTTTTAGACATGGTTTTAGTCCTGGTTTAAGATGTGGGTTAAGTTCTGGTTTTAGACATGGTTTAGTCCTGGTTTTAGACATGGTTTAGTCTTAGTTTTAGACTTGGTTTAGTCCTAGTTTTAGACTTGGTTTAGTCTTGGTTTTAGACTTGGTTTAGTCTTGGTTTTAGACTTGGTTTAGTCTTGGTTTTAGACTTGGTTTAGTCTTGGTTTTAGACTTGGTTTAGTCCTGCTTTTAGTCCTGGTTTTGGTTCTGGTTTAGTCCTGTTTAATCCTGGTTTAGTCCTGTTTAATCCTGATGTAGTCCTGGGTTTAGATCTGGTTTAGACCTGGTTTTAGTCCTAGTTTTAGTCCTGGTTTTAGTCCTGGTTTAGACCTGGTTTAGACCCGGTAGTGACCATTTCTCCTTTATTATGATACACAATACATTTTAGTCATAAAAATCCTAGCAAATAACAATATATTTGACTCTAATTTGAATAGTCGCTGAGGAGAAACGGCCCGAAACCTGTTTTCCATATTTCCACTGCTGCGTCTCTGTGCCAGGCCTCACACCGAACGTCTAAATATAACTCTATGGTTTTGGAGGTGACTTTGAATACTATCTGCAACACTGTGTATTTGTGACGACGACAGCAGCAGCAAACTGTTTTATATCACCAGCCACTCGCTCTGTTCCCTCATATTCGGAAAACTAAGTGAAATTATAAATAAAATCAGCATGAATAAACCAGTGTCGTTCTCTCCTGTTAAAGTTTATTAGTATATTTTACACATTTGTTTAAAAAAATGGACGCAGACCACTATTTTCAAGTTTTTAAATCAACAGTTATTCGCATTTGACTCGAAATCTAAAAATCACTGAACACTTTGACAGCTGTAGCTTCTGTTTTGGTTTATGTGTTAGAGGTTTTGTGGTTTCTTGCACAGTCCAAATCTGATTAACAGATGATGTTTTGAAGATTAAAATGAAATGTAAACAGCAAAGTGATCTAATTTCCATCCATCTGATTAACATATTTTCCGGATTATAAGTCGCTCCGGGGTGTAAGTCGCACCAGCCAAAAAATGCGCAATGAAGAAGAAAAAAATGTAAGTCGCACTTTTTGGGGAAATGTATTTTGTAAAATCAGAGACCAGGAACTGACATTTCATCTTAAAAGACAAGTTCTAGTAATAACAACAGACTGAAAAAGCGTTAATATGTTGACGTAACAGTATTCAGATAATTAACTCTTTCCCCCCTGGACGCCTACTAGGAACAACCCATACATATGTTACTAGGGCTACACCCATAGAGCATAAGTGCATAAAAGAAAACAGACTTCCACGAGTGATTATAAATGATTTTTACACTCATGAACTTAATTGTAACACAGACATATTTGTATCTCTGGAAACCTTAGACTCTGAACTATTCATTTATGGATGTTTAAATGTGATTCAACTCATTTATAGGTGTATAACAGCTCACTGAAAATGAGAGTTTACCTGGTCAGGTGCAAACTCGAAAACAAAAAACTACATTCAGCATCTGATATCTGCATGTTCTGAGTACTATATTCATAAAAAAATATACTTTGTCAAAGTATTTAAACAGATTTCATATCACCAGATACAGTATAGCCAAGTGTGCACCTGTTTTTACCTGTTGTACACCTGTGTGCACCCAATTAATTTTTTTCCATTTAACTTATTCAACTCATTTAGCTTTTTATTCATTCACTAATTTCAGCTTATTATAATATGATAATATAATAATAAAACTCTTCCCCGTCAGTGTGTGTCCAGTATTTGTCATCTTGGCTATTTTCTCGTGTGCAGAGCTCCACATAAGCGTTTTTTCTGTAGCGATTCTGTTATACATCGCATCTTGGAAAAAAAGACTGAAATATTTTAAAGGACTGGCCTGGGCAACATCCAGATTTCAGGGCAATTTTGGTTCATAATCGAGTATAAAGCTCAGATAGTTTGTTGGGACATCGCAGGACTCCACACAGACGCATCAGCGGCATTCTCATCTTCTCCCCGAAAGTCCGTCGCTATCGCTGTTTTCCACTTTATAATCAACTTCAACATCATCACTTTGAAATCTATAAAAGTCACTTTCTCTAAACTTATCCATAAAATACGTCCGCTCCTCATTATTTCTAAAACTGTGCGCCGCAGCGCCGCGATCTTTCCATTGCACGTGTTTCGTGTTGTGTTTTTTCCGGAAGCTACCATCGTCACTATTTCGATTAACTTCGGAAAAAATCGGCGATAACATATCCTTGAATCCTATTGGTCAGTCTAGTGTGGGTTGTAGTGGCCCCCACCGATCACAGTCTCTGTTTAAATGTGAAAAACCGAGCCATTTCTAAAGGTCGTCAAATCTCGTCTTTAGTGATACAGCGGAGGAGTCAAAAGTCGTCATTAAGGGTTCAGGGGGGTCGTCAAATGTCGTCTTCATGGGGGAAAGAGTTAAAGCATAAACAACAGAACATAAGTTTACCAATCTCACTCACGATCTCACTCCAAATCACTAAATCCATTCAGTTCTTTGTTTGTTCTGCGCTTCCTCCAGAGATAAACAGTAGATCCATGAGGTAAACAGAGCGTTGTTTTCCTCTTCTGCGTCGCTGTCGTCAGACTCCGCATCAGTTCCAGTTAGAATTATTCCGGCCTTTCTGAATCCCGACAGGATGGTTTCGATTGTCATTGAATTGGGAGTCTTCCTGAACATGTGAGACGGGACTCTTCTTTGACACCGTTTAAATCCAGACTCAAAACTGTTCTGTTTCACTGTGCGTACGACTGAAAGGTTTTCATTCCACACTCTTCTCTCTAATTTATGTCACTCTTTTTTAATTTGAATTTGAATTATGATTATTTATGTTTTGATTTGTTTTTATTGGGATTTTAATGTATTTCTTATTCTGTAAAACACTTTAGTTCTAGTAGTAGTTTGTTTTCTTCGGTCAGTTAACATAATCATGCATCATATAACAATGATTTAACAAAACAACAAAAAACAAAACAAATACAATTATTCTGTAGACCGAAGGGGTTTAGGCTGAAGTTTAACACTTTTCCAAACCCTATTAACATGTAGAATACGATACATGATGGCAGAACTATTTACATATATACGCACTTTGAATTACTTTGTGTACGAATTGTGCTGTACAAATAAACTTGCCTTGCCTTGAATTTAAGGCTTTGTCGATTCATCCAGTGACTTCCAGGAAAGTTGAATTTTCGCACCCGCCCAATTACCGTGAAGCTGTGTTCTGCCCCCCCGCTTTCCTCCAGTCCCTCACCAGTTTCTCGCTCACTCCAAACTTTCTTTCTGCTGCTCGATTACAGTTTTCGGCTGCATATTTCACTATTTGCAGCAGGACAGAGGCTCTTTCTACAGGAGACATGCGCAGTAGAGTGACAGTGGTACAGGAGTACTGTATTTTCCGAGCTATTAGACGCTCTGGATTATAAGACGCACTGTCATTAAATGGTCTACTTTTGAACTTTTTTCACAAATAAACCGCACCGGACTTTAAATGAAACACAACAGTGTGATGGGTGAGTGGTTTTGTTTGTTTGTGGCGTTCACGGTGACTCTGGGCTTTGTTCAGTTGTGGCGTGTAGGGAGGGTGTGTCTGGGACCAACGGATTGTCGGCGTGTTCGTAGTGACTCAGTTGTTCAGTCGTGTCTAGAAGTGGCACGTTGCACTCGCTTTTTCGGTTCGTTCCTCCGTTCCGTTCCTCGTCGGCGTGGAGTGATGAGTGTGTCTGCGGGTGTTTTTCGCTGTGCGGTCGCTGTCTGTGTAGGGCGCTCTGGATTGTGGGGCACGCAGTTGTTTTTTGATGGGGTTGGAGGCTTAAGAGTGCGTCTAAAAGCCCGGAAAATACGGTAACAGTAGTACTAGATACTGACGCACAAGACTAGAGCCTCTCGTGGCTGTCGGTCTGAAAATTTTAATACACAAGTCGCACCGGAGTATAAGTCGCAGGAAACACCCAAACCATGAAAAAAGTGCGGCTTATAGTCCGAAAAAATACAATACTCACATCAGATTTCACAGTTTGCATGTCTTACAGGTCCAGAAATCGAATAATAATCAGGTTTTCGTGTTCGTGTTTTAAATATAATCATCTTGCATTGTCCTGACTTTCTCCTGTTGTCATTTTCAGCTGAGATGGACCCAAAGGAGCGCTTGTCTCGCCAGAGGAAACTGCTGCAGAAGAAGTTGGGTCTGGACATGGGCGCAGCCATCGGGATGGACACAGACGAACTGTTCAACGACGAGGACCTGGACTACAGCGGAGCCCGGCCTCAGGGCAGGGGCACCCCGGGCTGCAGCGCCAGGAACCATGTGGTGGGTCCCAATACTGATCCCAGTGTTTACCATCGAGAGATCAGGCTTTTATTTTAAACTTGGGTCTATAGGGGTGGAAAGAAAACTGTGAAAATGTCCCCATGCTTTATATAAAAACAGGATATATATATTTAGAGGATACCGTAAATTCCAATCCAATCCACTTTATTTCTAGGGGTGTGCAAAAATATCGGAATATTGATATATCGTATCGTTTAATGTGATGATACAGTATCGATATCATGGGCTGGTGTATCGATATATCATCAAGAGTATTTTTTGGTGTGTTTTACTAAATTATTTTGTTACAGAGCTACAGTTTTGTTGCTTGTGGTGTGAAAGGAAACTCATTTATGCGACACATTTGACATTTTAACTGTTTTGATGATTAAAATGTTTGTGTTTCATATGAACTTTGCACAAGAAGTGGTTTAACAAAGACTTTTAGTATCACAGACATGATTTAGCCTTTATTTTTTATTGAACCGTATCGAATCGATTTGAAATGTATCATATCGAATTGAAAGCTCACTGTATCGAGATATGTATCGTATCATGGCCTGTGTATCGAGATATGTATCGTATCGGCAATTGTATCGATACCCAGCCCTATTTATTTCTATAGTACATTTCACAAACAGTTTCCAAAGTGCTGCACAAATACATAATAATAATAACAACAATAATATAAAATGGTAAAATAAACGCTCAGATTTAATCATACTAGTCTTAAAATAATAAAAGCGTAAAATAAAATAAGAGCAAAATCACAGAATAGCAATAAATAAATAAAACCTATAAAATACATAAAAAATAAAATAAATAAAAGACACAGAGGAGCACACAACTTGCACGGTGTTAAAAGCCAGAGAATAAAAGTGGGTCTTTTCTCACACTTTGAATCCTGCGGCTAATAAAACGATGTGGCAAATATATCAACGGATTCTTTGTTTGGCACGTTGTCCAACACAGCAGATGCTCAAGCAGCCTGAGTGCAGAAAACGCCGCTGTCTGTGCAGGAAACACATGGATCTAGGGTTCACATGAAGGTGAAGAGTTTGCTCGTGATATTGTCAGCGCACTCAAATAGTTTATCGCCGTGTGATAAAATAAGTTATGATGCTAAATGAACGTTAGTGAGGGAGATGCGTCTTACCTATGTGTGTAAATGACGAGAAGAAACATCTCAAAGTTCAGTAGTCGAACATCCACTCATACCTGATTGATAGAACTAACCCCGCCCCCGAGAGAGTCTGAAATCTGCTGAAATCCTCTAAGGCTACGGTCAGACTGCAGCCTGAAGTGACCCAAATCCCATTTTTTGGCCCCTATGCTCCTGTATCTGATCTTTTAATGACAGTCTGAACGACACAGATCCGATTTTTTTCAAATGCGACCGAGGACACTTGGATATGTGCTCCTAAAACCGATACATATCCGATCTTTTGACATGTGACTTCAGTCTGAACGGCCAAGGAGCATTCATCCACTTACACGTTATCAACAAGCCACAAATGTACACAAACGTTCTTCTCGTCATATGAAAATTGTTAAGTGTCACTGAAGCGAAGCACATCGCCACTCACCACTCTTGGCTACGTCTCCACATCCACACATTCCTTTCATCGAACTGCCCCACAAAACGCCACGGCTAAAAACCTCGTCTTTCTCCTTCTCAGTCTCCTCCTTAAAACAAGTAAGTTGTTCATGTTCTGGCTCCGGTACGAGAGGAACTTTAAAATCTCCAGGTGCTCAATGCTGCGTCCATGTTTGGACAACTTCTGTAAACACAGAGCACGCTCACTGCGGTTGACGTTCGTCGTGTCTCCAGTGCACATGCGGGACACTTTTGGGCCATTTAAAGTTCACATTGGAGTCACATACAAGTCGCATTTAATTGGAAATGTGAACGACCTCACAAAAACATCGGATTTCACACAAAAAAAATCGGAATTGAGCGTTAAGCCCTGCAGTCTGAACGTAGCCTTAGACACTGAGATGAAGACAAGACTGCTTTTTTTCAATTGCCCTCAATAGTCCAGAAAATACGGTATAAACATATCCAGTAGGGTTGGGCGATATCTCGATATTTAAAATATATCGAGATATTTTTTAAACTCGACATGGATTCTGACATAGCGTATATATCGGTATAATGCTTACTGTATATTTAATTTTGATTTCGCCGCTTCGCTTATTTGCCTTCTCTGTGTTCGCCCCTGCGCGTCCCCGACTCTTTGCTTTGAACCACAGACAGACTCTACTGTCGTGAACGCCAAAAGTTTCTAGCACCACGAACCTTTTCCACCATTTACAGACAAGGCGACAACACTCATATTCCACTGAGTCGTGTCCTTTGGTCCGACAGCGCAGTTTAGGCAAATGAGCCATGCGGTTTTACGTTTCGTTTCTGTAAAATGTAAACAAATGTGGCAAAACTGCATTAAACACATTAAACACATTTCTTCTTTATTTTTTTTTTTACAGTTAAATTATTTTTGAATACACAGATTTTTTTTTTTTTTTATGTCCTGCATGAACTGCCTCTTTGCACTTGAATAAAAAAAAATAAAAAAAAACTTGTGGAATTTAGCATATTTGTTTTTGCAGTTTGCAGTTTTGGGGAGTTATTTTCCCTCTATAGATATCGAGAAATATTTTTTGCTCCATGTCGCCCAGCCCTAATTTACAGGATTATCCACTGTGTCAGCTATTAAAAATAAATACATTACGCTGTATATTTGTATATATTTTTTACTGAATGTCGTGTTATTGAGAAATTTACTCAAAACTGATAAGCCTCTGTTCTTTAATGTGTTAATTCTCCAGGCTATATTTAGTGGATAAACTTCTTAGGTTCTTTTTTAAGTATATAAGAAGACAAAATGAACATCATTGGCTTTATATTTAGTGGAGATGATATTTCCAGAACCACTGTGGTTATATTATGATGAATTTAAAAGAAAAGAGGAACACGCTAAAACCTGCCTTTTAACAGTTCGTTGCCTCATACTTTTGTTATTCTTCTTTTAAAGATAATGAGGTTGTTGTGGTTTTGTATAATCACAGTTTCTATAGAAGAAAACTACTGATATTTCTGAAGAAGCACACTTGTCATATTACATTGATTTATGCCAGATTTATTCAAGAAAATTTTGATTTAAATGTTAAATTAGGGTTGACGAAAGTATAGAAAATCAGATGCTGTTCCAGATTTTGAGTGCGGCCGCGAGGAAAGCTATAACCAGGAAATGACTTAATCCACAAATACCAACACTGGATGAATGGTTTGAGATTGTTTATGATATTTTTAAGATGGAGAGAATTAGTTTTAGTATAAGACTTCAACAAGACAAACTTTAAAGCAAATGGAAACGGTGGATTGAATATATAAATACTGTAAGACCAGATTTTGTTTGACGCATCACTTCGTTTTTCTTGCAATTGGCTGTAATAATTGTTCATTTTTATTATTTTTATTTTAAATTAATTCATCCTTTGTAAGCATCAAAGGCACATCCGCATGTTGTATTATATTTGTCTTTTTCATACAACTTAAAAAAAGAAAACAAAAAAGAAAGAAAATCAGATACAAATCGATACTAAAACTAGATGTTGAAACTTGATGTTGAAACTTGATGATGAAACTATATTTGTACACCTGCCCATATGAGTATCTGAGACTAGATCACTGTGGAGTCTACCTGGATAACTGCGGGATTACACAGATATAAGAAAGTATTACGAAATGCCATTCTGTTGCGTAAATAAAATATGTTTTTTTTTGTTATTTTTGTGGTATTGGAAACGGTTTTGAGTCTATTCCTTAGTTTCAAATTTTAGTATTGTGACTTCACTAATATTTAGGGATGTAACAATAACTAAAATATCATAAGATCTCACAATAATATCGTGGACCATCACAATATATATCGAATTACAAGTGTCTTTGCTTAAATTAAGAGTTATGCAGCAATAGCTAAAAAACCCCAGACATAAATAGACAACTGTAGAAGCCTCCAGCCCCATCAAAAAACGACTGCGCGGCCACAATCCAGAGCGCCCTACACGAACGGGTGTCTCAGGACTTTATAAACTACAAGCCGCACCACCCGCAGAACACGCAAACACACACGGAGCAGACAGCGACCGCACAGCAAAAAACACCAGGAACGAACGAAAAAGCCAGTGCAATGTGCCACTTCTAGACACGATGAACAACTGAGTCATGCGAAACGCCGATAATTCCCAGACAGCAACACAACACAGAATGTCTTCTTGTTACATCTGTTCGAACTTTGTTTACTGTTGTGCTGTTCCACAAAAGGGACACAGACAGACGCCACGAGTTTGAATGAAAATCTGCTATTGGCTTGCGTGTCTAAACTTTTTTTTTTTGTTTTGATTTTTCGTGGAGAGAAATTAAATTGAGCGGAGGCACTAGTGTTCAACCTGGCTAGTTTATGTGCTTTAAAAATAGTATTTTCCGGCTATTGACGCGCTTCTTAAGCCTCCAACCCCATCAAAAAAGGACCGCACACCACAATCCACAGCGCACTATACATGAATCCACTCGGGTTCCCAACGACTTCAGTAAACTACAAAGCCACAAACACACACGGAGCAGACAGCGACCGCACGGCGAAAAACACCCACAGACACACTATCACTCCACGCCAACGAGGAACGGAACGGATGAACGAACCAAAAAAGCGAGTGCAATCTGCCACTTCTAGACACGACTGAACAATAGTCACTGCGAACACGCCGACAATCCGTTGGTCCCAGACACACCCTCCCTACACGCCACAACTGAACAAAGCCCAGATCACCGTGAACGAACAAACAAACAAAACCACTCAATCCAACTGTTGTTACGTTTAAATCCGGTCGGTTTATTTGTGAAAAAAGTTTGAAAATAGACCATTTAATTTATAATCTATAATGCGGAAAATACGATATATGACCAGGTGTACAAAGGCCAGACCACTGCAGGATCACAGATATAAGAAAGTATACTAAATGCCATTCTGTTGCATAAATAAAAGAATTGGAAACAGTTTTGAGTCTATTCCTTACTTGTGACACTAATATTTAGGGATGTTAACCAAAATATTGTATATATCGAATTACAAGTGTCTTTGCTTAAATTAAGAGTTTCGGTGCAGCAACAGCTAAAAGACAGGAACTACATAGACCATGATCCCTTTGCTCCATTTCAGTGCAGACTACAAGAAGAAATAACAGTTCTAAACACTTTTAAGTCTTAGTTCTGTGGATTAAGTCTTGTCATGGCATTTTAAGAGGAAAAAGGAGCACAAAAATCACAATAAATATCATACTATGAGATCTATATCTCGTGAAAATATTGTACAGAGAGATTTGGGAATGAAATATGCAGCACTTTTTGGGCAATAAATCCAAACAGTGATAACTCTTGGTTCTCACTTACATATCCTTAACAAACTGGTTTGAATATTTGCTTCATATAGTTTTCTACCATATGGTACAAGATTAGGTTGAAAAACCTCTTACTTTTTGAGTAATGAGATTTTTTATTAAGAAAGGTCATGGTAACGGAGGGAAAAGTAACGGAGGGAAAATTGTACAAACAAGTAGAAGGTGCAGGATTTTTCATAATTTGTCAACTTTTTTCTTCCGAATACTTTAATATTACTTCAAAATGAAAGGAAACTATTTCTATAAAATATGTCAGTCCTTCCAAGCAAATTTTTTTTATCATTTTAAAACATTTTTTTTTGAAAAATCATGTCCCTTCATCAACAGTTCAAAGATGGAATAACACAAGATATGATGAAATACATCCATTTATTTACATGATTTGCAGGTCTTTGAAATTTGGGAAAAAATTTTTGTTCCATGTTTCATACATGGTCTGTTTAAAACGTATGGAACTTTAGAAGCAAAAATGGAACAGAAAAAAGGTAAACAGTTTCATAAACTAGAGTACATATGTATCTGTTCAATACATTTTTATATCAGATGCATTAACTTGAATTTTTGGCCTTGCTGTTTACGTCTGATTGACCGGGCCCATATCGTTAGACCCCTACTAATATTGTTTTTTTTTTCTTTTTGTTTTAGCCAATGCAAGCGGCAGAGTTGATCGACTCGGAGTTCAGGCCCGGAATGAGCAGTCGTCAGAAAAACAAAGCGAAGCGAATGGCCAAACTTCGTGGCGAAGCAGAGATCTAGAGACATGGATCCCAACGAGAAGAGGTGAAACAACGGCGTCTTGTTACTGCTTTTAACTCTGACTTTCCCAGTAATTACAGGAGAGAAAGGTGTGTGCGGCCAATTATACTCGACAAAAGAAGCGAGCTGTTTTGTGTTCTGTACAAGAATAATAAAGACAAACGCAAACATTTTCAACTTGGGTGGGTTCACATCGAAATTGGGAATAAACTCGACTCTAGACTTGACCAGGACTAGACAAGGACTAAATAAGAACTTAAATGAGCTCAAGCCAGAACCTGCCATGTGTGAATGCGCCCTTACACTTCGACCTACTTAATTGACCCCATGAGAAATTATCTGGTCACTGTAGTAGTCGCTAAAAACACCCAACACAAACCAGGCCAAACCACAAAGCAATAAAAATAAAAATATGAAAGTTGTCGAGGTTTATGTTTTTATTTGAGGCTTGTGCTGCGTTTCTGGAGGTCTCCAATGATTCACAGCATTCCTCACATACCTTCCACTGATAGTCATTACGAGTCTCTCTTCAGATGTTTTTCTTTTCCCCTTCTAATTTCCAATTCTAATGATTTAGCAATGACAGCTTCGAGGGAGAACCCGAAGAGAAACGGAGGAAAACAACCAACATTGTCATAGAGCAACCCGCGACAGAGAACAAAGTTTTAATCGACAACGTTCCGGACAACTCCTGTCTCCTAGAAGAAGTAAGTTTTCCCATTCAGACTAGGCTAGATTAGAGATATACTGATTTGATATTTTGTGCGAGTGATTTGAAACACTGTTCACTTCCTACGTCAGATGATACTTGGTGTGAGAAGTTTGAGTTCCAAAAAGAAAGACTTGACTTTCAGAATATCATCAGATCTAAACCAGGTCTATATCGAGCCTATTCCGGGTCTAATCTAGGGTTAAACCAGGTCAAAAAGTGGACTACCGTATTTTTCGGACTAAAAAAATGCCAAAAAGTGCGTAATGAAGAAGAAAAAAATCATATATATGTTGCACTTTTTTGGGGGAAATGTATTTTATAAAATCAGAGACCAGGAACTAACATTTCATCTTAAAAGTCAAGTTCTAGTAAAAACAATAGAACAGAGAACAACAGACTGTTAACGTCACATATGAACAGTTCTTCAGATAATTATAACATAAACAACAGACCAGAACAAGTTTACCAAACTCTCCATCTCACTCCAAATCACTAAATCCATTCAATTCTTCATCCTCGGTGTCACTTCTGAACAATTCCACGATCTCCGGAGGTAAACAGAGCGCCACTTCCTCTTCTGTGTCGCTGTCGTCAGACTCGGCGTCAGTTCCAGTTAGAATTATTCCGGTCTTTCTGAATCCCGACAGGATGGTTTCGGTGTCACTGAAGTTCAGGTTTTGTCGATCCATCCAGTGACTTCCAGGAAAGTTTCATGTCACACCCTCCCAGTTGCCATGAAGCTGTGTTCTTCATCCCCACTTTTCACCAGTTCCTCACAAGTTTCTCACTCACTCCAAACTTTCTTTCTGCTGCTCGATTACCATTTTCAGCTGCATATTTCACAACTTGCAGCAGAGGCTCTTTCTGCAGGAGACATGCGCAGTAGACGACGAAGTGACAGTGGTACAGGAGGAACAGGAGCAGCAGATACTGACACATAAGACTAGAGCCTCTCGCCACTGTCAGTGTGAAAATTTAAAATATAAAAGTCAAATAACAGTATAAGTCACAGGAAACACGCAAACCATGAAAAAAAGTGCGACATATAGTCCAAAAAATACGGAACTTCATTTTCATTGTACATTTAAACAAGTAATTATCCAAAGGAGGATGGAAAAGTGGAGAAAATTAACTCTAAATGAAGCAAACCCACAAACTGAAGAGCTGATGGAGCTTATGTTCCAAACACTGGCCCAAATCTTTTCAAGATTTTTCGGGGGGGAACATAACTGATAATATTTGGTTACTGTAATGATCTGATTCGTGTTTTTCCTTGTGTGTTTCAGACCAGTGAGTGGCCTTTGGAAAGCTTCTGTGAGGAGCTGTGTAATGACCTGTTTAATCCTTCGTGGGAGGTCAGTTGTCGTCTTTGACAAACTATTTAATTTAGCAGTCCTGTAGAGGAGTGTGCAAAAATATCAAAATATCGATATATTGTATAGTTTAATCTAATGATACAGTATCGATATCAGGGACTGCTGTATCTATATATCGCCAACAGTATTTTTTGGTATATTTTATTTAATTATTTTGTTATAGCGCTACAGTTTTTTTGTTTGTTTAGGGGAAGGAACTTGTTTATGCAGCACATTTGACACTGTTTTGAGGATTAAAATGGGTGTGTTTTATATTAACGTTGCACAAGAAGTGGTTTGACAAAGGCTTTGTGTCACAGCCATGATTTAGCCTTTATTTTTATTGAATCGTATCATATTGAATTGTATAAAATTGAAAGCTCACAGTATCGAGATATCGTGGTCTATGTATCGAGGTATGTATGGTATCGCCAACTTCTTAATGATACCCAGCCTTAGTCCTTTATTGGGCTGGGTATCATTAAGAAGTTGGCGATACGATACATACCTTGATACATAGACCACGATGCGATATATATCTCGATACAGTGCACTTTCGATTCGATATATTTCAAATCGATTTGATACAGTTAAATAAAAAACAAATCATAAATCATGGCTGTGATACTAAAAGTCTTTGTTAAAACACTTCTTGTGCAAATTTCATATGAAACACAAACATTTTAATCATCAAAACAGTGAAAATGTCAAATATGTCGCATAAACGAGTTTCTTTCCTCCAAACAAGCAACAAAACTGTAGCTCTGTAACAAAATAATTGAGTAAAATATACCAAAAACACACGCGCCCTATACATGAATCCACTCGGGTGTCCCAGCACGACTTGAGTAAACTGCAAAGCCGCACCACCTGCAGAACACACAAACACACACGAAGCAGACAGCGACCGCACAGCGAAAAACACCAGGAACGAACCGAAAAAGCGAGCGCAATGTGCCACTTCTAGACACGACTGAACAACTGAGTCACTGCGAACACACCGACAAAGCGGTCCCAGACAGCACCCTCCCTACACGCCACAACTGAACAAAGCCCAGAGTCACCGTGAACACCACAAACAAACAAAACCACTCACCCGTCCAACTGTTGGGTTTCCTTTAAAGTCCCACGCGGTTTATTTGTGAAAAAAGTTCAAAAATAGACCATTTAATGACTTTTAGTATCACAGCCATGATGTAGCTTTTATTTTTTTAATTAGGAAACATTTTAATCATCAAAACAGTGAAAATGTCAAGTATATCGCATAAAGACGTTTCCTCCTTCCAAACAAGCAACAAAACTGTAGCACTGTAACAAAATAATTGAGTAAAATATACCAAAAAACACACTTGGAGATATATCGATACAGCAGTCCCTGATATCGATACTGAATCATCACATTAAACATTACGATATGTCAATATTTTGATATTTTTGCACACCTATAGTCCTGTATCTGTTTTCTTTCCATGTATTTGAGCTAAACGTGTTGCCCCAGTGCAGCTACATTGAACACAGCTCTTGAGGTCAAAATGCTGCGTGCCGTCTGCAGGCTTTAGTTGTTGTTGACTTTACCGTGATTGCAAAATTCCGTTTGGCCACTGAAAGCTGTGAAAACTGCCACAATCGGTACTGATAAAAAATAATTTATGCAACACACTCTTCAATAAAAAGGGAGATTGATTGATTAATTTATATATATTCTGACATTATTATATCATATTTAACACACACAGATGGAAAAGTGTTGGCCTTTTATTCCTTTGTCACAGCATCATGTTGAAACGAGTTCATTCATAAATACAACAAGAGGAAACAAACAAATCAGTAACAGTACAACAAAGTACTACAGGCACAAATAAACATCATAATTCATGCATCTGTCCAGAGTTAAACATTTAAACATCTTTTTAAAATGGAAGAGAGTGGTCCACAATATTAGATTTTTTTTTTTTTTTTCAGATTTTTTTGATAAACATGGCCGTACTTCTGAGCTCATATTTCGGATTTTGAACATATTCTGTAATAATTTTGACCACAGATTGTTGTTTACTTTGAACATGATTTTCAAAGTGTAAAGGTCGACTAAATCGTAAAATTTCAGAGTTTAGAAGGTTTATAAATAACGCATTAGCTGGTTCATTTTAAGTTGATAATGTGATGCTCTTATTGCTTTTTTTTGTTTTTGCAAGATAACGATTGGATTTGTATTAGTCTTATATGTATTGCCCCAAATCTCAATACAGTAGGTTAGGTAGGGCATTACCAGCGAGTTGTATTTAAAAAAAAAAAAAGACTTTTTATTTAGGATATAGCAGGGATGTTAATCTCATTTTGGTCCGGGGGCCGTATCCAACCTACCGTACTTTGATTCCAAAGGGGCCGGATCAGAAAACTCATGTCATATATATACCCCAAAAATAACAAAAAAGTTCAAATATTTGTGCAGAAAAACGCAAATCTATTACAGAAATCTTTTTAAATCGATGAACTCTTTCTTTTACAAAATATTATATTATTATTAAGAACCTGAAACTTTAAGAAAAATACAATTTCAACACAATGTTTTAACATGAACTTGTTATGCAAATAGGAATAAGTAAATTTTTCTTGGAAAATCCTGCACTCGGCTCCACTTTTCTCACTTTTGACGTTTTTCTGATGAGGGTGTCACGGTCAACAGTCAAAACGATCGTCCTTTAAGAGCGTTTGGAAAGAGACAAGTCTTCATTTGTGCTGCTCTGGTGGGAGGGGCCACGTACAGAGACGCTGGAGACGCTGCTGTGATAAACACCACAGAAAATTAACAATATTTTAATAGAAAATATAATGAAAATATTTTTTGTAGAAAATCAGCCGAGGGCCAGATTAAAGGTCTTGGACGGCCGGATCTGGCCCCCGGTCCGTATGTTTGACACCTGTGGGATATAGCTATATTTATATATAATTGCAATTACTTTGGATAATTTATTTTGAATTTTATTTATGGGTGATTTCCAGTTTAAATTATGATCTATAGTTACTTATTTTTATAGTTACTTGTTTTTAAAGACTTTGTTGAGCCTAATTGATTGATACTTGTACAGAGAGAAGTTTATAATTGAATATCTTGTTTTTCTTTTTCTTATTTTTGACTCGATAGGTACGTCATGGTGCTGGCACTGGCCTTAGAGAAATACTCAAGTCCCACGGAGCAGGAGGAGGGAAACTCTTGGGAAGCACCGCTGATCAGGTCATGAATCACTCCTCAAACGAAAAAAGTGGGATTTGACTTGAGTGTCGGAGCTGTAATTTTGTTTTTTCAACGTTTTATTCGTGCAGATGCTACGGCAGCACCAGGAGTGGATCGAAGACCTGGTGATTCGGCTGCTGTGCGTCTTCGCTCTCGATCGGTTTGGAGATTTTGTGTCGGACGAGGTGAGACGTGTGTTTTACTTATTCAAATGTTTTAAACCCATTTCCGTACGTGCGCTCACATTAATGACCAATTCAAATCGACTTTAGTATCATAGAGTCATTTTTTGCAAGCATCTCCCGTACAAAAATATGAGTTTTTAAAATTGAATCATTGCCTTTTTAAAATTCTTCGAACTTCAGCCGTCACTGCTTACTCACGCTCTCACGCTTTATTATTTCCTCATTTGTACTATATTTATTTAAAGGAGGTGCCACAAACCAAGTTGATGGTGTATTCCTGTGATGTGCGCACCGCTTCCTTTTACGGCGCAACGCTTCAGTTCTAAAGTCAACTATGACTCAGTGTTACGCGGTACTAGATCTGTATCATTCCCTTGTATTTATTTAATGGCTTAGTTATTCTAAAATGTCAAATGTTGATTAATTGTATGAAATTCATCCTCGTCTATCAGCGCAAGAAGCTGCTAGAATAAATAAGAGTGTGGAGTGAATGAATAATGCTCTGTAAAAGCGTCTTTGAGTGTCCAGAAAAGCGCTTTATAAAACTGATTTATTATTATTATTAAATCACAATCAAAACTAAATGGCAATTAGTTCGTTTTCAGATACATTCAATACATTTACTAGAGTAACTTTTTAATAATTTTGTATTTCTGGGTCGTGCTGTAGGTCGCTTAGTTGATTAATCTGTCAGTGGTGTATTAGTTGACTAGTAATTTTGATTTAGATTATAAGGATTTATACAGGACAATTTGTAAAAAGTCAGATTAAACTCATAATTCACAAGTTTAATTTATCTTTTTATACATTTCCTAGTATATTTTCTGCATAAATACTAATTTTTTTTTGCATGGAATCCCTTCAGATATTCTCATTTTTGTTATGCTTCCATTGCAAACACCAGATTTTGTGCATTATTTAATAGGGATGTAACAATAATCGAAATATCGTGATATCGTATTGTCAAAGTTCTCACAATAATATCGTCAGACCATCACAATATATCCAATTACAAGTGTCTTTGCTTAAATTAAGAGTTATGGTGCAGCAACAGCTAAAAAACAGACAGCAGGAACTACATAAATCTGTGTATCATTCGTTTATTCGTTTTTCAATATAAAACCAAAAATAAGAAAACGAAAAAACTACTGTTTTCTTCATTATTTGTCTCCAAAACCAAAATGAAAAAACGGATAACGAATCGTTTTTTCAGTTTTCGATTTTGTGTTTAAATGAAGAATGGAAAAAATGGATAACGGTCCTTTCCCGTTTATGTGACTTCCGTGACTGCGATGTCGGACTTTTGCGCTGCATACGGACTGAACCAGGACTGATCCAGGTCCGGGACCAGATTGAGACCAGACCGAGACCAGACCAAGACCAGACCGGAGGCTCAGAGCCCACGTCAGGGCCAGAGCGCGAAACTGAGGCTCAGAGTCAAAGCTCGGAGTCTCACTCTGGTCCCGTTCTGGTCCCGGGCCTGGATCAGTCCTGGTTCAGTCCTTATGTGGTGCAAAAGTCCGGCATCGCAATCACGGAAGTCACGTAAACGGGAAACGGCCGTTATCCGTTTTTTCCATTCTTCATTCAAACACAAAAATGACAACTGAAAAAACAAATCATTATCTGTTTTTTCTTTTTGGTTTTGGAGACAAATAATGAAGAAAACAGTTGTTTTTTCGTTTTCTTATTTTTGTTTTTATATTGAAAAACAAATGAACGAATGATACACGGATTTACATAGACCATGATCCGTTGCTCCATTTCAGTGCAGACGACAAGAAGAAATAACAGTTCTAACACTTTTAAGTCTTAGTTCGCTGGATTAAGTCTTGTCAAGGCATATTAAGAGGAAATATTAACAGTTTTGTTAGTCTCCACTAAATATCATACTGTGAGATGTATATCGAGAAAATATCGTACAGAGAGATTTGGATATTGTTACATCCCTAATCGTGAGCTTTTCAACGATATCGCAATAAATATCGTACCGTTAGATTCATATCGTGAGACTTGAATATCGCTACACACCTATTATTTAATGTTTTGTCCGTCTAGTACAAAACAAACAGGTGCATAAATCAGATTTTACATCCAGATTGCAGCTTAGTTACTCATTTTGTAGATCCCTCAATTACTTACGATCTGTTACTTGAGTTCATTCTTGGACCTCTACATTGTACTTCTGAGTAATATTATTTTAGGCGTCTGAGTATTTTAGGACACAAATTGTACCCAGCAACCGCACTGTCGACGTCACTACTTCCTGTCCAATTTTATCTCTGGGTTTTTTTGTGAAGTCATGCTCACACTAGTAAATATTTAAAGATAAGGACTTGGGCGGCCAGTTGTGAGCGGATGTGACTGACAACATGTTAAACACTACTAGAGGTGTGTAAAAATATCAAAATATCAATATATCGTATCGTTTAATGTGATGAAACGGTATCGATATCGTGGACTACTGTATCGATATATCACCAAGAGTATTTTTTGGTATATTTTACTAAATTATTTTGTTAAAGAGCTACAGTTTTGTTGCTTGTTTAGTGGAAGGAAACTCGTTTTTGTGACTCATTTGACATTTTCACTCTTTCGATGAAACTTTGATGACTTCATCTGCAAAGTTTCATATTAACTTTGCACAAGAAGTGGGTTAATAAGAACTTTTAGCGTCACAGCCGTGATATTAGTCATTATTACCTGGTCCCCGAAGTGTTGACCAGGTTTTGTATTCACCCTGTGTGTCTGTGTGTGTGTCCACCCGCAATAATTCCGCCATTTATGGACCAATTGTCACCAAATTTGCTACGTGGGTCAAGCCCCCGTGCCCGATGCCGCAAAAAAAAGTTTGGTGACGATCCGAGGTCATTTGAAGTCACACGGGTCAAGTTGAAAGGGCACGCCATTATAAAGAATTTCAGTGATTTCTGAACCATCTGTGGGCTAAAATATTCACCCAATCATCACACAAGTTGGCACACACATAACCGGGGCACACTGGATGTTACAGGTTGAAACCGGTCAAGGTAACCAAGGTCAGATATGTGTTTTTGGTCATAACTCCACGTAGGATCGAGCTACAGCAATGGGATTGGTCTCAAAATCTCAGAAAAAATATTATCTATTTATAATTCTATGCATTTGTATTAAAATATTAATAGTTTTCGAGATAATCACTAATTATAACAGTTCTTTTCTCTTTCAGTGTAGCCGTTAAAATTCTAATTACAATGACAAATAATTAAGCGAAACAAATCATTTCCATTTCTTTTTTTTCTGGTGATACACGACGACACACTGATCTACAGTCACACAACTAACATATACACAACTCATGAACAGTTACATTTTTGTTACACACTAGTAAATACAGAGATTCTCATGTGTGACCAGTGTCACACAAATGTTCATGGGCCTGTACAGATACACACATTGTGGATATAATGATCATGTAATATGGGCTGGACTCCTCATCAGCTGCTTCTGTGGTGATGAACTGTCTCCACTGATGCCTCATGGGGACTAGGTTGCTATTTTTGATTGTGCTTGTTTTTTATCGAAATGTATAGAATTGGTTTGCAATATCGAATTGAAAGTCCACTGTATTGAGATATTTATCGTATCGAGATATGTATCTTATCTACAACTTCTTAATGATACCCAGCTCTAAACACAACACAAATCAAATAAATCCTTCACCCGAGGACACTTCAGTGAGGCATAATTAATATTAACACAACACCACAAACTAGGGATGGGCATTATTAATCGATTAATCGATAATTGATCATTAAGAATTTCATCGTTTACGTTAATTTTAATCGACAAACCGAATGTAGGTTGCTGTGTGTAGTGTGACCAAACAGGTCTGTACATGTGTCTCTGCACTCAGAAGGAGCGAGACACAAACAGTCGGTCAGTCTGCAACGTACTGAAGCACAAATGTGTATTTAACGATGATTTGTACAAGAAATTCCACACTTTCCGTTGCGTTCGGGACAAGTGTGAGTCCATGTGCACAGTGTACAAAGCAGCACATATGTTGTCAGTGTCCAGTGGGAAAAAGTTTTTCCAGGTGAGAGTCGCTCAATGTCGATGACGAGTCCCCACCTCCCTCCCCCCGTACGCTGTCCTGGTTTTGACAAACGCAAATCTGGTCACACTAACCTGTATTCACCTGAGTCATGTCTTTTAATCTGACAGAAATTGAACCACATCAGCGACACAAGAGCTGTAGTTTTATCTTCGCTTAGTTTATGCAAATTATTGATGCAGTTTTAAGTTTTGTTTCTGTGAGACTTGAACAAAACTGAATTAAACACATCATAATGTCAAACGGGCTGATGTGGCTCTAGAGTGGTTACGGTTTATATGTCGTAAAGTTGAATTTATTTATGCAGATTAGTAGTGCAGATAGTAATAATAATGATGATCATTTTAAATATAAAAATGTTAATGATTAATCGATAATTCGATCGTTAATTCTTCCGACGATCGATTAAGAAAATTTCATCGAAAGCCCATCCCTACTACAAACTGAAGTCACTACATTTAAAAAATAACTGGGCAGGCTTTACTCTATTTAATTTGCATTTGAATTGGCTGTTTATTTTCTATTTATTTACTGTTCTGTACCAGTTCCTAAACTTGTATGTCCTCGTCTCCAGGTGGTGGCGCCGGTGAGGGAGACGTGTGCGCAGACTCTGGGTGTGGCTCTGCGTCACATGACTGAAGGGGGCGTGTCCATGACGGTGGAGGTGCTGCTG
Organism: Boleophthalmus pectinirostris; assembly: GCF_026225935.1. Lineage (NCBI taxonomy): Eukaryota > Metazoa > Chordata > Actinopteri > Gobiiformes > Gobiidae > Boleophthalmus > Boleophthalmus pectinirostris. The sequence goes on along the minus strand of NW_026571404.1, from coordinate 6,109,098 downwards.
AACCTGCTGAAGGAGGCGCAGTGGGAGGTGCGACACGGAGGCCTGCTGGGGATCAAGTACGCCCTGGCTGTGCGACAGGTAACGCTCAGAACACACAGCTTCTCACTTACCGTATTCTCCGGGCTATTAGACGCGCTCTTAATCCTCCAACCCCATCAAAAAACGACTGCGCGTCACACAATCCAGAGCGCCCCATACACGAATCCACTCGGGTGTCATCACTCCACTTATTTATTTATTTATTTATTTCGGTCACAGGTATATTTTGACATTAATTCACATATTTAACATACACAGACCGAAAAGATGCAGGCTGAAGCTTAAGCTTATTCTGCCTTTACCCTTTCTTCCTTTATCAGAGCGTCATCTTGACACTAGTTCATCTTCATAAATACAGCAAGTGGAAACAAACAAATCAGAAACAGAACAACAGAGCACAAACTAAGTATCATATTTCATGTATCTGTCCAGAATTAAACATTTAAACTTCGTTATAAAGTTAAAGAGACTGGTGCACAATTTTAGGTTTTCTGTACAGTTGTTCCAGAGCTCCACCCCTTTAACAGATTTACACAATTTTATAATGTTCTGATTTTCTTTTTGATACACATGGCCGTGCCTCTGAGCTCGTATTGGCTCTTTCAGATTTTGAACGTGTTCTGTAAAGAATTTGGCAGGAGATTATTGTTTACTTTGAACATGATTTTCAGAGGTTTAGGTCTAGTTTAGATCTAGTTTAGTCCTGGTTTTAATCCTGGTTTGAGTCCTGATTTAGACCTGGTTCAGACCTGGTTTAGATCTAGCTTAGACCTGTTTTAGTTTCCGGCAATGAGTGGAATTACCGAAAAAAAAAGGAAAAAAAAAAAAAAAAAGGGGGAATATAGCCAAAATGTGAAAACAGGAAAATACCGCCCTGTAATCCATTTATTTCAACAAAGTAACTGTAATCTAATTACCACTCACTGAAACAGTAACTGTAACTGAATACAGTTACTCATAATTTGTACTCTGATTACATAACACTAATTATTGAGCATAATTTGTACACGATTTTGTACTTTTCGTTTTGCAAATATCATAAATTTAGTTTTAGTCACTTCTAGACACGACTGAACAACTGAGTCACTGCGAACGAACAAACAAACAAAACCACTCACCCATCCAACAGTTTCCTTTAAATCCGTGTATCATTCGTTCATTCGTTTTTCAATATAAAACCAAAAATAAGAAAACGAAAAAACAACAGTTTTCTTCGCTATTTGTCTCCAAAACCAAAATGAAAAAACGGATAACGATTCGTTTTTTCAGTTTTCGATTTTGTGTTTAAATGAAGAATGGAAAAAACGGATAACGACCGTTTCCCGTTTACGTGACTTCCGTGACTGCGATGCCGAACTTATGCACCGGGTACGGACTGATCCAGGTCCGAGACCAGACTGGGACTAGAGCGGGACCAGGGCGGACTCCAAGCTTTGACTCTGAGCCTCCACGGGGTCCGAGCCTCAGCTTCGAGCTCCGGCCCTGCCGTGGGCTCTGAGCCTCCGATCTGGTCTCAGTCTTGTCATGGTCTCGGTCTGGTCTCGGACCTGGATCAGTCCTGGTTCACTCCGTACGCGGTGCAAAAGTTCGGCAAAGTCCCACGCGGTTTATTTGTGAAAAAAGTTTGAAAATACACCATTTAATGACAGTGAGTCTTATAATCCAGAGCACCTAATAGCCCGGAAAATACACCCCCCTCTAGGAAGGAGGAAACTTTGTGTGCCCCTCCACTCTCAGCAGCGACTATAAATAGTATAATTTGTCTATAAAATTGTTACTAGACTTACAACAATGTTTTTAGGTGTACTGCAGAACATTGTATCCTTAACAATAAAGTTTGACTGGTTTGGTTTGATTTCTTAAACCCGGCGACCCTAAGTCACGTGCGTCTTGTTTTTAAAGCAAATACTAGTTAAATTTAAAGGTGAATAATGGTGCAGTGCAATATGTAGGTCAATTTGCCTTCTGTCACACGCCCAATGTACTCTGCAAACATACTATTACTGGAAGTACTTGTTTGCATGCTGATTTGTGTTCTACATGAATTCATTAAATACTGTACTTGGCACTCACCTAGGGTTCAAAACAGTTCAGTCATATTCAGGCTTGTGTAATGTTTTGTTTGTTAAGATTCTTGTCCTTAAAATATTAATTGCAAATCTTGATCAAAATACTTGTCAGAAAAAAAATGCAACTACTGTATATTTCCCAAATGGTGAAGTAAACCAGTGTGAGTTAAACAGTATTCTACTCATATGGACCGCCTTCATGAATACATGTGTCCAATGTCACTGATTGGTCTTCAAATAAATATCTTTTCTGCACCTTCAGCTCCACCACTGCACAGTAGTAAATACATGTCTGTGTTTATATAGAGTATTGGAAAAGGATCTGACACAATTCCCTCAAGATGAGACAAAAAAACTGGGTCCAGGGAATGAGATTTTTATTTATACAAATTGTGCGTTTAAGTTTTAGCTTTTAATTTGAGCGAATTTGTTGTATTATTTTTGTTTTTGTTGCATCAGGGGTGTGGAACTCAAATTCATAGAGGCCAAAATTAAAAACTGGGACTAAGTCATGGGCCAAACCAAATATTAATTGAAAAATTTCAACAACATCTGCATGTTTTCTCTTCTTTCGAGATATGTAATGTTAAACCTTTTTTTATTAAAATAAATGTTTAATTTTGTTTTGATTTGCTTAAACATTGATTCCAGAACAAGTATAATGTAAAATATAACAACATTTTTAATAAATAATGTCTCTATAGCCTGGTGGGCAGCTCTAATACATCTTTAATTTGATCTCGCAGGCCAAATATAATTATATCGTGGGCCAAATTTAACATGTCTGACCTACACCTTAAGATTAAGCGAAATCATTTTCTTTTGTGGATCAATAAACTCAAAGTCTAAGAGGTCCTATTCATCAGTACTAAACCTTTTTTTTTTTTTCCCCAAGCCAAATCTTGACAAGTAGAGAAAAAGCAAAAAAAATAAAAAATAAAAAATCATGAACATGTGTGCACAAACGATTTTGGAAAACTGTATAATTCAGATTTCTTTTGGACACATCTAAACAGAATTGCAATGCTTTTGTTTTTAATAACGAGGTTTTGTTCAAAGTTCACAGTTTAAACACATTCAGAAGAATCGACACAAGAATCATATTTCAGCTCATGGTTGTTCGGGTGTAAACTACAGCGTTGGCCATTTTCATGCAGAATAAGACCTGATATTTTGTGGCTTGTGGAGGAAATTATTATACTTCAGAAACTGCAGCGTTTGTGATTTTCTGAGTGCGTACATTCAGACTGTGATTAATCTTACAGCCTTCATAGCTACAGTTTTCATCATGTTACATCCCTGATCTTTTTGTGTCTTCTGCTCGTTCAGGACCTGATCTCGTCCCTGTTCCCTCGGGTGCTCCGTGCCATTTCTGTAAACTGGCAGACTGATACAAGAATCACATTTCAGAACGTGTTTGTACAGATCTAAACTACAGGGTTAGCAGGTTTTATGCAGAATAAGACAAGATAATTATCTCCACAAGCAACAAAATATCCGACTTTAAAAATGGCAGATTTAATTGCATCCGTTCAGATTTCTATTTTGGTTTCACTGTGATTAATCTTACTTTTTTATTTATTTATTTTTTTCATCAAATGTATTGCATATATTCATTTATATCGAAATTATTATAAACATACATACAAAAAAACAGATAAACAATATACCGTATTTTTCGGACTATAAGTCGCACCAGCCAAAAAATGTGTAATGAAGAAGAAAAAAACAGAAGTCGCACTTTTTAGGGGAAATGTATTTTATAAAATCAGAGACCAGGAACCGACATTTCCTCTTGAAAGGCAAGTTCTAGTAATAACAACAGAACAGAGAACAACAGATTGTTAACGTCACATATGAACAGTTCGTCAGATAAACTATAACATAAACAACAGAACAAGTTTAACAAACTCTCCATCTCACTCCAAATCACTAAATCCATTCAATTCTTCATCCTCGGTGTCACACTTCCGCTTCCTCTTCTGTGTTACTGTCGTCGGACTCAGCATCAGTTCCAGTTAGAATTATCCCGGACTTTCTGAATCACGACAGGATGGTTTTGGCTGTTACTGAAGTCCAGGCTTTGTCGATTCATCCAGTGACTTCCAGGAAAGTTGCATGACACACCCTCCCGGTTCCCATGAAGCTGTGGTCTCCGTCCCCGCTTTCTGCCAGACCCTCACAAGTCCCTTTCTTTCTGCCGCTCGATTACCGTTTTCGTCTGAATATTTCACAACTTGCAGCAGGACAGAGGCTCTTTCTGCAGAGAGACATGCGCAGTAGAGTAAAGTGACAGTGGTACAGGAGGAACAGGAGCAGCAGATACTGACACACAAGACTAGAGCCTCTCGTGGCTTCAGTGTGAACATTTTAATATATAAATCGCACCGGAGTATTGGACTTGTATATTAAATTGGATTGGATGTCACAGAACCACCCTAACCATGAAAAAAAGTGTGACTTATAGTCCGAAAATACGGTACACAGAGACTACAAGGCATTGGGAATAGGGGTAGTTAAATTATCCAGATTGATCATTTCAGTTCTTTATAATTATTAAATACGCAATTAATCTTACATCCCTAATTGATACCAGACCATGAAAACTACCACTGATCACAGACTCCTGAAAATGCTTTGTTTAAATCCAGTTTGTATTTTTTTTCTTGCGTTTTCAGACTTAAAACCTTTTTGTCTGTGTTTGTTAATGTGTGCATTGTGTCACCATGGTAACTGCTGAACACTCCAGGTTAGAGATACATGTGGAACACCCCCAACAAAGTGTCAATAGCTCCAGTTTTGATCGCGACCCCTCTGTGTCTTTTGCTTGTTGTTCAGGACCTGATCTCGTCGCTGCTCCCTCGGGTGCTGCCGGCCGTCACAGTGGGTCTGCAGGACTTGGACGACGACGTCAGGGCGGTGGCGGCGTCGGCGCTCATCCCCGTGGTGGACGGACTCGTACAACTGCTGCCTGCTAAAGTAAGACATGCACGGGTTTAATCTGCGGTAGACAAAAATTAAACAGGCTGTAGTGTTGTCACAATATTAAAAAACTCATGGGGATCATGGGTAAGTGTTGGTTTAATCCACAGTGTGTCTTAGGCTGCGTTCAGACTGCAGCCTGAAGTGACCCAAATCCGATTTTTTGGCCTCTATGTGACCTGTATCTGATCTTTTAATGACAGTCTGAACCACACAGATCTGATTTTTTTCAATTGCGACCCAGGACACTTGGATATGTGCTCCTGAAACCGATACATATCTGATCTTTTGACATGCGACTTCAGTGTGAACGGCCAAAGTGCATTCATCCACCTACACGTTATCAACAAGACACAAACGTCACTATTCTGCACTGAAGTAGGTGAAAATTGTTAATGAACTCCGTGTCACTGAAGCGAAGCACATCACCACTCACCACTCTTGGCTCCGTCTCCACATCCACACGTTCCTTTCAACGGACGTCGCTGTCGCTGTCCCACAAAACACCACGACCAAAAACCTCGTCCTTCTCCTTCTCAATCTCCTCCTTAAAACAAGTAAGTTGTTCATGTTCTGGCTCCGGTACGAGAGGAACTTTAAAATCTCCAGGTGCTCGATGCTCGCGTCCATGTTTGGACAACTTCCGTAAACACAGAGACGCTCACTGCGGTTGACGTCATCGTGTTTCCAGTGTCACATGTGGGACACTTTCGAGGCCGTTTAATGTTCACACTGGAGTCACATACAAGTCGCATTTAATTGGAAATGTGAACGACCTCGCAAAAACATCGGATTTCACAAAAAATCGGAATTGAGCGTTAAGCCCTGCAGTCTGAACGTAGCCTTAGATTCTAGATGTCGTAGTAGTCGGTAGTTGGTTGGTCATTATTAGAATTGGATCTGGTGTTTTTGGCCAGCATAATGGGTGCGATCTTGGTCTTAATTTTCATGTAAGTGGTCTTGAAAAGGTCTTTGAAAAGTCATAAATTTGGGGTAGTCAAACCTGGGGGTCCCCTGTAATAACACTCTTTATTTAGACAATAGAATGTTATTTTCACATAGAGTGCACAGACACTAGGGTTGAATATCTTGCCCAAGGACACAACAACAGCATTCATCTGTGGAGCAGGTTAAACGAACAATTTAAGATCGAAATGACGAGGCTCACAGCAGCAGTTATTACAGAGAGAGAGGTGACAATATTCCAGTGTAAGTCAATGGGAGCCAGGGTCAGAAGGAGCCGGAAAAGCCGCTTGCGAACTTCCTATTTGGAACTCGTCGGCTAGTGTGTTTAGATCTGTCCATTTATATATACAGTCTATGGATTTTCAACATTAAATCGTACTACTTTCTTTTATAGGCGAGTTTCACTGTTGACAAAAGCGCGCGTTGTATTCTGGGAATTATTTTGGTCGGCAGCAAGAAACACTAATTTAACATGACGGACGGAGCGAGAAAGCACGTAAAGGGTATTGATCCCGGTTATTTATCCAGTCTAACGGCAGAGGACCCAAGACCATTTGACCAGAAATTGGTCATAAGCATCGACGGAGCCAAATCACCCTTTTCAACCCCGACAAAAGGTGGACCAAACCAAATTTCTGGTCAGAATCGCCAACTACCTGGACAAATATTCACTTACTCACTTCGATATCCACAATGACTTGGTGGAAACTCCTGGGCCATTCACAGCAGAAAAGATGAAAACCTCCAAGAGTCTCGATGTGTTGTTGAACTTGTTGGAGTCCACGGTTTGTTAGGATCTTCTACGTTTGCTCTGCGGATGTTTGAAAGCCGTTTAATTCACCGTTAGCAGTTCTTTTCACTCGGAATACGAAAAAGACATTTTCCTTCTTCCGTGCTTCTATTTGTGCATCCGATAATGCAGCAGGAATTTACCATTATCGGGGATAAATACGCGAGGTTACGCACTGTGTTTGACCGCTATCCTGTTTCTTGCCTCCGACCGAAATATTTCCCAGCATGCAACGCGGGCTTTTAATAACAATGACGTCAGCTGAAACTCGCCTATAGTCCCGTGTGCTCTTATACAGGCTCTTGTTCTGATACAGCTCAAAATTATTCTAAAGTTATTCAGGAAAGGTTCATTTCAGGTTCATGTCCTGTAAATGTGACTTTTTTTAGTATCGAAATTTGTTCAAATAAGTATCTGTCATGTATCAAGAGCTGTAGTTTGGCCGGCATGTCTTTCGTCGACCAATCATTTCTTGAGCAATCGATTAGGTAACTAAAAAATGGGCGTGGCAAAAGCTCTCAAAATGATTTCGTGCGTCTGTGTCTCTGACCCAAACTGCAGTCATAAAACTACACCTGCTCAGGAGATGATGCAAAATAACTATTCATGCAAAAAAGGAAGCGCTGCATTTGTATAAAGAAAGATTAAACTTGTAAATTGTGAGTTTAATCGTCCATGAACTCACTAACTCCTCCTTTCTGCTCGTGTCCCATTTAAACCCATATAAACTAAAGAAAATTATCTGTCAACTATTACACATTTTTATCGTCTAAAACCCTATCAAACAATTTACAATAAACAACTAAAACACTACAACCTTACATGTTTTTTGTTTTGAATTAACATTATTATTTTGTATTTGTGCAAGATGTAAATTTGGAAGTGTCAAGATAATTTAATGTGTTAATAGTGGAGAAAAAAAATGCCCATTAACTTCATGTTACCGTGTAAAAATTGACATCAAAAGTAGTTCTTTTTGTGTTAATTTTGAAACTGTTTTTAAATGTTCATGCCAAGGCTTCTAAAATTATGCCAGAGAGAAAAGTTTTTATAATTTTTGTAAGCAAATGTTATTAATGATTCTATCTGTTACCCCTTTGTGCAAAAATATCTAAATATCAATATATATCGTATCGTTTAATGTGATGATACAGTATTGATATCGTGGGCTGCTGTATCAATTTATCACCAAGTGTATTTTTTGGTATATTTTACTCAACTATTTTAGTAAAGTAGTAGTAGTAGTATTTTAGTTTTGTTGCTTGTTTAGAAGAAGGAAACTCATTAATTTGACATTTTTACTGTTTTGATGACTAAAATGGGTGTGTGTTTCATATGAACTTTGCACAAGAAGTGGTTTAACAAAAACTTTTAGTATCACAACCATGATTTAGACTTTATTTTTTATTGAACCATATCGAATCAATTTGAAAAAAAATGAGGTATGTATGACATCGGCAACTTATTAATGATACCCAGCTCTATTTAAACCGATAATATTACTTCAGATTTGGTTTCTTCTGCCAAATGTGTATTGGTACAACTAAAGTGATATTAAACAAATACATTTAAACCATTTAAACCTTTATATTTATACATTAATAGCTAGAAAAGTTGTGGCTTCTGGAAACAAAGATGCCTACGTCATGTCACTGACTCATAAAACATAAAATATATTGTAAAATCAGCTTATAGGGTTTGGTAAAATCCTCCAGCTAAGACGTCCTGACCAAGACTAGCTCAAAATCTGGAGCTGTCGGGTCTCAAAGTCTAACCCAGTAGCTTTGTTTTAAGATGAGCCAAATGCCAAGAGTGAATTTCCCTTACAAGGAATCAATAAAGTGGTTAGTTGGTATTACTGTGACGACTAAACTCCACTCAGGCTGTAAACATGTACAAAATTAAAATCAGTATGAGACAATGTATTTGGAAAAACAGATGGGATCTTGACTTACCGTATTTTCCGGGCCATTAGACGCGCTCTTAACGCTCCAACCGCTTCAAAAAAGCGCCCCGCAATCCAGAGCGCCCCATACACGAATCCACTCGGGTGTCCCAGCACGACTTCAGTAAACTACAAACCCGCACCACCCACAGAACACACAAACACACACGGAGCAGACAGCGACCGCACAGCGAAACACACCCACAGACACACTCATCACTCCACGCCGACGAGGAACGGAACGGACGAACGAACCGAAAAAACGAGTGCAATGAGCCAAACTGAGTCATTGCGACCAATCCGTTGGTCCCAGACAGCACCCTCCCTACACGCCACAACTGAACAAAGCCCAGAGTCACCGTGAACGCCACAAACAAAGTCCCACTGACCCATCCAGCTGTTGTGTTTCGTTTAAAGTCCAGGGCGGTTTATTTGTGAAAAAAGTTCGAAAATAGACCATTTAATGACAGTGTGTCTTATAATCCAGAGCACCTAACAGCCCGTAAAATACGGTATGTTGTCCCCAACGACCCGAAGATGTTTTTATTAGGCCTTCTGCTGGAGAGGTGATCGAAAAAGTGGACAGATACCTTTTTAAGATTCTGGCAGTGGCGTCAAAAAAGCAATAACAAGAAAGTGGCTTAAAAAGGAACCACCGTCAGTGAATCAGTGGCTCGACGTTATACTGTAAAAGAAATATATTCCATGGAAGGAGTGACTTTTTTTCTGCGACTCAAAGGACATTTCTGAATCAAACACTGGACAAAATGGTTGAAATACAAACAAAAAGAGACTTGATTCACCCTTCAACATCCTTACTGAAATGGAAAAGCGCCTCAAGCTTTGTATTGGTTGTACTTTCTCTTGTTTACAAAATGTACTGTACAAACTTCCCTCTCCGGCTCATGCGGCTGCTCTGGTTTTACAGTTCCCTCTTTCTCCTTCAGGTGCCCTTCATCGTGAACACTTTATGGGACGCTCTTCTGGACCTGGATGACCTGACTGCCTCCACAAACAGCATCATGACTCTGCTCTCACTGTTACTCACGTACCCTCAAGTCAGACAAAGCAGGTCAGCCACGGCAGAGAAAAATACATTCTATTATTTTTCCTGACAATGGACATTTTCAGGAAGCATATTTTTATATAATTTCTTTAATATTATCTGTATTAGTGTAGATTAAAGCCATTTTGAAGCTACATTTACACTACAATTCTGATTAAGTTGGTTTCGTGATGAAGTTGACTCTGTTTTTAGATCGGATCCACGGGGAAATTAACTCGGCTGTTTGTGTTTCTGTACGTTTAGCATGCAGCAGTCGTTAACAGTCCTGGTCCCTCGAGTCTGGCCTTTCTTGAGACACACCATCTCCTCAGTGAGAAGAGCCGCGCTGGAGACCCTCTTTACCTTGTTATCCAAAGCCGACCAGGTAAAAACACACCAGAGAAAATGTAATGTTACGTGAATCATATTTGTTGTTTTAGAGCATACAAGCTTGGTGATGTTTGATCTCAGTCTCTTTCTCTTGTATAAATTGTTCAAGCTTTTATGTGGTAAATAATGGAATAATGGAAAATAATGATAGAAAACGAGGGAGGGCAGATTTCTCCACTCTTTGATTTGGGGGATTATTGGATGCCAGATTAGTATAGGCTGTTACTGCCAGGATCAAAGTAAAAAGAGCAGCACAGGTTTATGAAAAACCTTTAACACCCACCAAAATCCAGGACATTTTGAACGAATTGTGTACCGTATTTTTCAGACTATAAGTCACTCTGGATTATAAATCGCAGCAGCCAAAAAATGCACAATGAAGAAGAAAAAAACATTTATACTTTTTGGGGGAAATTTATTTTATAATATCAGAGACCAGGAACAGATATTTCATCTTGGAAAGCAAAAAACAGTACAACAGAGAACAACAGACTGTTAACGTCACATATGAACAGTTCTTCTGCATAAACAACAGAACAGAACAAGTTGACCAAACTCTCCATCTCACTCCAAATCACTAAATCCATTGAATTCTTCTTCCTCAGTGTCACTTCTGAGCAACTCCAGAGGTAAACAGAGCGCCGCTTCTTCTTCTGTGTCGCTGTGGTCAGACTCAGCATCAGTTCCAGTTAGAATTATTCCGTTTTTTCTGAATCTAAACAGGATGATTTCGGTGTCACTGATGTCCAGGCTTTGTCCATCCATCCAATGACTTCCAGGAAAGTTGCGTAGTGCACTCTCCCGGTCGCCGTGAAGCTGTGTTTTCCATCCCAGCTTTCTGCCAGTTCCTCACAAGTTTCTCACTCACTTCAAGCTTTCTTTTTGCTGCTCGATTACCATTTTCAGCTGCAGATTTCACAACTTGCAGCAAAGGCTCTTTCTGCAGGAGACATGCGCAGTAGAGCCAAGTGACAGTGGTGCAGGAGGAACAGGAGCAGCAGATACTCACACACAAGACTAGAACCTCTCAGTGCTGTTAGTGTGAAAATTTTAACATGTAAGTCGCACTGGAGTATAAGTAGCAGGAAACGCCCAAACTATGAAAAAAAACTGCGACTTCTAGTTAGAAAAATATGGTAATTAAGTTTTTGTGGATTTAGAGTAACCGGTGACTACATCTTCATTAGAAAAACTGTATAAACATGGGCAATATGGTTAGAGTAGAAAATATAACTAAGAATGTTCTGCAAAAGTCCTGGAAAATTATTTCAAGCAAATCATGGGAACCCTGAATTAGACATTTTTAATGTAACTTTAATACATTTGTGTAAAATCAACTGTCATAAATTTTCTTCTCCAGAACTGTTCCATGTGGATAAACCCCATCCTTCAGGACATGCTGCGCCACATCTTCCAGTGCTGCATCCTGGAGAGCAACGAGGAAATCCTGGAGCTCGTTCAAAAGGTTTGGGAATGCTAATGTGACTGAATAACTCATCTCAGTCTGAACTATAGCGAACGCTGCAATTATGTTTGAAGACGTAATGTTCTCTGCAGATGTTTACCTTTTTTTAACTAGGAAACTCTCTGAGATTGAGAATATTTTTATAGGGGGGGTTTTGATTCAAGAAGTGAGACTCTTGTAAATGTGTTATTGTTCTGGGAAACTGGAGTAGGCAGAAATAGAACTGAAAATCCTGTACACAAATCTTTCTATCATGTTAAATCGTCTTGTCTGGAACTTCGTGTTGTGCTCAGGTGTGGATGGAGCTGTTATCCCAGGCCCCTCAGCAGTTTGTTGTTGCTGCCAGCTGTCCGTGGATGGGTGCCTGGCTCTGCCTCATGATGCAGGCCTCACACATCCCCATCGACCTGAACATGCTGCTGGAGGTCAAGTCGCGCTCCAAGGTCAGAACGATGTGCCCCGAACCAGAGGGCGGGGATTTAAAGCTCTGGACGATTCGCTTCACGGGAGGTTGCAACACTTGCTGCGTGTTTTTTTTTCAACAGGACAAGTGCGGTGCTAAGGCTCGTCAGGGGGGAGGCCCGGTGAAGGAGACGGTGCAGGAGTACATCGCCGGAGCAGAGACGGTCACGGACGACTCGGTCACCAGGGACTACGTGGTGGTGCGGGCGCGGCTCATGGCGGCAAAGTGAGTGTGTGTGGATCTGACTCAGACAATAGCTGGGTTTCACGTGACGTCACGAGGCTACGTTTGTCAGCGCGCAAAATCAGATGGAGGGCAGGAAGTGAACTGACTGGAGGAAAATGCCGATGTGTTGTGTAGTTTACGGCTGTGCCAATTGTTCTAACCGAGAGAAGGAAAAGCGATTTTTTTTTTTAGAGTACCGAATATAGTCGTCCACAAAGGTCAGAAATGGGAAAAGCCGACAGAACAACGCCGTAAAAAGTGGATTACAAACCTGTTTGCGGTCGGGAGGAGCAGAATTCGCTAATGCTCGTGTCTGCAGTGAACACTTCGTCAAAGGTTTGTTACAAAGATAAATTGTTTTTTGTGGTTTACCTAAACATAAACGAATCATTAACGACTAACGGCTAACGACGTTTGTTGACATTAAATAGTTCAGATAGAGGTCACTGCCCATACACTGCAGTTTTTCCCATAACAGTCTATACTAGGGACGGGCATTTGATGAAATTTTCTTAATCGATCGTCAGAAGAATTAACGATCGATTATCGATTAATCATTAACGTTTTTATATTAAAATGATCATCATTATTATTACTATCTGCACTACTAATCTGCATAAATAAATTCAACTTTACGACATATAAACCGTAACGACTCTAGAGCCACATCAGCTCGTTTGACATTATAATGTGTTTAATTCAGTTTTGCGCAACTTTCACAGAAACAAAACTTAAAACTGCATCGCTAATTTGCATAAACTAAGCAAAGATAAAACTCCAGCTCTTGTGTCGCTGATGTGGTTCAATTTCTGCTGGATTAAAAGACATGACTCAGTGGAATACAGGTTAGTGTGACCAGATTTTCGTTTGTCAAAACCAGGACAGCGTACGGGGGGAGGGGGGTGGGGACTCGTCATCGACATTGTGCGACTCTCACCTGGTAAAACTTTTTCCCACCTAACACTGAAACATATGTACCTGCTTTGTACACTGTGCACATCACCTTCCACTTGTCCCGAACGCAACGGAAAGCTTGGAATTTCTTGTTCAAGTCATCGTTAAATACGCATTTGTGTTGTAGACTGACCGAATGTTTGTTTGCTCGCTCCTTCTGGGTGCAGAGACACGTGTACAGACCCCTGTTCGGTCACGCTACACACAGCAACCTACATTTGGTTTGTCTATTAAAATTAACGTAATCGATGAAATTCTTAATGATCAATTATCGATTAATCGATTAATCATGCCCATTCCTAGTCTATACACATAAAATAAGAGAAACACTCACCCCGGCGAAGACCAAACGATAATCATCATTTAGGCGTTTTGCACCAAGGTTGAGGGTCCATCCACTGACAAAAAAAGTTCTATGCCTCCAAACTTTTGTACTTTGCCTTCATCTGTTGTCTGGTGTAGAACGATGTCTGAAGAGCTAAATAGTTCGTGATCTCCTCTGCCTCGATTGTCGGCAAATCTTTTACTTCGGTTGAAAATTCTCTCATTTTCAATAAGATCGGGGTCACGCCCAATATATTTGTCGACTAACGGCTCTAAATCCTTACAATAAGAACTCTTCTCCATATCTGTGTCCTCCAGAGCCGTGTTTGTCGTGTTTTCACTTCCTGTCCTCCACCATCATCGTGATCACGTGACTGAAACCCTCCTATTCTCTCTGCTCTTTGTTAAATGTAACTGTATGTGTGTGTACTCACTGTGTGCAGATTGCTTGGAGCCCTGTGCCGCTGCATCTGTGACCCTCAGCTGAACTCCTCGTCTCAGGAGATGCGTCCAGCTGAGTCTCTGGGGCAGCTGCTGCTCTTCCACCTGAACTCGAAGTCTGCCCTCCAGCGCATCGCCGTGGCCCTGGTGCTGTGCGAGTGGGCCGCCCTGCAGAAGGTGAAATATGTGAACTTAATTTATAACTTTTTAATAGTTCTTCACTTGTGAGATTGAAACTGACTCCATTCCTGTTCCCCTGTGCTATAGGCGAGTTTCATTGTTGACAAAAGCGCGCGTTGCATGCTGGGAATTATTTTGGTCGGCGGCAAGAAACGCTAATTCAACATGACAGACGGAAGCGAGAAAGCACGTAAAGGGTATTGATCCCGGTTATTTATCCACTCTAACGGCAGAGGACCCAAGACCATTTGACCAGAAATTGGTCATAAGCATCGATGGAGCCAAATCACCCTTTTCAACCCCGACAAAAGGTGGACCAAACCAAATTTCTGGTCAGAATCGCCAACTACCTGGACAAATATTCACTTGGGCGATATCCACAATGACTTGGTGGAAACTCCTGGGCCATTCACAGCAGAAAAGATGAAAACCTCCAAGAGTCTCGATGTGTTGTTGAACTTGTTGAAGTCCACGGTTTGTTAGGATCTTCTACGTTTGCTCTGCGGATGTTTGAAAGCCGTTTAATTCACCGTTAGCGGTTCTTTTCACTCAGAATACGAAAAAGACATTTTCCTTCTTCCGTGCTTCTATTTGTGCATCCGATAATGCAGCAGGAATTTACCATTATCGGGGATAAATACGCGAGGTTACGTACTGTGTTTCACCGCTACCGTGTTTCTCGCCTCCGACCAAAATATTTCCCAGCATGCAACGCGGGCTTTTAATAACAATGACGTCAGCTGAAACTCGCCTGTTTAAAGTCCCAAACTGTTTGTGAACCGTATCTCTGAGTGCTTCTGTATTTCCCTGCAGGACTGTCAGCTGGTGTCGTCCCTGGTGCAGCCTCGTCTCTTGGCCATTCTCTCAGAGCAGTTGTATTATGACGAGATCGCCATCCCCTTCACTCGGATGCAAAACGAGTGTAAACAGCTCATCGGGACTGCTCGCCGACGCACAGATCGACGTCAAGGACCGCCTTAACTGTAGTGTCTTTACTATTGACCAGGCCAATGATCTGGTATGTTCAAGTACACGGGGCTGGGATTATATGTCCGCAAATTCTTCTTTTTTGGTTCAATTTTTTTGCCATAATGCCCATCCTTATGCCATAATGCCCATACAAGAACATGTTTAAATTTTTTTTAATAGAATTTAATGACAAAATATCAGAATGTATATATCATAAACTATCTTGATGCTTTACTAGTAGTTACTTACTCAAGAGTACCGTATTTTCCGGGCTATTAGACGCGCTCTTAAGCCTCTGCCCCCCGCAATCCACAGCACACTATACACGAATCCACTCGGGTGTCCCAGCACGACTTCAGTAAACTACAAAGCCGCACCACCAGCAGCGCACGCAAACACACACAGAGCAGACAGCGACCGCACAGCGACAAACACCCGCAGCCACACTCATCACTCCACGCCGACGAGGAACAGAACGGAGGAACGAACCGAAAAAGCCACAACTGAACAACTGAGTCACTGCGAACACGCCGACAATCCGTTGGTCCCAGACACACCCTCCCTACACGCCACAACTGAACAAAGCCCAGAGTCACCGTGAACGAACAAACAAACAAAACCACTCACCCATCACACTGTTGTGTTTCGTTTAAAGTCCGAGGCGGTTTATTTGTGAAAAAAATTCGAAGATAGACCATTTATTAACAGTGCGCCTTATAATCCAGAGTGACTAATAGCCCGGAAAATACGGTAGTTTTAGGAGCAGTTATACCTAGAGATGAACCCATTCAATATTGACAGATCTGCAGAATCAGATATCCGCCTCCAAATATTTGTTCAGGGTAACACTTTATAATAACTACACCTTACTTAGCCTTAATAAAGCATGAACAAAGACTTAATTAATAATGATTCACGCTTAGTAAATGCTTAATAAAGCATAATTTGTCTTCACTTTAGAAAATCTCTCAAAAAGACTTAACTAACAGATAACAGCTGCCTGAATTATCATTGCATTTCATTATTAGTATATCATTCTCTCATGGCTTACTAATCATTAATAAATGCTCAAATGGTTAGTTCATGAGTAATTAAGTATGAAATGATTATGAGTAACTATTTACAGCACAGGCAGATTAAGTACAAGTGCTAATTAAGGTAGTAATTAAGTAGTTACTAAGCGTGAATCATTCTTAATTACATCTTTGTTCATTATTAATTAAGCCTTTGTTCATGCTTTATTAAGGCTGAATAAGGTGTAGTTATTATAAAGTGTTACCCAGTTCAGCCGTTAATCTGACTGGACCTATACAATCTATGTATAATAAGACTATTATCTGGTCGTAGTCGGCCCAAAAAGTGTCAGTGTTTTGAATTTGTATTAGTACAAAGTTGATCTGTAGTTACTTGAGATAAATAACAGCTGCATAACACATTCATCAGCTCTGTTTTATTTCATTTTTAGGAATTAGTATTGGTATCAGTTAATATCGGGTATCAGAAGATGTTTAAAGCTATAGTAATCAAATACTATATTATACTATAGGCGAGTTTCATTGTTGACAAAAGCGCGTGTTGCATGCTGGGAATTATTTTGTTCGGCGGCAAGAAACACTAATTCATCATGACGGACGGAGCGAGAAAGCACGTAAAGGGTATTGATCCCGGTTATTTATCCAGTCTAACGGCAGAGGACCCAAGACCATTTGACCAGAAATTGGTCATAAGCATCGACGGAGCCAAATCACCCTTTTCAACCCCGACAAAAGGTGGAACAAACCAAATTTATGGTCAGAATCGCCAACTACCTGGACAAATATTCACTTGGGCGATATCCACAATGACTTGGTGGAAACTCCTGGGCCATTCACAGCAGAAAAGATGAAAACCTCCAAGAGTCTCGATGTGTTGTTGAACTTGTTGGAGTCCACGGTTTGTTAGGATCTTCCACGTTTGCTCTGCGAATGTTTGAAAGCCATTTAATTCACTGTTAGCTGTTCTTTTCACTCGGAATACGGAAAAGACATTTTCCTTCTTCCGTGCTTCTATTTGTGCATCCGATAATGCAGCAGGAATTTACCATTATTGGGGATAAATACACGAGGTTACGCACTGTGTTTGACCGCTACCGTGTTTCTTGCCTCCGACCAAAATATTTCCCAGCATGCAAACGCGGGCTTTTAATAACAATGACGTCAGCTGAAACTCGCCTATAGGTATCAGTTAATATCGGGTATCAGAAGATGCTTAAAGCTATAGTAATGGAAGAGATATCGGAACTGAAAAATGTGCTCTGTATAATACTGCCCTACAAAGTAAAAACTCAGTAACCGTGGATTTTGTCCAGATTGAGTAACACCTTCATAACACTTGTTTTATTTGGTGATGAAGTTTTATGACTCAGCTCTGTCTTGTTAAAAGGAAAAGTGCAGTAACTACAACAACAAATGCTCTGACATATTCAAACACACATACTGCTCTTTTCTGTTTTACTGGAGAGTTTCGCCTGACTCACAGATATTGCATCATGTTTTTTGGAATACTGAATGTTACTAAGCATAAAAGGTCTCCCCCCAAATATGTTTTCTCAGACCACCTCATTTTCTGTACTTTAACTGTACACTCAGAGGTCAAATGTAAAATCGGTGGTGATAGTTGTGATTGGTAAATATGAACACATCATGAAGTAACAGATAAATACACAATCATTCGTGTACCGCTGACATACACAAGAGGGACTGAATCAAAACTTTAAAGCCATTTTTTCTCAGTTTAACAGTCAGCGTGTTTTTCTTTTTCTTTTCTTTCTTTCTTTCTATAGAGCAGACTAAACTAAACATATAATTATTAGAGCCGCAAGATTGTAATTTAATTGAAATTGTGATAAATTGTGTAGCGATAACATCATTTCCTTCACAAACAACAAATTTCTTGTCTTATTCTGCATAAAAGTGTCCAATTTTGTAGTATAGATCTGTACAAGCATGTTCTGAAATGCAATTCTAGTACCGTATTTTCCGGACTATAAGTCGCACCAGCCAAAAAATGCGCAATGAAGAAGAAAAAAACATATAAGTCTCACTTTTTGGGGAAATGTATTTTATAAAATCAGAGACCAACAACCGACATTTCATCTTGAAAGGCAAGCTCTAGTAATAACAACAGAATAGATAACAGGCTGAATAGGCGTTAATATGTTAACCTAACATATTAACAGTTCTTCAGATAATTATAGCATAAACAACAGAGCGTAAATTTACCAAACTCATGATCTCACTCCAGATCACTAAATCCATTGAATTCTGTGTCCTCGGTGTCACTTCTGCATGACCTCCAGAGATAAACCGTAGATCCATGATGTAAACAGTTTCCTCTTCTGTGTCGCTGTCGTCAGACTCGGCATCAGTTCCAGTTAGAATTATTCCGGCCTTTCTGAATCCCGACAGGATGGTTTCGGTTTCCATTGAAGTCCAGGCTTTGTCGATTCATCCAGTGACTTCCAAGAAAGTTTCATGGTGCATCCGCCCGGTTGTCGTGAAGTCTGTACTCTCCATCCCCGCTTTCCTCCAGTCCCTCACATGTTTCTCGCTCACTCCAAACTTTGTTTCTGCTGCTCGGTTACCATTTTTCGGCTGAATTTTTGTAATAAGACAGCAGCTTTTTCTACAGGAGACATGCGCAGTAGAGTGAAGTGACAGTGGTACAGGAGTAAAAGTAGTAATACATACTGACACACGAGCCTAGAGCCTCTCACGTCTGTCAGTGTGAAAATTTTAATTTATAAGTCGCACCGGAGTTTAAGTCGCAGGAAACACCCAAACCATGAAAAAAAGTGCGACTTATAGTCCGAAAAATACGGTACTAACCCTATTATTAAAACTAACCGCGATGCTTGTCTGAAAAATTGCAAATAGATATTTTTCCCAAATCGTTCAACCCTAATAGTTAAACGTGCAGATCATCTTGTTGATTAGTAGCACCATAGTTATTTCTTACTTCACCTTTTCCCCTTGTCTCCAGGTTACTTCGATTTTCAGCGAGTGCACGTCGACGCTGAGCTCGAAGTCGAAGCAGTGGCAGTGTTTGGACAGTAAGAGGCAACAGGCCCAGTCCACCGTAATAGAAACCAACAGCGAATGGCAACAGCTCCACCTTCGAGTCCACATGTTCACCGCCTGTGCCGTCATCAACCTGCAAGTGCTGCCGGACAAACTCAACCCTCTAGTGCGCCCCCTAATGGAGACGATAAAACGCGAGGAGAACACGCTCATCCAAGGATACGCTGCTTCTTTTATAGCCAAACTACTCCAACAGTGCGCTGGTCGCTCCCCCTGCCCCAACTCCAAAATCATTAAAAACCTCTGCACCTCCGTCTGCGTGGACAGCCTCTCCACGCCGTCGTCCGCCTGTCCTGTGCCTCCCGTTCAAGACACTGCCAAGGGTAAGACGCAACATAAGCACTTTTTTATTTATTTATTTTTTTCATGGTCATAATTTGTTCTTTTTTTAAGTAATTGCCTGTTAATACCTTCAGCAGGTGTCTCCAATCGTTTCCTTCTGGTGAGCTACTCTACCCTTACAAAATGGAAATGCCAGAGAGCTGCTCATTTTAGCGGTCGCAAGAAATAAATGATAAGAGTAAATATAAGAGGTTTTAAATCAAATCAAATCAAATTTATTTGTGTAGCACATTTAAAACGGCCAAAGCTTGCCAAAGTGCTGAACATTTACAGTGAAATAAAACATACAATAAGCAAATCAAGCAGAATTATAATACTGTAATAAGAAAAAAAATAATAACCGTAAGCTGCCAACTCCTAACTCTTCCTAACTCTGGGCAAGTGCCAGAGTTAAGAAGCAAAAGGAGAAAAGGTGCATTTTGAGCGAGGATTTAAACTGCTCCAGTGTTTGTGCCAGTTCTAATGTGAAAAGGCAAAACGTTCCACAGTCGTGAACCGACCGCAGAGAAGTCCTCAGCCTGGTCCTGGGAACAAACAGGAGGTGCTGGCTAGGGACGGGCATTTGGTGAAATTTTCTTAATCGATCGTCGGAAGAATTAACGATCGATTATCGATTAATCATTAACGTTTTTATATTAAAATGATCATCATTATTATTACTATCTGCACTACTAATCTGCATAAATAAATTCAACTTTACGACATATAAACCGTAACGACTCTAGAGCCACATCAGCCCGTTTGACATTATAATGTGTTTAATTCAGTTTTGTGCAACTCTCACAGAAACAAAACTTAAAACCACATCACTAATTTGCATAAACTAAGCAAAGATAAAACTACAGCTCTTGTGTCACTGATGGGGTCAACTTCTGTTGGATTAAAAGACATGACATGACATGACATGAATACAGGTTAGTGTGACCATATTTGCGTTTGTCAAAACCAGGACACCGTACGGGGGGAGGGAGGTGGGGACTCGTCATCGACATTGAGCGACTCTCACCTGGTAAAACTTTTTTCCACTGGACACTGACACATATGTGCTGCTTTGTTCACTGTGCACATGGACTCACACTTGTCCCGACCGGAAAGCGTGGACTTTCTTGTACAAGTCATCGTTGCACATCGTTCGCATTTGCACTTCAGTAAGTTGCAGACTGACCGACTGTTTGTGTCTCGCTCCTTCTGAGTGCAGAGAGACACATGTACGGACACCTGTTTGGTCAGGCTACGCACAGCAACCTACATTCGGTTCGTCGATGAAAATGAACGTAATCGATGAAATTCTTAATGATCAATTATCGGTTAATCGACTAATCATGCCCATCCCTAGTGCTGGCACAGACCTCTGGATGAATAAAAAAGTGTCGTGCCATTAAGACTCTTAAAAACAATCATTAAAATATAAAACTGGATTCTAAAATGTACAGGGAGCCAAAGCAGGGATTTAAGGATAGGAGTGATGTGGTCCCACCGCTTCGTTCCAGTTATAAGGCGAGCTGCTGCTGCACTCTGGACCCTGTAGGTGGCGGAGCTGGGCCTGGTCAATGCAGCATAGATGGGATACAGTGTGATGCCAAGAAAACATTTACACAATTATTATCCATGTATTAATTCACAAAGAGGCATCAAAATTGTACATTTGCAATGATAATAGGCATTTAATCAAATCAAATTTTAGTTATTCGGCACAATACGTATGATCCAGAAATCTCTTGGCGAGCTACTTGGAAGGGGGTGGAGAGGTACAGGTTGGAGACACCTAAGCTACGGTGATGTAATGTGAAATATGGTGTTTTGGTTTTGTTTTAACTGTATTATGTGACCCTTCAAAATAAAACATTTCATTCAAAGTAATTTAAGAGCTTTTAGTTTTAAAAGTTGCTTTAAAAATATATATAGCTTGTGTCGTGTTTATTTTTTATTATTTTATTTTTTTCAAATCAAATTTTTGACTTGCCCAAATATATGAAGTATTACGTTATTGTTGCATTGTATTATTTTCAAGTCATTTTTTTGTTAAATCTAGATGTCATTTGAACAAGCGGACTTTTGTTCTTGTATTTTTTTTTATCGTTTGTTTCCTTTTCTTTCCCTTATCACAGGTAATTGTTTAGAAAAGGACGGCATGAATCACATGGTGAACAAAACTCGAGGCATCATCACTTTGTACCGACACCAAAAAGCCGCGTTCGCCATCACCAGTAAACGAGGCCCAGTCCCCAAGGCCCCGAAACCCCAAAGCACCGAGCTCCCTCCAGGAAGCACCATCAACACAGACAACGACGAGGTACAAACTCTTATTTTTATTCATGCGTGTTTATATGAAATGTGATGTGTTGTCTTTTTTTTTTTTCTGAAGACAATAGAATAGAACATTTAACCAGATACAATAATAAACATAAGCATAAAACAATACCTATAACATACCTACAACAAATATAAAACAACAAAACTCCTCACCCCTTCCCCCAAACATATATATACAAATTTAATTAAATAAAACAAAAGTAATGTGGCAGCGCAGCATAACCACACTTTTATACCAGCTTATATTTATATTTTGGGCAAATAATAATTTTATTTCACTTTCTCTCTTTTTAAATTTATTATTATTATTTATTATTATTATTTTTTATTATTGTTATTTTATTTTTATTAGTTTTTATTTTACTGTATTTTATATTTTTAAATTTATTTATATATTTTTTATTACTTTTAATTTATTTTTATTTTTATTATATATATTTTTATTTTTTATTATTTTTAACTTATTTATTTTACCCATTTTTTAATAAACACTTTTAATCACTACACTTAACTAATATTATTTTCACCATCATCATTTCCTTTCATCATCTTTTACTTGTGTTGTCATTTAAAGCCACAGTATGTAACTTTTAGCCAAAAATGGGCTAAAATAAAAGCAGGATTTTTCATTTTGGTTTTGTTTATTGCACTGAAAAACCCGTCTCTTATCTGGGAGAGCGCCTCCGCCTGCCATTTTCCGTGGCTTTGTTGTTTCCTTGGCTATAATCTTATGCAGTGTGCCATAAAACTCCTCTATCTCAACGGAAAATGTTCCAAAGTATGGTTTTAACTTTCTGTTTTATTGGAATCATGCGGGTGAAATGCCACCTCCAGAAAGTTGCAGACTCATAGACAACGATTCCTGTAAAATGTGTCTACTTTTATTTATTCATTTTTATCCTGTATGATTCAAACTGTGATTTAGTTACAGGTTTTAATTTGGAGATTTGGAGTGTAGATTTCATTTATCTTAATCCTCTGACCTTAAAACAATTCATCTTTATCATTTTAGAGCAGGAAACCCTTTCTGATTCAGAGGAGAGGAGCAGAGTTTTCCCTGACGACCATCTCAAAACACTTCGGCGCTGATCTGACCAAGTCTCTGCCGTATCTGTGGGAGAACACGGTGGGGCCGCTGAGGACCGTCGTCAGTGACAAACAACAGATCAGTATGTGGATTATTTACTCATGGCTTTACTTATTGTGACATCTATTGGTTTAAAAATGTCAGTGCATGATATTTTATTGAACAGTTTAGGAATTCAAATTGCCAAATGGATCTAATTTGTTTTTCTGATCTTTTCCAGACAGAAATGTGCAGTTGGAAAGAGGAGACGCTGCTGCCCAAGAGCTGATCAACTCTCTTCAAGTGTTGGAAGTTATGGCTCCAGCGATGTCCACTGAACTCAAACCTCTGGTAAACGCTATAGATGTTAAATTGTGTTGCTTCATATATTGTACATAATGTATTTTTGGACTATAAATCACTCCAGAGTATAAGTCGCACCAGCCAAACAATACATAATGAAGAAGAAAAAGCACATATAAGTCGCACTTTTTGTTGGAAATTTATTTTTTTAAATCAGAGACCAGGAACCGACTTTTCATGTTGAAAGTCAAGTTCTAGTAATAACTGTGGCGAGGAGAAAATTCAATTTGCCGACTGGACAAAGGTTAGTTTGGTTGAAGACGTTTCGCAGCTCATCCAAGCAGGGGTGTGCAAAAATATCGGAATATCGATATATTGTATCGTTTAATGTGATGATACAGTATCGATATCTTGGGCTACTGTATCGATATTTCACCAAGAGTATTTTTAGGTGTGTTTTACTAAATTATTTTGTTACAGAGCTACAGTTTTGTTGCTTCGTGGAGTGAAAGGAAACTAATTTATGCGACACATTTGACATTTTTACTGTTTTGATGATTAAAATGTTTGTGTTTCATATGAACTTTGCACAAGAAGTGATTTAACAAAGACTTTTAGTATCACAGCCACGATTTAGCCTTTATTTTTTATTGAACTGTATCGAATCGATTTGAAATATATCATATTGAATGGAAAGTGCGCTGTATCGAGATATGTATCGTATCGTGGCCTGTGTATCGAGGTATGTATCGTATCGTGGCCTGTGTATCGAGGTATGTATCGTATCAGCAACTCCTTAATGATACCCAGCCCTACATCCAAGCTGCATCCAAGTTCTTCTTCAGTCCAGAACTGAAGAAGCAACTTGGATGAGCTGCGAAACATCTTCACCCAAACTAACTTTTGTTGAGTCGATAAACAGAATTTTCTCCTCGCCGTGGATTCTACCTGGACGACTGAGGGATTCTTCACACTTCTAGTAATAACAATAGAAGAGAGAACAAACTGTTAACGTCACATATGAACCGTTCTTCAGATAAACTATAACATAAACAACAGAACAGAACAAGTTTACCAAACTCTCCATCTCACTCCAAATCACTAAATCCATTCAATTCTTCATCCTCGGTGTCACTTCTGCACGACCTCCTGGAGGTAAACAGAGCGCCGCTTCCTCTTCTGTGTCGCTGTCGTCAGACTCAGCATCAGTTCCAGTTAGAATTATTCCGGCCTTTCTGAATCCCGACAGGATGGTTTCGGTGTCCAGACTTTGTCCATCTTCAGGAAAGTTTCATGGTGCATCCTTCCGGTGTCACAAGTTTCTCTCTCACTCCAAACTTTCTTTCTGCTGCTCGATTATCGTTTTCAGCTGCAGATTTCATGACTTGAAGCTTGTAATCTGCAGAATATGATTTTCTTTTTGGGGGCATTTGTGTTCAATCTTCTCAGTCGTCTTTCATAAATTTGTTTAAATGTTAAATTTTCAGTGGTGCAGAAGTAACGGTGCGATCAACTGACATGACAGACAGGACAGGGGCTCTTTCTGCAGAAGACTTGCGCAGTAGAGCCAAGTGACAGTGATACAGGAGTAACAGGAGCAGCAGATACTGACACACAAGACTAGAGCGCCCTCTGGTGGCTGTCAGTCTGAAAATTTTAATATATAAGTCACAGGAAACACCCAAACAATGAAAAAAGTATGACTTATAGCCCAAAAAATACAGTAATCTAAAACTTTCAACTTGTAAAATGCATTTGACAGGTTTTCATGTTTTTCTAATTACTTGGTTTAGTTTAATTGTACATGTGGTAAATATTTCTTATGGTTTTATATCAAAGAAGTGTCAGTTTGTGGAAAAAAAAAGTCAAGAAAACAAAAAAAATACATAGAATAACACAGAATCAACACAGAAAATGCCATCCCAAGTGCAGAAACAGAACAATGCTGGATAATGATTTTCAGTTTCAACATTTATTAGATTTAAAAATGTGCCGTCAAATAACAAGTGTGTAAATTAGACAGACTTTTGGATTTGTTATCGTGGTTTCTAGTTAACAATCATGTAATTACCTCTGCGTTTTTCACATCTGCTGCTCGTGTGCAACCGGGAAGTAAATTTATAACCTCACTGAGACTGTCAAACTAGATAAATAAGTTCTTTGTTTAGTCTAACTCATCATCTGCTCTTTAAGCCCTGAATGTTTCCTTGTGCATGTGCCCTCTGGTGGTCATATGTGGTTTATAGCTCCACAGTTGGATTCATAATTTCTGTTTTTCCCCCCTTCAGCTCCTGGAGCAGCTGTCGCACCTGTTCACCTGCCTGCAGCACCCGTACACAGCAGTGAGGCACATGGCGGCGCGCTGTGTGGGCGTCCTCTGTAAAATCTCCATGTTAGAAACCATGAACAGTTTCCTGGAGAGAGTCCTGCCCTGGCTCGCAGCCATCGACGACTGCACAAAGCAAGAGGGCGCTATCGAGGCTCTGGCCTGTATCCTTTTAATAGACTGAGTAGATACTGATGAACTGTGGTGTAGTTAAAAAAATAAATAAATAAATAAAATAATAATAATGATAATATAAATAATAATATAAATAATACAGCTAATAATAATAATACTAATATAAAATAATAATAATAGAAATAATAAATAATAATAGAAATAATAATTGAAATAATAATAAGTTATTAATTAATAGACTAAGTAGATACTGATGAACTGTAGTGTAGTTAAAAAAATAAAAATAAAATCATAATAATAATAATGATATAAATAATAATAATAATAGAAATAATAATGATATAAATAATAATAATAATCGAAATAATAATAATAATATAAATAATAATATACATAATAATAATAGATATTAATTAATAGACTGAGTAGATACTGATGAACTGTAGTGTAGTAAAAAAATAATAATAATAATAGTAATAGTAGTAATAATAATAGTAATAATAATAATAATAATAATAATTGTTATTGTTATTGCTATTGTTATTGTAGTAGTAATAATAATACATTTTATTTATTAGGTGCCTTTCTGGAATCTCAAGGTCGTCTCAACATAAACAACATAAACAAGTTAAATACTACATCATACAGTTAAAGTGGGACAGTATTTTAATTGATTGATTGTATTTAATTAACCTCCTTTAGATGTCAACTATTCTTCTTAGAGAAGTGTATGTAGCGTGTTTTTAGATTAAACTACAGCAGAAAGTAATTGGGTAAACTCCCACAAAGAATAAAGTATTTTTAAAGTACATTATTGGTCATTTGAGTTGGACTTCAAAAGCCCCACCTTGTAAGCTTTTAGTCCCAAAAAAAAGGCACAAATAAAAAATGTTTCAGCAATTTGGATGATTTTATTTTACTGAAAAACACAAGTCTGTCTGTGAGCGGGCTTGCATCTCCACAAACCTGATTCTTAATAGGCCTGAAGGACGGTCTCCACCTGCTTGTTTCCATGGAGATGTTCATTTGACTATGCCAGGGGTCTCCAAACTTTTTTCCTCCAGTGAGCTCCTTTACAAAAATGCCAGAGAGTTACTCATTTTAGCAGTCACAGGAAACTGAGTATATATAAGAGTCACTTCGAGTCTTAGATGAGTTACAGATAGATTAGAGTGACCAGATTTTCAAAATAAAAACCTGGGACATTCCTGGTTTGGGTTATTTGGTAATAATAAAATTGTGAAACGAGTGTGTAATTAAGGAAAACTGTTCTGCACTCGGCACTGATGTGAGACTTGGACAGACTTGGACAAACATTATTGATCCACAAGAGAAAGTATTTAGACAGAGTAGCTCACACATCACAATATAATATAAATAATAGCAAAGAGCAAAAATATAAATGGTTATAATAAATTCTAAATAAGTAGTAAAAATGAGCAAGAGATAAGTGTCAAATAAGACATAATTATATAAATGTAAATGTACAAGTAAAAATAAAAATAGAAAGAGAAGTAATAAAATATGAAAAATCACAATAATAATAAAAAAAAAACAAACATTCAGTATAGTCACATTTTCTTTGTGTTTTGGTCATTTTTAAGCAGCTTTTCTGTATTTTACCTAAACAGATGACAATGTATGTGTCTTTTTACTGTTGACAGGAGTCAGACTGGTCAAAAATAGGAACATTTGTAGATATTTCTTGTATAAAACGGGGACAAATCACTGGTTTTGGATGAAACTGCTGGGACAGGGGACACAGGACTCAAAACTGGGACTATCCCGGGTAAATAGAAACATCTGGTCACCCTAAGATAGACAGATAAAACATAAACCATTATACATTTAGAAGTGTACAAAGTTAGGCATAAAAATTATACTTGTACAATGGTAATAGGCATTTAATTATAATTCAGAAATGCCTTCGTGACTTGAAAGGGAGTGGAGAGCTACAGGTTTTATGGTATTTACTTTCTATTTCCTTGGAATCATGCAGGTGATGTACCAGCTCCAGAAAGTTACGCAGTGTTGCTTTATTCACGAACTTCCCCAAAGGAACAATCAAGCAAACATTCTATTATTAGATTTTATTAAGTTAACACAGTAAGCCCAGTCTGATTCTTCCATTATTCATTCAAAGTAGCTGTACTGAAGTCTTCACTGTCTGTGTTATAATTTAACTCAGACAGACAGAGGTGTTGAAATGTTCTAAACCGCTTTAATGGTCTGTACACTGTTTTATTTCTCTGCTCCGTGGACCGTTTTCCGTGACTCCAGTCCCTCAGGCGTGATGGAGCAGCTGGACGTGGACATCGTTCCGTACATCGTGCTCCTGGTCGTCCCGGTGCTCGGCCGAATGAGCGATCCCACAGACAGCATCCGATTCATGGCCACGCAGTGCTTCGCCACCCTCATACGACTGCTCCCCCTGGAGGTAAAAATAAATATAGAAATAAATCTTGATCTCCCAGTCGTCCTAATCCTACAGGAGAGAAAAAAAATATAAAGTTTTTATTGACTACGCTGTCCTGAAAGCTCAGTTTTCAGATAGTTGCTGAAACGGGAGGGTTTTAATGTTCTGGAATTTTACGGGTGGGTATGCGGGCAGGTCAGGACTAAACCAGGACTACACCAGGACTAATCTTGGACTTAAGAGAGAGCGAGAGAGAAAGCGCAATTGGGCTACAGCTGCACTTACCGTCCGTGCGCGTGGAGATCTGTTGTGGTCCTTTTGCCTGCGGTCACCCGACGATCTACGTGGGCACACGTCTGAGCCAGTCCTAACAGTGAGTCCTGGTTCTGTCCTAGAATCAGTCCTGGTTTAGTCCTGGGTCGGTTAGGGTCGGTCCTGGGTCGGTCCTGGGTCGGTCCTGGGTCGGTCCTGGGTCGGTCCTGGTCGGTCCTGGTTGGTCCTGGGTCGGTCCTGGGTTAGTCCTGGGTAGTCCTGGTTTAGTCCTGGTTTAGTCCTCCTGGTTCTGTCCTAGAATCAGTCGTGGGTCGGTCCTGGGTCGGTCCTGGGTCGTCCTGGGTCGGTCCTGGGTCGGTCCTGGGTTAGTCCTGGGTCAGTCCTGGGTCGGTCCTGGTTTAGTCCTGGTTTAGTCCTCCTGGTTCTGTCCTAGAATCAGTCGTGGGTTAGTCCTGGTTTAGTCCTGGTTTAGTCCTGGTTTGGTCCTGGGTCAGTCCTGGTTTAGTCCTGGTTTAGTCCTCCTGGTTCTGTCCTAGAATCAGTCCTGGTTTAGTCCTGGTTTAGTCCTGGTTTAGTCCTGGGTCGGTCCTGGGTCGGTCCTGGGTCGGTCCTGGTTTAGTCCTGGTTTAGTCCTGGTTTAGTCCTCCTGGTTCTGTCCTAGAATCAGTAGTGGGTTAATCCTGGGTTAGTCCTAGGTTAGTTGTGTTTCAGTCCTGGTTCAGTCCTGGTTAGCTCTGGTTTAGCTCTGGTTTAGTCCTGGTTTAGTCCTGGTTAGTCCTGGTTCAGTCCTGGTTTAGTCCTGGTTTAGTCCTGGTTCAGTCCTGGTTCAGTCCTGGTTCAGTCCTGGTTTAGCTCTGGTTTAGCTCTGGTTTAGTCCTGGTTTTAGTCCTGGTTAGTCCTGGTTTAGTCCTGGTTCAGCTCTGGTTCAGCTCTGGTTCAGTCCTGGTTCAGTCCTGGTTCAGTCCTGGTTCAGTCCTGGTTCAGTCCTGGTTTAGTCCTGCATCTCAGTGTTTCTTCTGCTCAGTAAATAAAACCTGTGGAGTGATGATGTATTTTTGTCAGTCGAGTCGCGTCTGTGAATTCGTATTCGTATTCAAGTCGCAACTTTTCAATTCGTATTCTGATGGACGCTTCAGTTAGAATGATTTGTGTGTGTTTATCTCGGGCACGAGCAGGTAACGGGTGGAATATTAACGGGTCCGGGTGCGAGTCTCCAAAAACGAACCCGCACCATGGCATTAAATGTATCTTGAATGTATTATTACAATTACAAGCGTTTTAATGGTCAGAAATACCTTGAAAACATGATTTATTACTGTGAGCAGCTTCTCATCTCTATAAATCTGTCCTCTGACTAGGGATGGGCATTCGATGAAATTTTCTTAATTGATCATCGGAAGAATTAACGATCAATTATCGATTAAAGGTTGTATAGAGGATTTTTTAAGGAAAGAGAAATACAGCAACAGTCCTTTTTTCAAATGTTCCTCTAGAAATAATTTGGAGACCGACTCTTCAGTTTTTAGATCCTTCGTCTGCTTCAGTCGCACAATCGCTGAAAGGAATCTCCAAGAATCACCTCGGTTTAGTCTTCGCTCCTTTTCTCCTTCTTTTCTTCTTTCAGCGACATCAAAAACTGACTTTCTTTTGCGGCGAACTGGTCATGGATTCTTGTCCGACATCGCAACAAAGTTTGTGTGAACTGCGAGGGAGCTACAATTAGAACCGCTGCATAGTTACCCTAGAAACGTAGGGAGTTTGATTGACAGCCTAACAGCCAATAGAAAATGAGGCAACCTTGTTTTCTATTGGCTGATGTTTATCTGGCCTCAATAAGTCCACAGTTGATAGATTTTCATTCTTTTTTTTTTTTTGGTCACCATAATTACAAAGCTGCTGCATCTCTGTAATGGTATTTTAAACTTTCATTGACAGTTTGAAACTGAAAAAAAAAAAAAATCCTCCATGCAACCTTTAATCATTAACGTTTTTATATTAAAATGATCATCATTATTATTACTATCTGCACTACTAATCTGCATAAATAAATTCAACTTTACGACATCTAAACCGTAACGACTTTAGAGCCACATCAGCCCGTTTGACATTATAATGTGTTTAATTCAATTTTGTGCAACTCTCACAGAAACAAAACTTAAAACCGCATCGCTAATTTGCATAAACTAAGCAAAGATAAAACTACAGCTCTTGTGTCGCTGATGTGGTTCAACTTCTGTCGGATTAAAAGACATGACTCAGGTGAATACAGGTTAGTGACCAGATTTGTGTTTGTCAAAACCAGGACACCGTACGGGGGGAGGGAGGTGGGGACTCGTCATCCACATTGAGCGACTCTCACCTGGTAAAACTTTTTCCCACTAGACACCGAAACATATGTTAGGGGTGTGCAAAAATATCGGAATATCGATATATCGTATCGTTTAATGTGATGATACAGTATCGATATCGTGGGCTACTGTATCAATATTTCACCAAGAGTATTTTTAGGTGTGTTTTACTAAATTATTTTGTTACAGAGCTACAGTTTTGTTGCTTGTGGAGTGAAAGGAAACTCATTTATGCGACACATTTGACATTTTTACTGTTTTGGTGATTAAAATGTTTGTGTTTCATATGAACTTTTGCACAAGAACTGATTTAACAAAGACTTTTAGTATCAGAGCCACGATTTAGCCTTTATTTTTTATTGAACCGTATCAAATTGATTTGAAATATATCATATTGAATGGGAAGTGCGCTGTATCGAGATATGTATCGTATCGTGGCCTGTGTATCGAGATATGTATCGTATCGGCAACTTCTTAATGATACCCAGCCCTAACATATGTGCTGCTTTGTACACTGCACGCATGACCTCACACTTGTCCCCAACGCAACGGAGAGCGTGGAATTTCTTGTACAAATCATCGTTAAATACACATTTGTGCTTCAGTACGTTACAGACTGACCCACTGTTTGTGTCTCGCTCCTTCTGATGCAGAGACACATGTACACACCTGTTTGGTCACACTACACACAGCAACCTACATTCGGTTTGTCGATTAAAATTAACGTAATCGATGAAATTCTTAATGATCAATTATCGATTATCGATTAATCATGCCCTACCTCTGACTTGCCTTTGTGAATCTCCTTGATGTTTAATGTCATACTGTGGGGCGGCAGTAGCTCAGTTGGTGGAGCATTCGCCCACTGATCTGAAGGTTGGCGGTTTGATTCCAGCTCTCTACATAAACATCACAGGTTGAGTGGTCAGATCCACTCACCCACAGGTTGGGTGGTGTGATTCCAGCTCCCACAGATGAATGCTGTCGTTGTGTCCTTGGGCAAGACACTTAACCCACCTTGCCCACAGTGTCTGAGTACACTGGTGCGTGAATGTGTGAGTGGTTCCTTGTTGTAAAGCGCTTTGAGTGTCTTGAAGGTGGAAAAGCGCTATAGAAAAATGTGACCATTTACCGTTTATCATACTGTGGAACATGTTGGGCAACACAATAACAGCAGGCGGCAAAATCTTCTCAGGAGAAGTTACTTAGTGAACCTTTTTTTACGCAACAGTTCTTTACAAATGAAAAACTCTACATTTTAGATTTGTAAACCGTTAACCGACCGTCTTGGTTGTTTTTTTTTAGGCCGGTATCCCAGACCCTCCCGCCATGTCGGCCGACCTGATCCAACAGAAAGCCCGAGAGAGGCACTTCCTGGAGCAGCTTCTCGACGGCAGAAAACTGGAAAACTACAAAGATTCCGGTTCCCATCAAGGCCGAGCTACGCAAGTACCAACAGGTCTGTCAGCGTGTGTGTTGATTTGGGCATTATTCAGGGAAAGTTACAAGTTTAGAAGCCATTTCAGTTCAGTGTTTTCTATTACAACTTTGCCAGCAATGTTCCACGGTTTGGCTTTAAGCTCATCTATCCAGCGTTTATTTAATTACATGTGTTTTTCTGTCATACTGTGGGACATTCTAGGCAAATCAACAACATCTCCATGGAGACAAACACTTGATGAAACCTCCCCAAGGAAAATTACAAAGTGCACCTTTAATCTTCTCACTGAAACGGAGACATTTGACAGTCGCCACGTTTACATGACAGATTTAATTCCGAATAAAAATAATTAATTGAATTTTAATCACGATTTTGATTTGTGTGTCAAACGATCTCCAAACTCATATAATTGAGTTGAAACAAAAGCTTAACAAAGTTTATTTTTGAATATTTTTTATATAAACAACTATATTTATTTTAATTTTTAAATATAGAGATTGTAGAACAGCTGGATATATAGTTTATTTTTGATACATTTATGTTGTTTTATACCTTTTTATTTCATGTTCAAAGTATATTTTATTCATTTTATGTTTTATACATCGCAAAACTGCTCGAAGGTTCATATTTGTAGCCTAAATCTATTTTCAGTTTGAAAGTTTTGTGTAAATTATCCATAACAAAGTGGGTTTTTTTGAGACACAAATGCTGAATAAATGCGTCGTGTAACTAAGAAAATAATTGTTTGAATAATTGTGATTTCAGTATTGACCAAAATAATCCTGATAATGATTTTTTTTCCATAATCAAGCAGCTCTAATTCTAAATAAAAATGAACTCCGCTTTAAAAAAATACCATGTAAACACTTTATTCCTAATGAAAATGATTAGTCAGAATTAAACTTAATTCTGAAGTTTTATTGAAAAAGCAGATTATATTTTGCAATGTGTAAAATTAAATCATACGTTCCTGCTCTTACAATTTTTTGAAAACGTATTCAAACTCAGAACAGGTTGGGGAGCCAGGGAACCTCTTTCACAATTTAACAGAATATTGCAACTATGAGGTAGTTTTATATGAAGTCTGATCTCACTGGCTTTACATATTCTGTCCACTTAGGTTTATTGTGATTTTAAAGCTGAATTAATTTATTCCTCGATCATGTAAACATTTATTCTTCTTAAAAATAATTGCAGTCGTTCAGCACATGCTCATTGGATCGAAAGCTTCGGACTTTCATCCGCGTCTCTTTGGATTTGTGAGCGGGATGTGGGAGTGGGCTGAGGTAGAGCAGCCTCACACTCACTTTGTCTTCTTCCTCCTTCTCCGACACTCTTCCCTTCTCCTCCTCAGACAGACGTAAAGCGTGATGAGAGAATTCTCGATTATCGAAACGACTGCGAAAAAAGTTTAGATCATGTTTGTGTCCGTGGTGTAACGACAGAAAAGCCGGTAGCAGCTGAAGTGTGTGTTTTCTTCCGGTCGACGTAAATACGTTCGTGTCTCTGTCCAATCAGAACCCTTCCCCACCGCCAGACGTTGAGCAGAATTAAATAAAAGCAATTTAACATGTTTTCCATGTAAACTTGAAGGAGAATAATTTAATTCTAGGGATGTAATGATATCCAAATCTTTCAGTACGATATTTATTGCGATATTTATCTAGATGGGACACGTTTCTGCTTTTAAAATGTTTTGGTGTGAATTATTACCATCATAATCCCAAGAATTAACAGTAAAAACCATATCTTTTCATGTCGTCTGCGCTGAAATGAATCATGGGATATGTAGTTCCCGATGTTTGTTTATAAGATGCTGCTACTATAAAACCATGTATTTAAGCGAAGGAACTTGTAATTCGATATACTGTGACAGCCCACGATAATATTATGAGAGTTTTGACGATATTTCGGTTATTGTTACATCCTTGTTTAATTCAGAACTATTTAATTCTAGAACAATTAATTCGGAATTAAAAAACATCATGTAAACGTGGCCAGAGTGACATTTTCTCCAATCACAACAACGCGCTCTTATCTTTATTTTATCATAGTTTATATTATTAATCATTGTTTTTTATGTTGCACCATAATCCCAAAAGCGAGTTCCCAGTTTGTGAATTTTGTTCACTTTTTAATTTGTCGTTTATCAGAGTCACAATAGCTTTTATTGCCTTTGTCAGTGAATAAACGGTCATAAACAGAAGACGGAACAGGCTCAGACAGATGGCTTCCTGATGCTTTCCAAACTTCAACAACTTTCTTTTAACTTTAACTTTCTAAACTATTAACGGAAAATGGAACCTGAAGTGTTTCGTACTTGCAAATCAGAAGTTAAGAAACGGCGTCTGTCTTTTTTAACTGTGTTGGGAGTAACGTTTTATAAAAGTAACAAATTACTGTAATGTGTTGCTTTTTGCTGTAACGCAGTAATGTGGAATTACATGGGAAAAAAGTAATATTTTACTTGGTACAAATGTGAGTAAAGTGCGTCACAGTGATTTATTAACCTGGATTGAAGTGGTGGGTTTTTCGTTTTTCTTCATACTGTTTTGCTAAAATCATCTTGATATCAGCAGCGGTGAAACGCCGGAGACGCCTGTGTAGACTGTGATCACGAGCGAAAGGACCGACGCAGAACTCCACGCTCCACGGAGCTAAACACAGCTGACGCCTGATCGCGCTCAGGAGTTCTCTCAGGGGACGTCCTAGATTCCAAGTTCTAGATTAGTCCTGGTTTAGACCTGGTTTGCTCCTGGTTCAGGTCTGGGTTAGTCCTAGGTTAGTCTTGGTTTAGTCCTGGTTTTGTCCTGGTTCAGTCCTGGTTCAGATCTAGTTTAGACCTGGTTCAGCTCTGGTTCAGTCCTGGTTTAGTCCTAGTTTAGTCCTGGTTTAGTCCTGATTCAGCTCTGGTTTAGTCCTTTTTTAGTCCTTCTTTAGACCTGGTTTATTCCTGGTTTAGACCTGGTTTAGTCCTGGTTTAGTCTTGGTTTAGACCTGGTTTAGTCTTGGTTTAGAACTGGTTTAGTCCTGGTTTAGACCTGGTTTAGTCCTGGTTTAGTCTTGGTTTAGACCTGGTTTAGTCTTGGTTTAGAACTGGTTTAGTCCTGGTTTAGACCTGGTTTAGTCCTGGTTTAGTCCTGGTTTAGTCCTGGTTTTAGTCCTGGTTTAGTCCTGGTTTAGTCCTTGGTTTAGTCCTGGTTTTAGTCCTGGTTTAGTCCTGGTTTAGTCCTGGTTTAGTCCTGGTTTAGACCTGGTTTAGTCCTGGTTTAGTCCTGGTTTCAGTCCTGGTTCAGTCCTGGTTCAGTCCTGGTTCAGCCCTGGTTCAGCCCTGGTTCAGCCCTGGTTCAGCTCTGGTTTAGTCCTAGTCCAGTCCTGGTCCAGTCCATATACGGCACAAAGGTTCATCATCTTTGCAGTTATTCTGATGAGAGTAAATTAAAACCGCTGTAATATTCGTGTCATATTTTACATTTTAAACACAGTAATATTGTACAGTAACGAATTTACTTTGAAACGACAGAAACAAATCATAAATAACTCATTAGTTTTAAAGTCACTTGCCCGACGGTGCTTTTTAGATAACGCTCGTCTTGAAATTGTCTCTGCTCCTTCTTTAACGTCGGGCTGTAGGCTCCACCGGCTTCAGACTAACACCTCCTCGAGACGTTAAAATGTCGACAAATTAAACCCCACTTCTCCAGACGCTTTGTCAAAACCACTTTTCGGATAATAAAGTTTCCGTGTTTGAGAAGTTTTTGAAAAAGTCTTAACAGGCAGTTTCAGGAGGAGTAGCTGTAGGGGGAGTGTATTATATTTAAAACGTATATTCTGGAAATGTCAAATATCTCTGGCATTTGCGGAGCTCACCGGGTAATCTCGCAATGTAAATGTTAGATTGAAATGTTACGTTGTGCGGGTTTCTGATCGTCCTCTTGCAAAAAAATAAAAAAAATGACAGGTAAGTCTTTCCGTGGAAGCGCGGCGACGGCCCGACTTTTACCGCGCCGCTTCGTTTATTGCCCTTTTTTCGAGCGGTGAAACGATTAACTTAATGAGCAGATATGTTTTTGTTTTTTTTTTCCTTCAGGATGGAGTGAACTGGCTTTCCTTCCTGAACAAATACAAACTCCACGGGATCCTGTGTGACGACATGGGCCTCGGCAAAACCCTGCAGTCCATCTGTATCCTGGCAGGAGACCACTACCTCAGGTCAGTGTCGGGAAGGTGACTTTTAAAATGTAATCCCCTACAGATTACAGATTACAGATTACATAAACCAAAATGTAGTTTGTAGCGGAATCTGTTAAATTACTTAAAGTGAGTAATGTAATCTGAATACTTTGGATTACTTGATTTGCTGTAGAGAAGCAAAGACGAGGAAATCGTAACATGTTGTTTTGTCTGTTAAAAGAAAATAAAAAGCCCAGACTTTACTGAACCAAATTTTAAAAATATTATTGATAGAAGAGAAGAAACTATCTATCAGGGTTTCAATGATCATGGAAATCCTGGAAAAGTCATGGAAATTTAGTATCTTTTTCACGCAACTACAGCGTTCTGTTAAGTTTTCATTAGACTATTATGATTATTTCTGAACGTTTGCGCCTTTTGTTTAAAAGAGACGACAATAAATGCACTGACAGGATTTTGAATGTTAAAAAACTATAATCCCAAACCATAAGGTGAGTGGAAAGAGTTCACATTTCATATTTAGCTCTAAAAGTCTGATCAATTCTACACATGTAGGTGCCGTAAAGTCATGAAAAATTCACTTTAGGTCATGAAAGTCATGGAAAAGTTTTGGCATTTTGTCAGTGAAAGAGTTTGAACCCTGATTTATTCAACATCGGCTTTGGTTACATGAACTGAATAAAGATCAGGCACTGGTACCAGATTATCAGAGTTATAATTTCACTAAAATATAAACCGTTAAATTGTCTGGTTTCTTTCTGATCGTGGTCGTTTCAGAATTAGCTGCTTTCACGTCATTTAAATTCCAATAAATAAACCAGGACTGAACCAGGTCTAAACCAGGTCTAAACCAGGACTAAACCAGGACTAAACCAGGACTAAACCAGGACTAAACCAGGACTGAACCAGGACTGAACCAGGACTGAACCAGGACTGAACCAGGTCTAAACCAGGTCTAAACCAGGACTAAACCAGGACTAAACCAGGACTGAACCAGAACCAGGACTGAACCAGGACTAAACCAGGACTAAACCAGGAACCAGGTCTAAACCAGGACTAAACCAGAACTAAACCAGACTGAACCAGGACTAAACAAAGGACTAAACAAAGGACTAAACAAAGGACTAAACAAAGGACTAAACCAGGACTAAACCAGGACTAAACCAGGACTAAACCAGGACTAAACCAGGTCTAAACCAGGTCTAAACAGGTGAACCAGGACTAAACCAGGACTAAACCAGGACTAAACCAGGACTAAACCAGGTCTAAACCAGGTCTAAACCAGGACTAAACCAGGACTAAACCAGGACTAAACCAGGACTAAACCAGGACTGAACCAGGTCTAAACCAGGACTGAACCAGGACTAAACAAAGGACTAAACCAGGACTAAACCAGGTCTAAACCAGGTCTAAACCAGGTCTAAACCAGGACTAAACCAGGACTAAACCAGGACTAAACCAGGACTTAAACCAGGACTAAACCAGGACTAAACCAGGACTAAACCAGGACTAAACAGGACTAAACAGGACTAAACCAGGTCTAAACCAGGTCTAAACCAGGACTGAACCAGGACTGAACCAGGACTGAACCAGGACTGAACCAGGACTAAACCAGGACTAAACCAGGACTAAACCAGGACTAAACCAGGACTGTAAAGCTTCAAAAATCTGCTTCGGCGTTGCTCCAGTAATTTCAGTAAGTTCATGAATGTTCACAAAAAAAATATACGGCGACATCTCCAAGTCGGTGCCAAGTGTGGACTCCCTGAACGAGCAGTTTCTATTATAACCCTGGCTCTTTTTTTTTTTTTTTTGTCTTTTCATTCTTGCAAACCCATCCTCTCACGGCCTTTTTCTCATTTCCAGGGCGCAGGAGTACTCCAAGAACAAAGCGGCCGACTGCAGCCCCCTGCCCTCCATCGTGGTGTGCCCCCCGACGCTCACGGGACACTGGGTCGATGAGGTGGGAAAGTTCTGCTCCAAAGAGTTCCTCAATCCCCTGCACTACACCGGGCCGCCCACGGAACGCATGAGGTAAGAGCGAAAGTGCCGAAGCCGGTTTCATTTCACTCTTTTCTATTTTGTTCGCTCATAGTTTTTGATTTTTATTTCTTTTTTTTCTCATAAATAATCAGTGGAATCAGAATTTGTTTTATTGCCATTGTCAGTGAACAAAACTAAACAAATAATTATGATGCAAACTATAATTTAATAAAAATAAGGGCATGTATTTACCTGTACGTACCGTATTTTTCGGATTATAAGGCGCAGTGTCAATAATGTTGAATTCTCTCATCTATTTTCATACACAAGGCGCATCGAATTATAAAGGGCGGTTCACACCAAAGCGTCAAAAAACAATGACACTGGATCAGTCCCGGTCTAGTCCCGGTCTAGTCCTGGTCTAATACCGGTCTAGTCCTGGTCTAATACCGGTCTAGTCCTGGTCTAATCACGGTCTAGTCCTGGTCTAATCACGGTCTAGTCCTGGTCTAATACCGGTCTAGTCCTGGTCTAATCACGGTCTAGTCCTGGTCTAATCACGGTCTAGTCCTGGTCTAATCACGGTCTAGTCCTGGTCTAATCACGGTCTAGTCCTGGTCTAATCACGGTCTAGTCTAGTCTGGTCTAATCACCGGTCTAGTCCCTGGTCTAATCACGGTCTAGTCCTGGTCTAGTCGTGGTTTAGTCCCGGTCTAAGTCTGGTCTAGTCGGTCTAGTCCCGGTTCTAGTCCTCGGTCTAGTCCTTGTTTAGTCCCGGTCTGGTCCTGGTTTAGTCCTGGTCCGGTCCTGGTGTATTCCTCGTGATCGGCTCAGTGATTGTCGTGTATATAATTATATTTCATGTTTGTGGTTCTCGTTCTGGTTCTCGGGTTTTTCTTCCTGATAATAACGTCGCTGCGTCACTGGATACTCGTCCCTGATTGGTCGACGCGGCGAGTCTGACGCGAAAAGTTCAGCATTTTCAACTTCTTGACGCTGACGCCTTGGACGCGCGTCTAGACCGCTGACGCCAAAACGCTCAAGACGCGCCCCGTCGACACCAGATTTGCGCCGCGCTGACGCCGAAAACGAGCTGCAAAAACGCAGGACGCTCTAGTCGCGCGTCCACATAGACTTTACATAGAAACTGGACGCTTTGACGCCTTGGTGTGAACGGCCCTTAAGACGGGGAGGGAGCTGTGGGACCCGACGCAAAACAGAGCAGCGCCTGACACGTTTTGAAAGCTCATTGCGTGCGCAGACGAGAGCAAACTAAATTTGAGTGTAAAGTAAAATATTCAAATGATTCATGTATGCCTATCATCTGTGCTGGATATTTTATTTGGCATTAATAAAAACAATTCAAGCAGCCTAAACTTGCGGATGTGGTTTGATCTTGCACACATTTGAGACAATTCCTTTCTGCTTCTGCGTGTTTGATGGAGCTTAAGAAAGCGGACGTCCCCATCTTGCGGGATTTGCAAGTGGGAGCGGGACAAAATATCGCAGATGTGGACAGGAGCGGGACTGAAAACTCTGTCCTGCGCAGACCTACTTTGTATCTTACCAAAGTTGTACTAAAACATTTTGACAGATTTTGAGCGCCGTGTACCACATGAAATCAGTTCGAGGTCAGTAAACATAGTCCAGAAAATACGGTATTTCTGGTTGTAAGTCACACTTTTTGGGGAAATGTTTTTTATAAAATCAGAGAGCAGGAACTGGCATTTCATTTTGAAAGTCAAGTTCTAGTAATAACAACAGAACAGAGAATAACAGGCTGAATAGGCGTTAATATGTTAACCTAACATATTAAGTTATTCAGATAATTACAGCATAAACAATAGAACATAAGTTTACCAAACTCACGATCTCACTCCAAATCACTAAATTCACTGAATTCTTCATCCTCTGTGTCACTTCTGCGCAACCTTCGGAGATAAACCGTAGATCCATGAGGTAAACAGAGCGCCGCTTCCTCTTCTGTGTCGCTGTCGTCAGAATCAGCATCAGTTAGAATTATTCTGGCCTTTTCTGAATCCCGCCCGGTTACTGTGAAGCTGTGTTCTCTCTATCCCCATTTTCCGCCAGTCCCTCACAGGTTTCTTGCTCACTCCATACTTTTTATTACTTTTTATTACAGTTTTCAGCTGCATATTTCACTATTTGTAGCAAGACAGCGGCTCTTTCTACAGGAGACATGCGCAGTAGAGTGTGAAGTGACAGCGGTACAGGAGTAACAGTTGTACTAGATACTGACACACAAGTCTAGAGCCTCTCGTGGCTTTCAGTCTGAAAATTTTAATATATAAGTCCCAGGACCACCCAAACCATGAAAAAAGGTGCAACTTATAGTCTGAAAAATACGGTAATACATAATGTGCACTGGATTATAAGGCACACTGTAAATTTTTGAGAAAATTAAATCATTTTAACAGCGTCTTTTAAGGTCTGAAAAATATGGTAAATAAAATGTATGCTGACATACCTGACATACAAATTCTAAATACATACAAATTCTAAATATACAGTTTGATTGAATTGACTGAACATGTACAAGAGTCTTAATCAGTTCTAACTAATCTAATTCTTTGTTTTATTTCTTCAGATTGCAGCATTTGGTGAAAAAACACAACCTCGTAGTTGCCTCTTACGACGTGGTACGAAACGACATTGACTTCTTCAAGTAAGTGGGAGTGAAATAAGTTTTACTGTGTAACCTTAAGGTCGCCACACACAGAGGCGCAACATACAAGCTCGGGAAATAACGAAAATAATGAGCCGACTTTACAGCTGTGGAGAGTACTGAAGTTAAACCGCAGCATTTTCAGTCATATTATCCATAGAAATTATCCTCAAATCGTATCCCGCTGCAGTCTTTGCGATCGGAGATTTAAAGTCTCACAATATTCTCCTCGTGTCTGTGGTGTGTGATTTTTGTCGCACGTTTAAAGGGCCGTTCACACCAAGGCGTCAAAGCGTCCAGTTTCTATGTAAAGTCTATGTGGACGCGCGACTAGAGCGTCCTGCGTTTTTGCAGCGTTTTGCGGCGCGAATCTGGTGTCGACGGGGCGCGTCTTGAGCGTTTTGGCGTCAGCGGTCTAGACGCGCGTCCAAGGCATCAGCGTCAAGAAGTTGAAAATGCTGAACTTTTCGCGTCAGACTCGCCGCGTCGACCAATCAGGGACGAGTATCCAGTGACGCAGCGACGTTATTATCAGGAAGAAAAACCCGAGAACCACAAACATCAGCGGAGCATAAATATATACGCCACAATCACCGAGCCGATCGCGAGGAATACACCAGAACTGGACCGGGACTAGACCGAGACTAGACCGGGAGTAGACCAGGACTAGACCGGGACTAGACCGAGACTAAACAAGGACTAGACCCTGAATAGGCCGAGATTAAACCACGACTAGACCAGGACTAGACCGTGATTAGACTTGACGATATTAGACCGGGACTAGACCGGGACTGATCCAGTGTCATTAGTGGAGTATAAATATATATACGCCCCAGTCGTCGACCCGATCTCCTCCGCTGATGTTTTATGTCATAAAAACACTAAAGTCTCTCTCAGTCTGGTCTGACATTGTTTCGGGAAAAGACCAGGGACCGGGCTCTTGTTTCCAGGGCAACGGACGCGCGTCAAGTATTTTTGTCCCGTTCGTCCACGGCGTCAAAGACGAGCGTCGGGCGTCTTTGCAAAGGAACAGAGGCAAGGCGTTTTTTGACGCTTTGGTGTGAACGACCCTTAAAGGTTGTATGGAGGATTTTTTTTTAGTTTCAAACTGTCAGTGAAAGATTAAAATACCATTACAGAGACGCAGCAGCTTTGTAATTATGATGACCAAAAAAAAAAAAGAACGAAAATCTATCATCTGTGGACATGTTGAGGCCAGATAAACATCAGCCAATAGAAAACGAGGCTCCCTCATTTTCTATTGGCTGTTAGGTTGTCAATCAAACTCCCTAGTGTAACTGACTCGGAGCGCGGGGATTACGTGGTTTACGCAGCGGTTCTTAGAGGCATTTTCGAACTGTCGCTTCCTCGCATTTCGCACAAAGTTTGTCGCGACGGCGGACGAGAATCCACGACCGGTTCGCCGCAAAAGAAAGTCGTTTTTGAGGTCGCTGAAAGAAGAAGAGAAGAGGAAAAGGAGCAAAGCAAACTGAGGTGATTCTTGGAGATCTCGTCCAGCGATGGCGCGACCGAAGCAGACGAAGGATCTAAAAACTGACGCGTCGTCACTGAATTACTTCTAGACAGGAAACTTCAACAGTAATTCTGAATGCGCAGAAGGACTGTCGCTGTATTTCTTTTCCCTTAAAAAAATCCTCTATACAACCTTTAAGACCAAAAAATCGTGTAGTGTGGCGGCCTTTAGAGTCAGTCTTTGTAGTTTTGTGTATATATATTATTTTTTTTATTATATATGATATTTTAAATGTTATTTTGCAGGAATATAAAGTTTAATTACTGTATCCTTGACGAGGGTCATGTCATTAAAAACGGGAAAACAAAACTCTCCAAAGCGATTAAGCAGTTGGCAGCAAACTTCAGGCTCATTTTGTCTGGGACGCCAATCCAGGTATGTAGACGTTTATTTACATTTATTTGCTTCCTTCCTTCCTTCATTTCTCTTCCTTCCTTCCTTCCTTGCTTCCTTCCATGCTTTCTTCCCCTCCTTCCTTTATTCCTTGCTTATTTCCTTCCTTCTTTACTTTCTTCCTCCCTCCCCTCCCTCCTTCATTCCTTCCTCCTTGCTTTATTCCTTCTTTCCCTCCTTCTTTACCACTTTGCTTTATTCCTTCCTTCTTTGCTTCCTCCCCTTCTTCCTTCCCTGCTTCCTCCTCTCCTTCCTTCCTTGCTTCATTCCTTCCTCCCTTGCTTTATTCCTTCCTTGCTTGCTCACTTCCTTGCTTCCTCCCCTCCCTCTTTCATTACTTCCTCCTTGCTTTATTCCTTTCTTTCTTTTTCTTCCTTCCTTCCTTCCTTCCTTCTTTCCTTACCACTTTGCTTTATCTCTTCCTTCCTTCTTTGCTTGATTCCTTCCCTCCTTCCTTCATTCCTTGCTTATTTCCTTCCTTATTTGTTTTCTTCCTTCGTCCCATCCATCCCTCTTTCATTCCTTGCTTGCTTCCTTGTTGTTTTCTTCCATCCCTCCTTTCTTGCTTCATTCCTTCCTACCTTGCTTCCCTCCCTTGCTTCCTTCCTTCCCTCCTTCCTTACCACTTTGTTTTATTCCTTCCTTTCTTCCCTCCATTCTTCATTCCTTGCTTATTACCTTCCTTCTTTACGTCCTTCCTTCCTCCTATCCCTCCTTCATTCCTTGCTTGCTTCCTTGCTTCACACCTTTCTTGCTTCATTCCTTCCTACCTTGCTTTCTTCCTTTCTTTCTTCCTCCCTACTTTTCCTGTTTCGTTCCTTGCTTAATTCCTGTTTCCTGCTTCCTTCCTTTCTAGCTTGCTTGCTTCCTTCCCTTCATCCATACTTGCCTGCCTGCTTGCTTCCTTCCTCCCGTCCCTCCTTCATTCCTTGCTTGCTTCCTTGTTTTCTTCCTTCCTTCCTACCTTGCCTTCTTCCTTCCTTTCCTGCTT
This sequence comes from Boleophthalmus pectinirostris, assembly GCF_026225935.1. Classification (NCBI taxonomy): domain Eukaryota; kingdom Metazoa; phylum Chordata; class Actinopteri; order Gobiiformes; family Gobiidae; genus Boleophthalmus; species Boleophthalmus pectinirostris. The sequence goes on along the minus strand of NW_026571404.1, from coordinate 6,064,989 downwards.
CCTTTCTTGCTTAATTCCGGTTGCCTCCTTCCTCTCTTGCTCCCTTCCTAAATCAATTCCTTTCTACCTCACTTGCTTCCTTCCCTCCGTCCTCGCTTGCTTCTGTTACTTACATATTTTCTTATTTCTCCTCAGAATAATGTGCTGGAGTTGTGGTCGTTGTTTGACTTCCTAATGCCCGGGTTCCTTGGCACCGAGCGCCAGTTTGCGGCACGTTACGGAAAACCGATTCTCGCCAGTCGGGACGCGAAGAGTTCATCCCGAGAGCAGGAGGCCGGTACGTAACGAGCGTTTAACATTTAAGAACAAAAACACCAAAGAGGAGACTGAAACTAGGCTTGTGGGAATAGAAATTAATATTAAAATGTATAAAAATAAATTATTGACACTGGAAAATGCTTTGACCTTCCAGGATTTTACAGTTTTTAGATTAAACTATAAGAAAACATTGTAGTATTAAAGAAATCTAGTATTTGCTTCTAGATTTAAAAACATCAAGTAACAGTTTTTTTTTTTCATTTATCGCTCAAATTTAGAGTTTTTAAATTTTATGTGACTATTTTTCTAAACTCTTGTGTGGATGTTGCAGGCGTTTTGGCGATGGAGGCTCTTCACAGACAGGTTTTACCGTTCCTTTTGAGAAGGATGAAGGAGGACGTGCTTCAAGACCTGCCTCCCAAAATTATCCAGGACTATTACTGCAACCTCAGCCCACTGCAGGTACAAAAGCTGCTCTAGGCACTTCAGGCAATCGAGAACGGCTTATGCGGCATTTGTGTACAGAATTACCGTAATTTCCGGACTATTGAGCTCACCTGAATATAAGCAGCATCAACAAAATTTTAAAAGAAAAAAAACTTTGTACATATATAGGCCGCAGGTGTCCACTAGGGTTATAACTTTTTGAACTTTTTTTCCAAAATCAAAGTCCTGCATCATGATTGGATGAACTTTTTGGTAAAATTGAAGAAACCAAACTCCATTTTCAACACTCTTTTTAAAAAATCCCCCCGAAACAAAACAATATTAAATCCACATTACAGCCAATGATATGAAATGTGAAACCGTGCTAAATTCTCACAAGGGCCGTTACAAGTCAATTTGACTGAAAATGGATCAATAATAAGTTGTACTGCCATCATAATATACTGCAGTTTCAGTTTCTATTCTTGCTTTCACTTTATAAACCATTCGATTCATCGTTGCTCAACCAACACTGACAATCAGCATTTTTTTACTTTTAATGGCCTATTTTATATGATCTTTACCCTGATTATGTGTTTTGTTCTTGTGTTATTTGGTTATTTTATGATTGAACAGATATTAACCTTCTAACAGTTTTATTCATGTTGTTGGTCGACTTTACGAAAACTTCATTTTGAGTCCGTGGGGACTTTTTTCAAAAATATGACCAACTGAAGGTCAGTTCCTTTCATTACTAGTAAAAGTTCATCAAAATATGATACAGGATATAGTGGTTGTAAAAAAGTTATAACACTAGTGTCCACGTCTTCGAGAACGTTTTCAAGTTCTCGTCGTCTACTTTTATCACCTCTGAAAGTTTTATTCGTCTTTTTGAGTCACTTCGTCACGCCGCCGTTGTCAACGTCTCCCCATCGACTCTGCAGCTCTGTTTCCTTTTTCGACAGCCGCATCAGTCGCCTTTAACTTAAAAGCTGCGTCATCTGTATTTCTTTGTGTGTTTACCATGAGGAGGCTGTGTGTATGAAGCGTAAAATAACTGTTCAAAACACAATCAAACTAGAATCTTCCTCGGCGCATCAACTCCGTCTCTCCCCTTCGCTCTACTGCACATGTCTCCTGCAGAAAGAGTCTCTGTCATGTCTGTATCATGTCAGTGTCTTGGAGGATTTCAGCAGATTTCAGATTTCATTTTTATTCCCGCTCCCGCCCACATCTGCGATATCCACTCCCCACTTTGAAATTATTGAGTGTAGTTGATTTTTAAAATTTCAGTCCCAAAAGGGAGGAGTTTGGAAAAAAAAAAAAAACTATTAACACTGGCTTGAGACGTTTGGCTGGTCTCCTTGAATTTTATACTGTGGTAGCCTGATTCATCAGCCGGTTTCACTTGGAAACTGTCTGAACTCACAGCATTAGGATTCGTTCGCTTGACAGTAGGCGGATACTTTTTTATTTAACCAATCGCTGCTATTTGGACAAGACATATGTAATGCACCAAATTCCGTAGGAAGAAGGGCAATAACGTCTTTCCCCTTGATAAAATTCACCAAACATTCTCTTTGTTCCGGCTTTAAATCCTCGATCTTGGGAATCGTTACCAACACAGAATGTTTGTCGTCATCAACGCTTTGTTTACTGTTGTGCTGTTCCACAAAAGGGACCCAGACAGACGCTTGAGTTTGACGTCATGGCTTCAGAGCTCTTCTCTGATTGGCCAGTGCGCTGTCTACAACTCCCGGGGTTCTTATAAATCGTCTAGTGCACAGGTGTCAAACATACGGCCCGGGGGCCAGATCTGGCCCTCCAAGACCTTTAATCTGGCCCTCGGCTGATTTTCTACTAAAATATTTTTATTATATTTTCTATTAAAATATTGGTAATTTTCTGCGGTGCTGAGCATATCAGTGTCTCCAGTGTCTCTGTACGTGGCCCCTCCCACCAGAGCAGCACAAAGTGAAGACTTGTCTCTTTCCAAACGCTCTTTAAAGGACGATCGTTTTGTCTGTTGACCGTGACACCCTCATCAGAAAAATGTCCAAAATGAGAAAAGTGGAGCTGAGTGCAGGATTTTACAAGAAAAATTGACGTATTCTTATTTACATACAAGTTCATGTTAAAATATTGTGTTGAAATTGCATTTTTCTTAAAGTTTCAGGTTGTTCATAATATTTTGTAAAAGAAAGAGTTCATCAATTTAAAAAGATTTCTGTAATAGATTTGTGTTTCTCTGCACAAATATTTGAACTTATTGTTATTTTTGGGGTTTATATGACATGAGTTTTCTGATCCAGCCCCTTTGGGATCAAAGTAGGTTGGATACGGCCCCCGGACCAAAATGAGTTTGACACCCCTGGTCTAGTGTATTCTGATTCCTGATTTAGTCGCTGGAGAGAAATTAAATTGAGCGGAGGCATTAGGTGGCACCAGCCTGGGTAATACTGTGGAGCATTGCATCAAAATCGCAAAAAGACAATCAGGTGGCATTCCCTCTACTAGAAAAGTTATACCGCTCCTTTAGAAAAACATGTTTGGGCAAATGTTGTGTAAGAAAAGTTGAAGAAACTCATGTAAAAGTTACGTGTCAAACATTAGAATACAAAAAGTCACAGTTCTCCATAGGGCCTTTTCCATGTAGCTGATTATAAATGTGTTGTTAACCTGGTTCTCGCCTCAGGCCTTAATAAAATCAGCCAGGCGGATAATGACTGCAGCTCTGCGTTTGTAAAAGAGTTTTTTTTTGTTTGTTTTTTTTCCCTCAGGTTCAGCTGTACGAGGACTTTGCTAAATCTCGAGCCAAAGCCAGTGTGGACGACAGCATTTCTGTGTCTGCGGCGGAAGAGGAGGACAAGCCCAAACTCAAGGCCACAGGACACGTGTTCCAGGTACAACGTTTAGTCTGATTTCTTGACTTTTTTTTGGTATTATAAGTCATTAAACGGCTGTCACGATAAAACATTTTGAAGCAGGATACATTGCTATGAACAGTGTTGGGAAGGTGACTTTTAAAATGTAATCCCCTACAGATTACAGATTACACACCCCAAAATGTAGTTTGTAACGTAATCCATTAAATTACTTAAAGTGAGTAATGTAATCTGAATACTTTGGATTACTTGATTTGCTGTAGAGAAGCAAAGACGAGGAAATATTCACATAAAATGTTTTGTCTAATAAAATAAAATGAAAAGCTCAGACTTTACTGAACCAAATTAAAAATATTATTGATAGAAGAGGAGGAGACACGTATACGCAGCAGGATTTAGTCCTGTTAAATCCTGTTTAGACCTGGTTTAGACCTGGTTTAGACCCGGTTTAGTCTTGGTTTAGTCTTGGTTTTGTCCTCGTTTAGACCTGGTTTAGACCTGGTTTAGACCTGGTTTAGACCTGGTTTGGACCTGGTTTGGACCTGGTTTTAGTCCTGGTTTAGTCCTAGTTTAGACCTGGTTTAGACTTGGTTTTAGACCAGGTTTAGAATTGGTTTGGACCTGGGTTTAGACCTGGTTTGGACCTGGTTTAGACCTGGTTTAGACCTGGTTTAGACCTGGTTTAGTCTTGGTTTAGTTCTGGTTTAGACCTGGTTTAATCCTGGTTTTGTCCTCGTTTAGACCTAGTTTAGACCTGGTTTTACACCTGGTTTTAGTCCTGGTTTAGTCCTGGTTTGGACCTAGTTTTAGTCCTGGTTTAGACTGGGTTTAGACCTGGTTTAGTGTCCGGCAATGAGTGGAATTACCGATTTAAAAAAAAAAAAGGGAATAGCCCAAAATGTGAAAACGGGAAAATACCGCTGTGTAATCCAATTATTTCAACAAAGTAACTGTAATCCAATTACCACTCACTGAAACAGTAACTGTAACTGAATACAGTTACTCATAATTTGTACTCTGATTACGTAACTCTGGTACATGTAATCTGTTACTCCACAACACTGACTATGAAGAACGATAAACGATAATATTGAAACTCCTGACACAATAATTTAAAAAAAGTCACAATAATCACGTTTTTAATTGGACATCATCATTAAAAGACATGAGCAGCAACAAATAAATATCAGAATGAACAAATAATTAGCCATAAAAATCACTCTTTCAACAGTCTACAGCTCACATCTTATTGTAACACTGCAAATTTTTCTGAGCTGGCCAAGATTTTAAAACTTATATCAGATTATTCAACTTATTTTCAGATTTATTATTTATTTATTAGTTCTGAGTCTGAGGTAGATTATTTTAAAATCAAGTAATGTCAAGTAGATTTATCTTGCTGCACGGACAGATAATTTCACTACTTTTAAGTCATTTTCTGGCCAGAGCAGATAATAACAGGTACTTCAGCTTGAAAATAAAAAGATGATAACGGTTGATCATCTAAAGCCATGTACTGGTTTTTAAATGACTCATTAAACTAGTAGTGCTAAATGTCTTGGCAGAGACCACGTACAACCTCTAGACATTTTCATGTAACATTCATTGTAAACTGAAGGTCTTTTCTTGCTCTCAGACACTTTAACAGTGCACTCAAACTAGGACTTCAGAACTGTGCACTGATTCCACCTAAAGCGTGGTGTTTGTCCAGTGTGAGCGCAGTCGGACCGTGCCCAGGAGTCTGTTGGACTTTGGTCCGGTTGGAGGAGGTGGACCAAAGCACGGCACAATTACTCATATACACCCACACGCACGCACGACTTCACTATACGAGCCCCGTATGTGCGCTGATGTTACTCGTACGAGGAAAACTGTGAATAAAGTCCGCTCTAAAACACACACTGAATCCATGCCGACCTTCAGTGAGGACTGGGACAGACAGAAGTTGATCTGCGGCTGTCATCACTGCTCTGCGCTGTTTTTATCTCCATAAACTCACAGAGGAGCACGTATCATAAGAGGACGCACATCTGTCTCACTGTTTAATAGATATTTAATGCCGCTGGACTTATTTTCTCCGCTAAAAGCTCTACTGTGCAACATGTGAACAAACGGCGCCGTGTGATGACGTCAACGGGACATAGTTCGGTTTGGATGTGCAGGTGTGAGTGCGGAACATAGAATTTTACACAATCGTCCTTGAGCACGGCACGGTTCTAAAGGAAAGTTTATTTGTACAGCACAGTTCGTACACAAAGTAATTCAAAGCGCTTTTAAAATCATAATAAAAACAAATCAAAACATGAATAATGATAAAGATTAAAATTTAAAAAAGGGTCCTAATGAGAGTGCGCCTTTATATTTCCACACTTCCGACGTTTTAATGAAGGCGCCAGATTAACGCGTCATTGTCTCACACGCCACTATCCGGCCTTACTTTTAACGCACGCCACCGAAAACCAAATGTGGCTTCTTTTTTTTTTTTTTTTTTTTTTGCAATATTTGGCCGAATATATTCTGTTGCCAAATATTCAGTGCCTCCATAGTCCAAAGTTATTACTCACTTGCCTTGTGTGTTCTGAACATCCTAATTCACAGGTGTCAAACATACGGCCCGGGGGCCAGATCTGGTCCTCCAAGACCTTTAATCTGGCCCTCGGCTGATTTTTTACTAAAATATTTTAATTATATTTTCTATTAAAATCTTGTTAATTTTCTGTGGTGTTTATCACAGCAGCGTCTCCAGCGTCTCTGTACGTGGCCCCTCCCACCAGAGCAGCACAAATGAAGACTTGTCTCTTTCCAAACGCTCTTAAAGGACGATCGTTTTGTCTGTTGACCGTGACACCCTCATCAGAAAAATGTCCAACATGAGAAAAGTGGAGCCAAGTGCAGAATTTTCCAAGAAAAACTGACTTATTCCTATTTACATCCAAGTTATTTTTAAAATGTTGTGTTGAAATTGCATTTTTCTTAAAGTTTCAGGTTGTTCATAATATTATAATATTTTGTAAAAGAAAGAGTTCATCAATTAAAAAAGATTTCTGTAATAGATTTGTGTTTCTCTGCACAAATATTTGAACTTATTGTTATTTTTGGGGTTTATATGACATGAGTTTTCTGATCCAGACACTTTGGGATCAAAGTCAGTTGGATACGGCCCCCGGACCAAAATGAGTTTGACACCCCTGTCCTAATTAGTCATCTTGATAAATGTATGAGCGCGTTTCACAACTTTCACAGACCAGAGCAAAGTTTAGTCCTCCCACTCTGCCATAAATGCAAAAACGATGGCCCAAAATACATTTAATGAGATAAATTGGGCAGATGTAGTAGTGTCAAGGTATGAAATAAACAAATAGAGGTAGTTTGCTTGGATCTTACCTCTTCTTCTGGTCTTTATTATCCACAGAATTCATCTATAAACATTTTAAACCTCTTGTCTCTCGCCCTCTCCCCCAGGCTCTGCAGTATCTGAGGAAGCTGTGCAACCACCCCAGCCTGGTGCTCACGGCTCAACACCCCGAGTTTAAACGCATCACGGAGCTGCTGGCCTCGCAGAACTCGAACCTACGAGACATTCAACACGCACCTAAACTATCCGCACTTAAACAGGTTTGTCTCTTCAGTCTGTGATCAGTTTTACACAAGATTAGGGCTCATTCAGAAGTTTCCGATACGATACATATCTCGATACAGTGCCCTTTCTATTCAATACGATATATTTCAAATTGATTCGATACAGTTCAGTAAAATGTAAAGGCTAAATCATGGCTGTGATACTGAAAATCTTTCTTGAACCACTTCAGGGGTGCATTGCCAGAGGTCTGTTTTAGTATTGGGATATACTGGGATATATCGTATCGTATTGTATCACCAAAGGACAATATATTGCAATTTATCAATAATTACGTCTAATAATATAGTCATGTTCACCTTCACAAGCACAAAATTGAATTACATTAATTTATTTTTAAATCATGAGAACAGTAAATGTAACCCTGAAATTTTTGTGAAAAATATGATTTGTAGTATCGTGATATCACTGAATGGATTTAATTTTTTTTTCTTACACTCAAAGTTAATATGAAACACCCATTTTAATCATCAAAACAGTGAAAATGTCAAATGTGTCGCATAAATGAGTTTCCTTTCACTGAACAAGCAACAAAACTGTAGCTCTGTAGTAAAATAATTTGTAAAAATATACCAAAAAATACTCGCCGATATATCGATACAGCAGCCCACGATATCGATACTGTATCAGCACATTAAACGATACGATATATGGATATTTCAAGATTTTTGCACACTCCTACACAAGATATAATTACATTTTTAAAAGGATAACTTTACCGGATATACTTGGACCCGTGTCTTAATGCTAAGGCAGTGTTTTCCAAATTTCAGTCTTGGGTCTCAGAGAAGCAGGGAAAAAAATTGAGTTTGAAATCTACTTTATTTAATTAAATATTTGTTAAAAGTCCTAAATTACGCGATACTGACTCTTGTGAGCTTTGAGGCGTGTTTATAATGTTGCCTCATCCAAAACAGACCTGGAGTTGTGTTTTGTTTCATTCACACGTTTGTTTGTTTGTTTGTTTGTTTGAGCAACTTTATCATTAGTCTGTCTACATCTCCAAAGTTCAGCGTGCTCTGTTCCATGAAATCGTAGTTTTCAAGTTTTACAGCTTCCCCTTTACTCTTTATTCACTAGAGTTTGGCAATTCCAGGTCTGAAATTATACAAATGATTCTAGTGAAGGTGTTTGGAGTTTAAAAACACAGTGGAGCACTTCCTGTTTGACATCATAAGTTGGAACAGAGAAGAATTACTGAAACAAAACACAATTGAGTAGTAGGTAAAATCAGAAATAAAGCATACAGACTTGATATAAATCTAAAAGTAAATATATTTAGTCACTTTTCAGATATACTTTTAAGTTTTGATCGATTGATTTTGTTTTTATTTTGAGTTTGTGCCAAAAGAAAAACAATAATCATAAACAACAGAAAAGCACATTTCTCGAAAAAGAGTGGGAAAATGGAAAAACTTAATGAATCCACCCCTATTTATTACACAGTTTCAAAAATTATGTGCTTACTTATGTACATTGATCACAAAACTTTACAAATATTTACATATAACTCAATAAATTACACACTATGCATATATTTTATTGTTTATAATATAATAACACTTGTCTCTTGCTACCTTTTTACTACTTATTTAGAATTTATTATTACCATTTATATATATTTTTTTACTCTGTTATTATATTTATTGTGATGTTTGAGCTACTGTGTCCAAATAATTTCCCTTATGGATCAATAAAGTTTGTTTAAGTCTAATAATGTTCTCAAAAAGCAGGATTTTGAGTGTAAAATATCAGCTTCATATGGAATCAGTTTTAACATTTTCATTGGTCTCGTGGTTTGGGAGCATTTCTGCTAAAAACAAGAACTCCCTGAATCAGTTGGTTAAATGGGCGAGTAGGTGATTGTTCATCCTCAGAGCCGCTGGACTCTCTGTACTCGAGACACTTACAGAGGACGTCCCAGAGTATTTTGGGAGACGTGCAACATCCACTAAACTCAGAGTTTCAGCTGCTTCCCTCTGGTCAGAGGTTTTTAGTCCCAAGATCTAGAACAAATCGTTTTAAAAGGAGCTTCGTTCCGGCTGCTATCATACTTATGAATAAACTGTAATCTATTTATTTAAGATTGTGTGTTTTTAACATATTTAAGATTTATTTATTGTGATTTTAGACAAGTGTGTTGGATGATTTTAATTGGTTGTTTATGGAACAAACCATTCTGCACTGGAGCATCTGTAACACTTTACTGTAACATTTTATTGTGTTTTTATGTGTGTTTTGTGGATGAATGAAATGTGAAATGTGGAACCTGTCTCTTAAATCTGCAAAGCAAATTTACCTACGGGTACGAATAAAGCAACCTAACCTAACCTAACCTAACCTATATGTTCAGTTCTCTTCTTTTCTCACCTCTGCTCCTCTCGTTTCTCCTTCTGCAGTTGTTACTGGACTGTGGTCTGGGTGGGGGCGGCTCGTCTGAGGGCGGCACAGAGTCTGTCGTGGCCCAGCACAGAGTCCTGATCTTCTGTCAGCTCAAGAGCATGTTGGACATCGTAGAACACGACCTGCTGAAGCCCAAACTGCCCACGGTCACGTACCTCAGACTGGACGGGAGTGTCCCCGCCGGCCTCAGACACTCCATCGTCTCCAGGTACCAAGACGAGCGCTTTATAAAACAGACAAATGATCCTCTGTTATGACGCTCTGTTATGACGTGCTGTTACTCAGATTAAGCAACAGATGAGATGATTCGTGCTGTTAAACAAGTCTCTCAGAAATAAAATTACAGACGCAAGATAGTTTAGTTTTTTACTGTCACTTGCTGAAAATCAGACCCCTAAACTCATCACAAGCTCCTGAAAAATGTCGATTTTTCTTGCGTTTTCAGAAAATCTTCCACTTTTTTTCTGTGTTTGCTCATTTGTGCGTTGCGTCACCATGGTAACTGCTGAACATTCCTCCAACAGAGATGCATGTTGAACACCCCCAGCATCTTGTCACTGCAAAGTATCAATATAAATTATAATTGTATGTTTTTACGCTGAAATGTAGAACTCAACAAACAAAAATCATATCTAATTTTCCCTAAGATCAACTGAAGCCAGCGAACTTCCTTCTTTAAATTATTTTAGATCAGGGCTGGGGCAATTATTTTTTCCATGGGGCCACAGAAAATATTGTGGAGGACCAAAATGCTTAACTCTGTATAAAATTTGAATAATATCGATGTTATTTCTTTAAAAAAAGCTGGTGAAACTGGTAAGAGTTTGTTATGACTCAGCGATGAAAAAGTGAGGCTGCCTTACAAAAATGACATTAAAAAACACTTCTAAATTAAAAGCAAGTCCACACATGGGGTAAAATTATAAAATGTTTATTTTATAATTCCAAATTATCTTAAACGGGCCGGTCAGAGTCAAACAAAGGCTTTATGTGATTCCGGAGCTGTACAATGCCCAGGTCTGTTTTAGATTAATATTGCAATTTTATGTGCAAATTATAACTATAAACATTGACAAAAGAATATTTATAGCAGACACAAGCACAGTAGGTAATCAGAAATGCATAATAATAATATATAACAATACATACATAACATAAATGTAACGTAGCATAAATGGTTCCTTCATTGTAGATAAAATACGATCTATTATTGTCATGTGGTTAAGAGATTACTTCTTTTTTTTTTTTTTTTTTTTTTAACTCTGCCCGACTTTCTGTAACACCTCCTGTAATTTTCAACATGTTTTTTTTTTTTTTTTTTTTTTTTCATTAATTCAATTGACTGACTAAAACTATAAATATGTTCACAGATATTATCCCGTCAAATAAACAGATTTTTGTATTTCAAATGATTACTTAAACTGCACTTTCGTCAGTTTTATATAACGCTCCTCTGGACACTCAAAGGCGATTTACAGAGCATCATTATTATTATTATTATTATGATCATTATTATTATTAACTTTCTCTCTCTCTTTTTCTCTTTGCTGGTGTGTTTTTCCCCCTCAGGTTTAATAACGACCCTTCCATAGACGTTCTTCTCCTCACCACTCACGTTGGAGGTCTGGGTCTGAATCTGACCGGAGCCGACACGGTGGTGTTTGTGGAGCACGACTGGAACCCGATGAGGGACCTGCAGGCCATGGACCGAGCTCACCGGATCGGACAGGTGCACTTTTAGTTTTATTTACCCCCTTCCAGAAGCTGCAGCGTTTATTATCGGGGCTGTAGTTTACGAAATAAATTCTTGATTGTCCAGAGAGTTACCCCGTGTTTCAATTAGTCGACTTGAAGGTTGTATGGAGGATTTATTTAAGTTTTAAATTGTCAATGAAAGTTCAAAATGGTGTTAAAAGGATGCAGCAGCCTTCTAATTATGATGACCAAAAAAAGGGAATGAAAATCCATCAACTGGACTTGGTTAATCAATCAAACTCTCTACGTTTCTAGTGTAACTGAGTCGCCGGCGCACTGGGATTACATGGTTTATGTTCGCCTCTCACGCGTGTCCACGTACAAAAGACGCCGTTTACTCGACCAACGCAGCGGTTCTTAGAGGCTTTTTCGAACTGTAGCTTCCTCTCAGTTCGCACAAAGTTTGTCGCGATGTCAGACGAGAATCCACGACCAGTTCGCCGCGAAAGAAAGTCCGTTTTTGAGTTCGCTGAAAGGAGAAGAGAAGGCGCTGCGCTCTTTTTTTTTTTGTATTGTTTAATTACAGTTTTATGCGCTTGTAAGCTGTCGTGTTTATTTTGACAACCTTTGTTTTTCTCTGATTGGTTACCGTAATTTCCGGACAATAAGCTGCTACTTATTTCTGACACTTTTAACAAATTACAAGTTACAAATGTGGACACCTGCAGCTTATAGACAAGTGCGGCCTATATATATGTACTTTTATTTCTTTTACAATTTAGTAGAGGCCACTTAAATTCAGGTGCGCTCAATAGTCCGGAACTTACGGTGATATATTTTTCCCACAATAAAGAAGAGTTTGGTGCTTTGTTTTTTGTTTCTGCGAAAATCTGTGCTCTTTTCTGTATTATTTAATTTGTTTTTTTTTACATCTGTGTTTATTTTGTCGACCTTTGCCTTTCGCTGATTGGTTAATCCTCCTGTCAATCACATTCGTATGAAATCAGAGAGGCAGAAAATGAACCAAAGATGTTCATTTGTAAAATTTTTATTACTATTTATTTATTTATTCTTACTCAGTTTTGTAGTCTTATGCGCTTTAACTTCTTGGATTCTTTTTCAAGACAGTACAGTAAAGTGTATTTATTTCTGCTGCTCGTTGCTGTCATTAAAAATACACTTTATTAGGGATGTAACAAGAACCGAAATATCGTGATATCGTATCGACAAGTCTCACAATAATATCGTGGGCCAACACAATATATCGAATCACAAGTTCCTTTATTTAAATACATGGTTTTACAGTAGCAACAGCCAATAAACATCGGAAACTACATATCCCATGATTCATTTCACCGCAGACAACGTGAAGAGAAATGTTTTTACTTGAATTCTTGGGATTATGACGGAAATAATTCACACCATAATCTTGTCATAGTAGTTTAATTCTTTCCCCCCTGGACGCCTACTAGGAACAACCCATACATATGTTACTAGTTCTACCCATAGAGCATAATTGCATAAAAGAAAACAGACTTCCACGAGTGATTTCAGGGCAATTCTGGTTCATACTCGAGTATAAAGCCCGGATAGTTTGTTTGGATATCGCAGAACTCCACACAGACGCATCAGCGGCATTCTCATCTTCATAAGTTTCACTCTCTGTAAGTCCGTCGCTATCGCTGTTTTCCACTTTATAATCACCCTCATCATCACTTTGAAATCTATAAAAGTCACTTTCTCTAAACTTATCCATAAAATACGTCCGCTCCTCATTATTTCTAAAACTGTGCGCCGCAGCTCCGCGATCTTTCCATTGCTCGTGTTTCGTGTTGTGTTTTTTCCGGAAGCTACCATCGTCACTACTTCGATTAACTTCGGAAAAAATCTGCGAAAACATATCCTTGAATCCTATTGGTCAGTCTAGTGTGGGTTGTAGTGGCCCCGACCGATCACAGTCTCTGTTTAAATGTGAAAAACCGAGCCGTTTCTAAAGGTCGTCAAATCACGTCTTTAGTGATACAGCGGAGGTGTCAAAAGTCGTCATTAAGGAAACAGGGGGGTCGTCAAATGTCGTCTTCATGGGGGAAAGAGTTAAAAGCAGAAACGTGTCCTATCTACAATTATATAAGCCTCTCCAAAATATCGCAATAAATATCGTACCAAGAGATTTGGATATTGTTACATCCCTACACTTTACTGAATTGTCTTTAAACAGAACCCAAGAAGCTACAGAGACAGAAAATGTTTCCAGACCCACATGTGCGTTCAGTTTTCTTTTGCATTGTACTGATTTGTAACATTTTCCGCCGTCTGTCTTTCAGAAACGCGTGGTGAACGTGTACCGCCTCATCACTCGCGGGACTCTGGAGGAGAAGATCATGGGCCTGCAGAAGTTCAAAATGAGCATCGCCAACACGGTGATCAGTCAGGACAACGCCAGTCTGCAGAGCATGGGCACAGACCAGCTGCTCAACCTCTTCACTCTGGACAAGGTCAGAGACGGACGGGCTAAAGGGAGGGAGGAGGGAGGAGGGAGGGAGGAGGGAGGAGGGAGGGAGGAGGGAGGGTCACCAGGTTTCAAAAGTTGTTTCCTCATCAAACACAGACCCGGAGTTGTGTTTTGTTCCATTCACACATGTTTAACACACAAATCCTGCACATTTAGGCTCCCATCCACCTCCTGATGTGGTCGTACACTGTGTTTTAAACTCCATACACCTTCACTAGAATCATGTGGGTGATATCAGCCATGGAACTGTCAATTTCTGCTGAACCAAAAGGTAAAAGTCAAGGCAAGTTTATTTATGCAGCACAATTTGTCCACAAAGTATTTCAAAGCTTTACAGAATCAGGATACATTAAAATCACAATACAAACAAATTATAACATAAATAATCATCATAATATTAAAAAGAGAAAGACATTAAATTGGAAAGAAGAGTGCAGAGTCAGACGCAGCTAAACAGAACTGTTCTGGATTTAAACAGAGTCAAAGTCGAGTCTGTGTCTCATGTTCAGACTGTTCCAGGTTTTAGCTGCATGAATCTGAAACTCTGATTCCCCGTGTTTACCCTGCGTTCGATTATCTTCTGACTCAATCTCTGATTTGGCGTCACGTCCGAGCTTGAATCATATTATTATGTTTCGCTTGTCAGACTCAGAGAGTAACGTGTAGCCTCTCCACACCATTTCATTGTCATTTAAACCACCAAAGTGCCCAAACACAATGAAAACACTTCATATTTACTCGTCACAGTTTGCGTAGTCGTCTTGGATTCTGACTCAGAATTCTTGCTCACTCGACTTTTTCCGCCACTGAGGTCCGAGTCACGCCGTCCCAGGAAAAGAGGCGTGTCACGCATGTCGCTAGGCAACGTCCTCGGAAAACTGATTCAGAAGAGCCGAGCTGCAGTGTTCTGGATGTAATACAGCGTCTCACAGCTCGTTTGGAGAGGACAGTGAGCAGGACATTACAGTATCTAACCTACTGGAGACAAACACGTAGACGAGTCTCACCAAGTCTGATTTAGACACTATGTAGACAGACTAATAATGCAGCTTTACTCAGATGTGTGAATGAAACAAAACACAACTCCAGGTCTGTTTTTGACGAGGTACCAACAGCATTAACTTTTCTTACATCTCACAAGAGTCAATTTTGAACAATAAAACCTTATTCTGTTGAGCAAAATTTGTACAAAGCTTTTAAAACACTTTACAGGAGAAAGACACAGTCAGTCATTTCTTTAACCAACTCCAAACCGCTGCTTTTACGAACAGCGACCGACACTCCTAGACCTTGTAAAAGATGAAATTTGATCAACGACGAATAGAAATGACGTGAATGTCTGAAAGGAAATACATTTTATTGGTGTTTTTTTTTTTCAATTTTTAATAATCTTCACCATCCTTTCCACAAACATTATTAACCGTGTAGACATTTTTGTTTTGTTTTTTAGGACGAAAAAGGCGAAAAGACCGAGCCCTGCCCTTCGACCTCAGGGAAGTCCTCCATGAAAACGGTTTTGGACGGTTTGGGCGAACTTTGGGACCAGCAGCAATACGACACTGAATATAACCTGGATAGCTTCATGCACTCTTTACAATAACACCCCCCCCCCCCCCCTCCCTCACCTGTCTGCACCTGTCCTCACCTGTCCTCACCTGTCCACCTGCCCCTAACTCCTCCTCCTCCTCCAAATCCTCATCATGGACCAAGCCGGACCTGGTCAAAACCTGTAAACAACAACAACAACAACTACTGCTGCTACTTTTTACTCTATTTCCTATTAGTAATATGTGTGCTCAAGCAATACATAAAAGGACACGCTAACTTAAGGCTCATTACTGTCTAAATAATCTTATATTTCACACCTATATAATCTAAAATCTTCACCAAACAGTGTTAAATCCCTAACCCTAAATCCTTCCCTTCCCTTCCCTTCCCTTCCCTCGATCTTTAAAGTCTTAACGAATGCCTTTCCTCGTTCTCGCTCTCTCAAAAGGGAAATCGCGGACTTTATAGAACAAACGCGTACGTCGTCAAGCTGTGATTTGGCACCGACGGGACTCCGGGGGGCGCTCTGACCCGGAGGCCCCAGTGTTCCAAAAGCCTCTCTTTTAATAGGAATTTCTCGTGAAGCCGGAGGAGTTTAACGTTGGAGATCTGCACTTGAAGCGGCGGCGCGGACTGAAACCCGGAAAAGTGTTTTAAAAAAGAAAAAGGAAAAAAAATTAGACGAATTGTACATATTTCTGTAGCTGCTGCTTTTGTTTAAGATTGTGGAATTGTAATAAATTCTGCTCAACTTTGAACTATATAAACTTGTGTGTGTTGTGTTTTCAGCGGTGGCCAGTAGAGGGCGGAGTTGGGTGTAGTTCTCTTCTGTTGGTTAGTTATTTATTATTTTTTATTTATTTAAACTGAAATAAATACATACTGAAGTGGTAATGAATATAAAATTGAAAACTGATTCTAAAATTCCACGACTTTTCTGAAATTTTCATTAAATTTACAAAACATAACATAGTTTCAAAGTCAAAATCTATTTACTTTTTGAACTACAACACCAAACTGTATTTACTTATTTTGGTATTTTAAGTTGGATCTTCTTAAAATTTTAACTTAACTTGCTTTTAACCTAGAATTTAAGTTGACATAACACCATTATGTTAAGTCAGCGTTGATTTTTTTAATTTTTTATTTTTTTTTATTTAACATAGCGAGTAAGTTTCAAAGTCAAACTCAACTCAGTTTTTGAACTAGAACACCACAATCTATTCACTTATTTTGATATTTTAAGTTGAGTCTATTTCAATTTTAACTTCTTCTCTTCTGTTGTTTAGCATTTATTATTTATTTATTTAAAATGAAATAAGTACATGCTGAAATATTAATGAATATAAAATTGAAAATGTATATTAAATGAAAATATTGGAAGAGTCTGAATTTAGAACAAATGGTTATGTTAATTTAAATAAACATACTTTTCTCAGCTTAATAAATATTGCAGATTTTGAAAATGTAGTGCTAGATTTTAAGATATTAAGTATTTTAAGTTGGATCTACTTAAAAATTTAACTTGATTTTAACCTATAATTTAAATTGACGTAACACCAGCGCATTATCTTAAGTCAGCATTACTTTTTTTTTTTTTTTTTATATGGTAAGTAGTTTTAAAGTAAAAATCTGCTCAGTTTTTGAACTAGAACACCAAAATGTATTTACTTATTTTGGTATTTTAAGTTGAATCTACTTAAAATTTTAACTTCTTCTCTTCTGTTGTTTAGCATTTATTATTTATTTCTTTAAAATGAAATTAATACATACTGAAATAGTGATGAATATAAAATTGAAAATGTATATTAAATGAATATATTAGAAGAGTCTGAATTTAGAACAAATGGTTATGTTAATTTAGATAAAGATACTTTATTCAGCTTAATAAATATTGCAGATTTTGAAAATGTAGAGCTGGGTAATTAAGTCAACGCTGTAGTTGCGTGAAAGAGATTCAAAAATTTCATTGAATTTACAAAACATAATATAGCGAGTAGTTTCAAAGTCAACATCAGCTCAATTTTTGAACTAGAACACCAAAAAAGAAACGCCAAAAAATTTACTTATATTAGTATTTTAAGTTGGATCTACTTAAAATGTTAGCTTAACTTCATTTTAACCTATAATTTAAGTTGACATAACATCATTATGTTAAGTCAGCATAATTTTTTAATATTTTAAGTTGAGTCTACTTAAAATCTTCTTTACTGTAGGTTAGCACTTATTTCTTTAATATGAAAGTAATTAATATAAAATTTTAAATGTATATTAAATGAAATTATCAGAAAAGTTTACATTTATTTAACTGGTTACATTATTTAAATAAGCATTACAATAAAAATATGGCAGATTTTGAAAAAGTAGGGCTAAATAATTAAGTCAGCACTGTAGTTGTGTGAAAGAGTTTTCCAAAATTATCACTGAATTTACAAAATTCCATGACTTTTCCAGGTCTGAAAAATTACATTTTCAGTTTTCATGACTTTTCCAGGATTTCCATGACCGTGGGAACCTTGAATAATGTTTCTGCATCACAAACAGACCTGGAGTTGTGTTTTGATTCATTCACTCATTTTTAAGATGAGTTCTTCTCTCAAACACAAAACACTGTTCCACCTTGTGATGTCATGTGGTGATACAGGAAGTGCTCCATTAGATTACCTTCAGTAGAATCATTTGGATCATTTCAGCCCTGGAATTGCCGACCTCCACTGAACTAAACGTAAAAAAGAAGTAGATATTAACTTGAAAACTACCACTTCATGACATCACATCTTTGGAAAACTCTTGCAAAGTTTTCATTGAATTTACAAAATTCCATGACTTTTCCAGGCCTGGAAAATGACATTTTCAGTTTCCATGATTTTTCCAGGATTTCCCTGACCGTGGGAACCCTGAACCTGAATAATGTTTCTGCATCACAAACAGACCTGGAGTTGTGTTTTGTTTCATTCACTCATTTTTAAGATGAGTTCTTCTCTCAAACACAAAGCGCTGTTCCACCTTGTGATGTCATGTGGTAATACAGGAAGTGCTCCATTAGATTACCTTCAGTAGAATCATTTGGATCATTTCGGCCTTGGAATCGCCGACCTCCAGTGAACTAAACGTTAAAAATATTGATGTTAACTTGAGAACTACCACTTCGTAACACCAGAAGGTTTCAGAAAATGCAAATTGTGATGTCTAATGTTGAATTATCTATTTAAATTTTAATGTTTTAGTCGCAAAACATGTCCCCGTCCCCAAAAGTCACTCACAAAAACACGAGGTAATGCTCCATTCTGCCTTTATTTTATTGCCCATTCATTAGTTTACATTGCAAATCACTTAAAACATCACCAACCACCTGCTGCGTTTTTTCATTTTCACCGTCTTTTTCACACTAATGTAAGCGATTAACACAGAAAGCGTAGCAATTTTCACTTTAGTAACAATACAAACTTTTTTCCAAACGTCAAAAAATAAACAAAAAATAACCGTTAAAATAATTAGTGTTATCTCAAAAATTAATTTATTCCACTTAAAAATACAAAATAATATCGTGACACAGACCAGATATGAAAACATTCAAAAATAAGTATTAATGGGTGAAAAAATAATGCAAAATGTGTAAATTTTGTTTGTTTTTTATAGCAAAAAATAATGAAAATTCCTCAGTACAAAGGCTACATCACTACTGGAAGGTACTAGCAGGTAGAATATACATAGTAGAAAATTATTTAGTGAATCACAATGCTTGCAATGAAAATAAATCCGCAATATAATTTAAACACTTTTTTTATTAAATTTTTTTATTTATATTTTCTACAAACGGTACAAATGCTATTGCACATTACGACAAAGAATTGAGAATCTTTAGCCTTAAAAAATGGGGCAAATTCAAGTCTTGTGTGAGTTTACAAGGCCACCAGTCGTCCGTACGATGCACCTCAAGTTTTTTTTTTTTTTGTACTTAAATTAATATTAACTCCTCTTTCTCCCAACAGTGTCAGTGATTTCAAACCATAAAAGGGTTATTTGGAAAAGCAAAAGTACAAATAATGTAAATAAAAAAATGTGTATAAAAATAATTCAACAGAAGATCCACTCTGGTCAGCGTAAGGACTGGTATAAATACACGTATCAAAAAGGGGAAATAGTGTGAATTTTATGTTCGAGCGCGAAGAAGTTTTTTTTATGGAGGCCCAGGAAGGTCAAAAATCTGCAACGTGTTTATAATTCCTAATAGAAGCCCAATTGTGAATATCTGATGTATTTGGAGGTCGTTTCATGGCATTATTTTTGCTTTATTTTACTCCAAATGTGCAAAAAATTATAAAAAAAAAATTAGTTATGACAGTTTTTCATCCAACAATGCAAAGGCACAATAATGTCATGTTTTTGCGAATTTTGACGATTAAACCACCATTATTTTCTCAGGTAAGTGGCCAGTTCAGGACTCCCACTGCTTGCTCCTCTCTAGTCTTAGTGTTGCGATGGAAGGGCATCTGGCTTAAATATCAAGCCCTATAAACACGTGATAGGTTCAGTGTGGAAACTCCTGACAAATAAGGGAGCGGCTGAATGGATAAAAGTGTGTTTAATCCAGCCATTTTCTTCAGTTTATCTGGGGCTGGGTCGTGGGGGTGCAGGAATTCCTAGACTTCCTTCACCCCGGACACTTCCTCTACCTCCAGGAGAGACCCTGAGGCGTTCCCAGGCCAGCCCAGAGACAAAGGCTACGTTCAGACTGCAGGGCTTAACGCTCAATTCGGATTTTTTTTTGGTGAAATCCGATGTTTTTGCGAGGTCGTTCACATTTCCAATTAAACGCGACTTGTATGTGACTCCAGTGTGAACATTAAACGGCCCGAAAGTGTCCCACATGTGACACTGGAGACACGACGACGTCAACCGCAGCGAGCGTCTCTGTGTTTACAGAAGTTGACCAAACATGGACGCGAGCATCGAGCACCTGGAGATTTTAAAGTTCCTCTCGTACCGGAGCCAGAACATGAACAACTTACTTGTTTTAAGGAGGAGATTGAGAAGGAGAAGGACGAGGTTTTTGGCCGTGGTGTTTTGTGGGTCAGTCCGTTGAAAGGAACGTGTGGATGTGGAGTCGTAGCCGTGAGTGGTGATGTGTTTCGCTTCAGTGACATGAGTTCATTAACAATTTTCACCTACTTCAGCGCAGAATAGTGACGTTCGTGGCTTGTTGATAACGTGTAGGTGGGATGAATGTGACCTGACCGTTCAGACCGAAGTCGCATGTCAAAAGATCAGATATGTATCGGTTTTAGGAGCACATATCCAAGTGTCCTGGGTCACATTTGAAAAAATAGGATCTGTGTCGTTCATTAAAAGATCAGATACAGGTCACATAGGGGCCAAAAAATCAGATTTGGGTCACTTCAGGCTGCAGTCTGAACGCAGCCATAGTCCCTCCAGTGTGTCCTGGGTCTTTCTGGGGCCGTCCTCCTGGTGGGACGAGCCCGGAACCCCTCCTGAAGAAAGCGTTCAGGAGGTGTTCGAAACAGATGCCCTCCCCTCAGCTGCACCTCTCGACGTGGAGGAGCAGCGACTCTACTCTGAGCTCCTCCCATGTGACTGAGCTCCTCACCTTATCTCTAATGGAACGCCGAGCCAGCCTGCGGAGGAAACTCATTTCGGCCGCTTGTCTCCATGATCAATTAATCAATCAGAGGGAGCTGAGTCGAAAGGCAAAGCTCTCAGTTTACCGGTCAATCTAAGTTCCCCTCCTCACCTATGGACATGAGTAGGGTTAATATTTATATTTATTTATTTGAAAAGCTACAGTTGCAGGAAATCTCCTTTCTGGGCCTCCATAATTGTTTTAACATCGGGGCCTCACATCGAAATCATCTGTTTAAAGTACAATACAATATATTAGTTATAAAGCTCTATCCTTCAGTTTTTAAAAACTGCATTTTCAAAATAAAAACGTGATAAAAAATAAATCCATCTGTTAAATCATGTCTCTCCAAAACTTAAATTAATATATTTTCGTAATTTGAATAAACGTTCTCTCCTAATATACTTTGAGGTAATGCAAAAGAGATTTTCACAAGAACGCGATTTGTGAAACCGTTGAGATATAAAGAGTAGTGCAGGACAAATCAACACAAGTCTGGGTTCAAGTCCCGAAACCCAGCGATTTTCTAGTTCGTTTTGGATAAAATATTAAACAACACAGCATAGACACACAGTTGAAAATGGGGCGGGGTGGGTGCCACTTTCAAATAAAACTCAATATTCTGATTTTGGATATTTTTTGCTGTATTTTTAATTGCGTTTTCGAGTTAAGCTCAAGAATCTTTCATGGTATTTACTTATTTTGGTATTTTAAGTTGGGTCTACTTAAAACTTAAAATTAACTTCATTTTAATTTATAATTTAAGTTGACGTAACACCATTCTATTAAGTGAACATTTATTTTAGTTTTTGTTGTATAGCAAGTACTTTCAAAGCCACAATCAACTCAGTTTTTGAACTAAAACACCAAAATGTATTTACTTATTTTGATGAGTTTGGTTTACTTAAAATTTTGACTTAACTTCAATTTAACCTATAATTTAAGTTGACTTAACACCATTATGTTAAGTCAGCACTCATTTTATATTTTTTTTAACATAGCGAGTAGTTTTAAAGTTAAAATCAACTAAATTTTTGAACTAGAACACCTAAATGAATTGATTTATATTGGTATTTTAAGTTGGGTCTGCTTAAAATTTTTACTTAACCTCATTTTAACCTATAATTTAAGTTGACGTAACACCATTATGTTAAGTCAGCATTTATTTTTGTTCTTTTTTAACATAGCGAGTAGTTTCAAAGTCAAAACCAACTCAGTTTTTGAACTAGAACATGAAATATGTATTTACTTATTTTGGTATTTTAGGTTGGAGCTACTTAAAATTTTAACTTAACTTCATTTTAACCTATAATTTAAGTTGACGTAACACCATTATGTTAAGTCAGCACTCATTTTCGTTTTTGTAGTATATCGAGTAGTTTCAAAGTCAAAACCAACTCAATTTTTGAAGTAGAACATCAAAATGCATGTACCTATTTTGATATTTTAAATTGGGTCTGCTTAAAATTTGAACTTAACTTTGTTTTGACCAATAATTTAAGTTGACTTAACACATATTAACTCAGCATTTATGTATTTATTTTTAACTTAGTGAGTAGTTTCAAAGTCAAAATCAATTCAGTTTTTGAACTAGAACTCCAAAATGTATTTACTTCTTTTGGTATTTTAAGTTGAGCCTGTTTAAAATTTTAACTTAACTTTGTTTTAACCAATAATTTAAATGAACATGACACCATGTTGTTAAGTCAGCACTCATTTTTGGCTTTTTTTTTAGTATAGTGAGTAGTTTCAAAGTCAAAACCAACTCAGTTTTTGAACTAGGACACCAAAATATATTTACTTATTTTAGCATTTTAAGTTGGGTCTACTTAAAATTTTGACATAACTTCAATTTAACCTGTAATTTAAGTTGATGTGACACCATTATGTTAAATCTGCTACTTTTATTTAATATATTAAGTACTTTCAAAGTCAAAACCAACTCAATTTTTGAACTAGAATTCTGCGTGATTGCAAGATGCTTCTAGAAATTCAAAAAATTAGAAATCTCACCACAAGGGGTCAGTAAGTTTTTGGTTTAGTGGCTCACGAATTATTGAATTATATTTTAATTGTTTATAAGAAAGTGGTACCCATTAATAAAAATATGGATGTAAGTATAAAATAAATGTAAAAAATAAAATCAACCAGTGTCACCCCAAACATTTCAGCAGTCAGTACTTTTAAAACACTGGATTTCCTGTTTCTGACTTTATTAAAATATAAACGTTTTTCGACCACCGTTTTGGTAGCAAGTTACTTCAAGCTTTGCAGGTAATAAAAAATCTGGATACATATTTTATTTATTTATTTTCTAACCTCTTCTTTCTTGCGCGGTTGCATGTGTAAAGTCGGTAGCGTCGTTTTCGATTCTAACTTTTAATTGTTTTCATCGTATTTTTTTCATCATAACACTACGCACGTCTTTGGTTGACTTTTTGACGACTTGAGGTTGTGTTCACGACATTTAAGAATCCGCGGTTTTATTTTCAGAAGGAGGGCTGTTTTTTTTAAAAGAAATAAGAAATAAAAACCCAAATATGTTCGACCTTATTTTGTTTTTTGGTTGACTACGACGACACTGAACTTTATTTGAACTTTAACTTTATTATTATTTAACTACAGATGTATTAACCGTAAGCCAGGTCCATTTTATTTTGACAATAAAAGCTGCACTGTGGGATTTTTTAGAGCCGAGACTTTCCATGGAGATGTTAAAGCTTTACCTGAAATCGTATGTACCGTAAAATTCCAAATAATAGCCTGGGCATTTTTTTGTTTCAATTGCTTAACCAGACCAGGCTTTTATTTGAGACCAGGCGGCAATTTGGGGCAGGTGATTAAGTTCTTCTTGCCAAAAATTTTGCTCAGAAAAACTGGAAAATATTGTACTCAAATTCTTTTAAAATTTATGACTATAATGTACAGTTTTAACGGCACGGCGCGGAGGAGGCGTTGGCATTATACGAAGGCCTGGCAACTACTTTGACGGCACGTTTGGGCACGTTTCTTGTCGCCTCGTCCCCTTTGAAATAACTTTTCTCTTACGCCACAGCAGCGACGATCACACTGCTGCTTCCTTTGAATCGCCAAACTGAAGTAAACCACCAAAACTCCTAAAAACTGCTTCCGTTTAGCCGCTATGTTGCTCCGTCTTTCTTTTTTACGTCACTTTGAAATCGGGATTTCGCAGCAACGTCGTCTTTTTTAGTGAAGGTGAGGTCAAACTGAGTCTATGTCGCTGTAAACTTCAGGCTCTCTGTGGTGTCGCTGCACTCGTCGTGAAATTTTGGTTAAATAAAACACAGAAATCGGGAAATGGGAGTTTGAGCAGCTTCATTTGACTCGGCGTTTATTTGGAACCGGCGTTTATTTATCAAAATATACACCTGCACCCGGCGTTTAAAGGGGACCCGGTGATTAATTGAAACCAGGCTATTATTTGGAATTTTTTACGGTACGTTAAGACAAGCAGGTGATGCCACAAGGCCACGTTACAGGTCAGATCTGTGGAGAGGCGACCCCGCTCACGATTAAAAAGCAAAATTCTTTTTATGCAATTTTTAAATCATATTCATTTATCACATTTAATATTATTGGTTTAAATGTCATTATTTAGAATTTCATTTCATTGTTTTCATAGTCATTTAGCAGTTATTTGAATTTAATCTTTTTTTCTTTTCGTTTTTAAATTTTCTATCTATTACAGGTTTTAATTTAAATTCCTGAAAATTATAATTATAATTTGAGGGGGTAAAATAAAACAGAAAATACAATATCTGACCTGTAACTTGGTTTGGTTCAGTCTCCATGATGATTTAATATTACTGTCTTAAATTTCATTATTTAAAATTTGTTTTTTTTGTTTTTTTCATATTCATTTTGCAGTTTTATATTATTAATTTGAATTTAATCTTTTTTTTATTTTTATTTTTTTATTATTTTTTATCTTTTTCTATCTATTACAGGTTTTAATTTAAATTCCTGAACATAATAATTATAATTTGAGGGGATAAAATATTTATATTTAAAATTTAATATTTTTGGTTTAAATTTCATTATTTAAAATTTAGTTTTTTGTTATTATATTCAATTAGCAGTTTTTATGTTATTAATAATTTTTTATTTTTTTTTACAGGTTTTAATAAAAATTCCTGAACATAATAATTATAATTAGAGGGGATATAATGGCAAAATAAAATATAAAATACAATATCTGGCCTGTAACTTGGTCTGGTTCAATCTCCATGACAATTTAATATTTATGGTTTAAATTTCATTATTTAAAATTGCATTTTTTGTTAAAATATTCATTTAGCAATTTTATATTATACATTTTTTTTTTTTTTTTTTTTTTTACAGATTTTAATTTAAATTCCTGAACACAGTAATTATAATTTGAGGGGATATATAGGCAAAATAAAAAATTAAAACACAATATCTGACCTGTAACTTGGTTTGGTTTGGTCTCCATGACGATAGAACGGTTTAATGCCATACTGTGAAACATTCCAGACAAAGTAATAACACCTCCATGGAGAAAAAACATCTGACGTCGGCCCTTCTACTGGAAAAGCTCCACAATGCAGCTTTAAACTTTAAACTTGGGCACTTTATATCGCTGTAAAATCCCGTGAACACAACCTACTCCATCTGTATTTGTTTTCCCGAGCCAGCGTCCTCCGTTTCGTCTCACGTTTCCGCGTTCCTCGGCCGGTTTTGTGCGCGTTGTTGATGTGGTGCAAGTATTTTCGAACATGGAGCTATACTGTGCAGAGACTAGAGTTATGAGAATTCACAGGACAACAGGTAAAAGCCAATCACAGTTCTAGGCAGAGCTAACTACGAAACGAACGGTATCAAAAATTGCACAATAATATCGACAATCACTGCAAAAAAGTACTTCACCTAACCATAAAGAAGTTGTATAAATCCTACATGTGAGTATTTTTGTTTTCTGTAGACCCAGTTGTCAGGTTAAAGGCATAAACAGTGCAGAGAATGGACTTTTAAATGCTCAAAAATAGCGATTATGTTTGACTTTATTGTTCTAGTTTTTGACTCCAGTAACTAATAAACAACTTTTAACTAAAATAATATCACCAGGTTAGGTCCTTTTTGAAAATATCTTCATAAAAAGTACCAAAAAAAACTACAGGTATTGTTACGATTATCGGATTTGCAAGTAAAGGTCGTCACACACGACAGGATTTTTCGGTCTTAAACGATTTTTAAACATGGTCCTGGTTTTAGACCTGGTTTAAACCTGGTTTAAACCTGGTTTAGACCTGGTTTTAGACCTGTTTTAAACCTGGTTTAAACCTGGTTTAGACCTGGTTTTAGACCTGGTTTTAGACCGAGTTTAGACCTGGTTTAGACCTGGTTTAGACCTGGCTCTAGACCTGGTTTAGACCTGGTTTAGACCTGGCTCTAGACCTGGTTTTAGACCTGGCTTTAGGCCTGGTTTTAGACCTGGTTTTAGACCTGGTTTAGACCTGGTTTTAGACCTGGTTTAGACCTGGTTTTAGACCTGGTTTTAGACCTGGTTTTAGACCTGGTTTTAGACCTGGTTTAGACCTGGTTTAGACCTGGTTTTAGACCTGGTTTAGTCCTAGTTTTAGACCTGGTTTAGACCTGGTTTTAGATCTGGTTTTAGACCTGGTTTAGACCTGGTTTTAGACCTGGTTTAGACCTGGTTTTAAACCTGGTTTAGTCCTGGTTTTAAACCTGGTTTTCGACCTGGTTTAGTCCTTCCTGGTTTTAGACCTGGTTTAGACCTGGTTTTAGACCTGGTTTAGTCCGTGTGGTGTATTTGAGGGGTTTTGCTCTTCGAAGACAATATAATCACTTAAATATTTTTTGTACAAACATTTAGACCAGTTTTTCTCAAACTGTGGTACTTTGGGACCTTCTGCTGATCTTTTCTTTTATTTAGACACAGATTTTTTCCTCCTTTGGGTCAGTAATTACAGTTTATCACCGTCGTATCACTGTCGCGTCCATTCTCCGTTTACCGTTCGTGCCCAAAACCTGGTCCAACCGAGCGCCTTCCCGTTTCGTGCGTCTACCGTTTTTCGCGTCGTGTGCAAAACATGGGCAAGATTCTTTTTATAGGTGATACTGAAAAAGTCATGCAAAACCTGATTGATACAACATGCAGATCAGGCCCTGTACCTCCCTCCCTCCCCCCCCGTCCCCGTCGCACCCTCCCACCCTCCCTCCCTCACGTTTTTAAAGGTAGCCATCTTTGTTTGGGGCGCCCTTCCCCTTCACCGATAGCGTCTTCTCGTAGCCGCGCCCGAATCGCAGCTCGTAAAAAGTTCGTATGGTATCTGCTTTATACCACTGGGTTTAGCAGCACAACTATTACGCAGCATTACATAAACAAAACACTAAAAAATAATGTTAATACAAAAATAAAGACCTAAAAATCCAAAGCAAACTATTTTGATTGCCACAATGAGGTATTAATATTTTAAAAACTCTAGCCGACGTTATAGATTATTATGTTGTTATTTGTTTTCTACCTTGCTACATCGTTGAGCGTCGCCTTTTCGGTGTGACTATACGGCGACGCAACTACAGCTTCTCAAATAAGTGCATGCATCTTTTTTTTTTTTTACATAAAATTTAAATTATGAATCTAGTATAGAAAATAAAAATAGATAGTTTTTAAAATATTTCCCCCACTGTCAGTGAAGCAGGACGAGATCCAGTCGACGGGACAGAGCGCGGCCGCGATGTGTGCAAATATTACGCCGGTTTAATCCGTGTGTCGTTCGTTTGTTCGTTTTTCAATATAAAAAAAAACTAAAATAAGAAAATGAAAATAACAACTGTCATTATTTGTCTCCGAAACTAAAATGAAAAAACAGATAATGATTTGTTTTTCAGTTTTTGATTTTGTGTTTGAATGAAGAATGGAAAAAACGGATAATGGTCGGAACAAGACCGGGACTGAGACCGGGACCAGGCCGAGACTGAGACCAGACCGGGACCAGATTGGGACCAGACCGAGATCAGACAGAGACCAGACCGGGACTGAAACCAGACCGAGACCAGACCGGGACTGAGACCAGACCGAGACCAGACCGGACCGGAACTGAGACCAGACTGAGACCAGACTGAGACTGAGAACCGACCGGGACCAGACTGGGACCAGACTGAGACTGAGACCAGACCGGGACCAGGGCGGGACTGAGACCGAGACCAGACCAGGACCAGGCCTGGACCAGACCGGGACTGATACCAGACCGGGACCAGGCCGAGACCAGACCGGGACCAGACCAGTACCAGACCGAGACCAGACCGGGACTGAGACCAGACTGGGACCAGACCGAGACTGAGACCCGATCGGGACTAGAGCAGGACTGAGACCAAGACCAGACTGAGACCAGACCACAGGGCCGGAGCTCGAAACTGAGGCTCAAAGTCAAAGCTTGGAGTCCACCCTGGTCCTGCTCTGGTCCTGCTCTGGTCCTGCTCTGGTCCTGCTCTGGTCCTGCTCTGGTTCCGCTCTGGTTCCGCTCTGGATCAGTCCTGGTTCAGTCCGGCATCACAGTCACAGAAGTCATGTAAACGGGAAACGGCCGTTATTCGTTTTTTCCATTTTTCCTTTAAACACAAAATCGAAAACTGAAAAAACGAATCATTATCTGTTTTTTCATTTTGGTTTTGGAGACAAATAATGAAGAAAATTGTTGTATTTTCATTTTCTTATTTTCGGTTTTATATTGAAAAACAAATGAACGAATGACACACAGATTCTTTTTACTCCCAATTTTAGTTTTTTTGTTTTGTTTTTAGGGGAGTTTTAGACCGTGAGCTCCTTGGACTCAGATTAAATGAGTTAGACTTTGGAGAATAAGTGGATTCATGAGTTAAAGCGAAGAGATGTTACACTGCAAACCGCTTGAATTCAGAATCTTAAGTTTGTTTTGATTTAGTTTATATTTATTATCAATTGTTATGGCTGGATTTGACACTAAACTCTTGTCCTAAAATAAAAATGTTTAGCTGGCTGAGGGTGTAATTTAACCATTGTGGACATTTCCTTAGTGCAGTCTAAATAAAATCAAAATAAAGTTGTTTAAGTCAATCAAAATGAAAAAATTCTGTAAAAAAAAATAAAATAAATAAAATTCTGTAAAGTTTCATGTTTTTGCAGTGTAAATTGAAATATTAATTAATGCTGAAAACTGTTGAGTTGATCTAAATGAATTAAAACTATTCAACTCAAGATTCTGAGTTAAATAGTTCTGAAAGTATTATTGAGTTATTCTGAATCAAAACTACACTGGAAAAAAACAATATCTTACAATATCTTAATATGTTTTACTTTATTTCAGTCGATTCAACTTGAAAAGTAAAATTATCTGCCAGAGGGATAAATTGTTGTTTTTTTTTTTTTTAATTCAAGCAACATTTGATTTTGTTTCTTATTTTAAGTCCTAAAAGTTGTTTTTTCTTATTTTAAGTGTAGCAAGATGTTTTCTTCCACTGGCAGATCACGTGAAATTTACTCAAATCATGATAAAACTTTAATTCATGTCATCTTAACTTGACTAGATTTTGTTTTTTGCAGTGTGATCCAAAATTCGGAATACAATTTCAACAAGATTTCAAGATTTTCATAGTGTAAATTATTTAAAAACTACTGAGTTTCTCTAAATGAATCAAAACCTTTCAACCCAAAAGTCTGAATCCAACCCATTCCAACTAAATCTTTGTGTTTTTGCAGTGTATAAGTTTGAAACTATTGAATTAATCAAAAAAGTTCATGTCACTATTAGATTTTCACTCTGGTAGATTAATTGATTTTTTTTTTTGAAAGATTATTGAAATGATTGAGTTCAAAATTAATAAAAACTTCTCAACTCACAAATCTGAATTCAAGCCATTTTAACTAGATTCTTCACGTTTGTACAGTGTAAATAATTTTAAAATGTTTAAGTTAACTCAACTCAATATTCCAATGTTTTTTATAGGTTTATAGATTTCATGTTTATCCAAATAAATCAAAACTTCTCAACTCAAGAATATGAATCCAAGTCATTTTAACTAGATTTTTTTTATGTTGCAGTGTAAATAAAATTATTAAGTTAACTCAACTCAACTCAAGATTGTAAATCCAGCGCTTTTATACTCTTAGGTTTGTAGATTTCATGTTTTTGCAGTGTAAAGCTAAATGAAATCTTTGAGTTATTCCAACTAAATCAAAACTTCTCAACTCAAGATTCTGAATCCAAGCCACGTTAACTCGATTTTTTGACGTTGCAGTGTAAATAATGTCGAAACTATAAACTCAACTCAAGATTCTGAGTCCAACGCTCTTGTGTAGCTGTTATATTTTGCAGTGTACAGGTGGGAAGGGGGGGGTGTCGGGGCAGGACGTCGGGACCCTCAGCTCCACCTGAAGGACACGTGTCTGGGCCGGTCCCCGCCCTCTTTGACCAGGGGCTTGTGGAACTCCCGGCCGGCCCGCGAGTGGATGGAGGCCCAGCAGTTTTCGCAGTAGTATTGGAGACAGGTGACGTTGGCGCAGAAGAACGGAGCGAACTTGCCCCCACAGCGAGCGCCCTGGCACTCGTCGCACATCTGATCGTCCAGGACATAGGGCTTCACCTCCACCTGAGAGCGACACAGACAAAAACAGAGAAAGAGTGAGTAGTGTAGTCCAAATAATTTCCCTTGTGGATCAATAAAGTTTAAGTCTAATAGTGGAGCTGTTAAGGACCAAAATAGTTCGCTTTTATGGTACAAGCATGAAATTTTGCCACATTACTAACACCCCCAGGACTAATATTTCTAGAAATATTATGCTATGGAACCAGTCCTAAGTCGACCCTGGAGCCGAGAACTGTTCATGTCACGAAATGGACTACATGAAAACGAGGCTGGCATAAAAAACACTGCATAAGCCCTTTCTTATAGTCTAATTTGCTTAGTTATCCATTTTGTAAAGTTGAACAACATTTTTTTTTTAAGTCCAAAGCATTAAGGAGGTCACATGACGGTTTTCCTCGAGAATGTAAGGGTTGTGTGATTTCCATGCGATTGAAATCCAAGTTAATGAAATAGTGTTTGAATAATAATCTTTCAAAGTCATATTTATTGGGTTTTTGATAACAAAAACTATGTGCCATATCATGTTTCACAATAATTATAATGTAATAATTAAATGCTGCATGGATGTGAAACCCCAAACACTATAAGTTCATTTCTTAAAGGGCCCATATTATGTTACCATGCAAAAAAGCTTGACCAAAATTTAAGATATAAAGATAGACACTTGAATCTATAAGAAAATGACTCAGAAGTAGTGAAATTATCTGTCCATGCAGTAACATGATTTTACTTAATAATAAACGACCTCTAGACTAGAATTAAACAGTCTCAGAACTAGTAAGTCGATAATAAATCTGAAAACAAGATGAATAACCTGATATAAGTTTTAAAATCTTGGCCAGATCAGAGAAATTTGCAGTTTATTTTCTGATCAAAACAGACCTGGAGTTGTGTTTTGTTTCATTCACACATTTAACACACAAACCTTGTGTATTTAGGCGGAGTTTGTCTTCTGAAACTTGGTTAAATAAAGAAAAGGTCAGACGGTTTCCACAAAGTGAAACTGTCTGATGAACAAGCGCACCCCCCTGCTGCCCACTTCACATACCCCCCCACTGGTTAGACAGCACCACCTTGTCTAACCAGTTTTCTGTGGGAAACACTGATCATTTCTGTTGTCATTGTGTTCCACTTGTGGTCTGGATTGGACTGACACACTGTGTGTGTTTGTGTGCATGTGAGAAGTGAGAACTGCTCTGAGAATGCTGCAAATGAACTGCCCTGTGGGATCAATAACGTTTTCTGAATCTGAATCTAAATCTGCCTTTTTTATTGGTCTAATCATAATTATTATGTAATTTTAACATGTTTTGGCCATTGCTGACTTTCTGCTTGGTAGGTAAAAATCCTCATGTGGCCTCAATTTCGGGGTCTTGTTCTGGGGTGAGGGGGGGATGGAGCGTGAGATTGACAGGTGGATCGGTGCAGCGTCAGCAGTGATGCGGTCGCTGTATTGGACCGCTGTGGTGAAGAGGGAGATGAGTTGAAAGGCAAAGCTCTTGATTTACCGTCAGTCCTTTACCAAAAGGACGAGATCGCAGATACAAGAGTTTCCTCCACAGGGTGGTGGATAAAGTGAGGAGCTCAGTCACATGGGAGGAGCTCGGAGTAGAGCCGCTGCTCCTCCACATCGAGAGGAGCAGTTGAGGAGGCTCGGGCATCTGTTCCGGATGCCTCCTGGGTGTCTCCCTCGGGAGGAGGCCACGGGGAAGACCCAGGACACACTGTAGGGACCATGTCTCTGGGCTGGCCTGGCTCGGGGTCCCCCCGGAGGAGCTGGAGGACGTGTCTGGGGTGAAGGAAGTCTGGGAGTCCCTCCTCAGACTGCTGCCCCCGCGACCCGGCCCCAGATAAGTGGAAGAAAATTGATGTAAAAATATAGAATTATATTGTGTCCAACCAGGAAGCAAAATTACACTGCAAATTTCTCTGATCTGGCCAAAATTTTAAAAACTTTTATCAGTTTATTAATCTTGTTTTCAGATTTATTATCTACTTACTAGTTCTGAGACTGTAGAGGTCATTTATTTTAAGATAACTTATCAAATAAAAAGATCTTGCTGCATGGACAGATAATTTCACTACTTTTAAGTCATTTTCTGATAGATTTAAGTGTTTATATCTTAAATTATTATATACACTTCACCAAAATGTAAAAAAAAAAAAAAAGAAAAACTAGACAAGAGTTCTCATAAAATCATGCCATCTTACAAAAAAGAAAAATTTTCAAGCTCGTTATTTATTTATTTATTTATAAATGAATGAAATCTGTCTGTGGGGAAAAAAAGTACCGCAATTTCACGATCCGAGGGGCGGTCAGCTGCGCCGGCTCTGCCCCGGCTTTGTCTTGGTCGTAGTTAAGCGTCGGCCTGATCTGCTCTTGTGTCATATGTCTCATTATAGTCTGGCCCGGGCCTACGTGAGGAAGTCCCAGTCTGCCTGTAATCACTGTGGGCAGACATAATTACCCCGTTCTATACACACACACACACAAGGATCCGGGTCCTCTGCAGCTGCCTATTTTAACCCGGGTCAAGCGCACGGGGAGACTGGGCGTCGGCCAAACCGGAGCTGTGGGCGGGGCTAAACTCGGGGCTAAATTAAAGAGAGGAGTCATTGTCTGTGTTGTGACTGGGCAATACTAGTCATAACCCAATAATATCCGATGACACTGCAGCGGAGAAAAAAAACTAACTATGCATTTTAGGCCAGACTGAATTACTGCAAATTGTACGTTCTATTGTGTAACGCAGCGTAGTCGTCGCTCTGTAATATTAAAGCTGCACTGTGTAACTTTTCCAGACAAGGGTCAGACGTCACTGCTCGTCTCCGTGGTGTTTTATTGCCAGAGTTGGGAAGGTGACTTTTAAAATGTTTTCCCCTACAGATTACAGATTACATAATAAGACAAAATGTAGTTTATGACGTAATCCATTAAATTACTTAATGTGAGTAATGTAATCTGAATACTTTGGATTACTTGAAAAGTCAATAAAAAAGACCAGATTTTACTGAACCAAATTAAAAATATTATTGATAGAAGAGGAGGAGACACGGTCCACACAGCCTGGTTTAGTCCTGTTAAATCCTGGTTTAGTCCTGGTTTAGTCCTGTTAAATCCTGGTTTAGACCTGGTTTAGTTTAGTCCTGGTTTAAATCCTGTTTTAGACCTGGTTTAGTTTAGTCCTGGTTTACTGGTTTAGTCCTGGTTTAGTCCTGGTTTAGTCCTGGTTTAGTCCTGTTTAAATCCTGGTTTAGTCCTGTTAAATCCTGTTTTAGACCTGGTTTAGTCCTGTTTAGTTTAGTCCTGGTTTAGTCCTGGTTTAAATCCTGGTTTAGACCTGGTTTAGTCCTGGTTTAATCCTGGTTTAGACCTGGTTTAGTCCTGGTTTAGTCCTGGTTTAGTCCTGGTTTAGTCCTGGTTTAGTCCTGGTTTAAATCCTGGTTTACCTGGTTTTCCTGGTTTAAAAGTCCTGGTTTAGTCTGGTTTAGTCCTGGTTTAGTTTATCCTGGTTTAGTCCTGGTTTAATCCTGGTTTAAATCCTGGTTTAGTCCTGGTTTAGACCTGGTTTAGACCTGTCCTGGTTTAGAGTCCTGGTTTACCTGGTTTAGTCCTGGTTTAGTCCTGGTTTAGACCTGGTTTAGTCCTGGTTTAGACCTGGTTTAGTCCTGGTTTAGTCCTGGTTTAGTCCTGGTTTAGTCCTGGTTTAGTTTATCCTGGTTTAGACCTGGTTTACCTGGTTTCCTGGTTTAGACCTGGTTTAGACCTGGTTTAGGTTTAACCTGGTTTAGACCTGGTTTAGTCCTGGTTTAGTCCTGGTTTAAGTCCTGGTTTAGTCCTGGTTTAGTCCTGGTTTCCTGGTTTAGATCCTGGTTTAGTCCTGGTTTAGACCTGGTTTCCTGGTTTACTGGTTTAGTCCTGGTTTACTGGTTTAGACCTGGTTTAATCCTGGTTTAGACCTGGTTTAGATCTGGTTTAGTCCTGGTTTAGATCTGGTTTAGTCCTGGTTTAAGATCTGGTTTAGTCCTGGTTTAGTCCTGGTTTAAGACCTGGTTTAGACCTGGTTTAGTCCTGGTTTAGTCCTGGTTTAGATCTGGTTTAGTCCTGGTTTAGTCCTGGTTTAGTCCTGGTTTAGACCTGGTTTAGACCTGGTTTAGTCCTGGTTTAGTCCAAAATGTGAAAACAGGAAAATACCACCATGTAATCCATTTATTCCAACAAAGTAACTGTAATCCAATTACCACTCACTGAAACAGTAACTGTAACTGAATACAGTTACTCATAATTTGTACTCTGATTACATAACTCTGGTACATGTAATCTGTTACTCCCCAACACTGTTTATTGCTTAAAAAAATACAGTGAAAAATGAAGTGCTGTACAATCTTAAACTTGAGGTTTTCACTCGGGGTTTGTGCAAAAATATCAAAATATCGACATGTCGTATCGTTTAATGTGCTGATACAGTATCGATATCGTGAGCTGCTCTATCGATATATCACCAAGAGTATTTTTTGGTACATTTTACTAAATTATTTTGTTACAGTGCTCTAATTTTGCTGCTTGTTTAGAGCAGGGGTCATCAAACTAAGGTCCGCGGGCCAACTCCGGCCCTCCACGTCTTTTTGTTGCCCCTTTGTCCCCCACCACTTGAACTGGCCCTCAAAAGTTGTCATGGCCTTTTTTATAAAATTACTTTTTGGCAAATAGTTACACGTCTGCATCTTGTATTTTATTTATTTTTTCTATTAAAACATTATATTTATATGGAGTTTTTATATTTATATTTAAATTATTACATGATGACCTGAAAAGCTCGAGATCAAACGGTGACAAACGCACACGCAGAGTTCTGTCCTGCAGTTAAGGACAACAAAATGGCGAGTGTTAAAGTATGAAAACAGTGGACGACCAATTATTTTTTTGTACAGTGTAAGAACCGTTCAGTTTGTCTGATATGTAAAAAAGTGTGGTGGTTTTCAAAGAATATAATCTGCATCGTGGGCCCATCACGTCAGGAGCGATAATGTGGCCCACAGAGAAAAAAGCTAGATGACCCCTGGTTTAGAGGAAGGAAACTCATTTATGCGACACATATTTTCACCGAAATATCGTGATATCGTATCGTCAAAGTTCTCACAATAATATCGTGGACCATCATAATACATCGAATTACAAGTCTCTTTGCTTAAATGAAGAGTTATGGTGCAGCAATAGCTTAAAAAATGACAGAGTAAACTACATAGACCATGATCCTTTGCTCCATTTCAGTGCAGACTACAAGAAGAAATAACAGTTCTAACACTTTTAAAGGTTGTATGGAGGATTTTTTTTGTTTCAAGTTGTCAATGATAGATTATAGATGCAGTAGCCTTGTAATTATGATGACCAAAAAAAAGAGAATAAAATTTCATCAACTCTGGACGTGGTGGGGCTAAACATTTGCCAATAGATAACGACACTGCCTCGTTATCTGTGAGCTGACAGGCTGTCAATCAAACTCCCTACGTTTCTAGTGTAACTGACTTGCCTGCGCCGCCGGTACGTGGTTTACGTACGACTGTCACGCAGTCCACAGACGCAAGACGCACAGACGCTGTTTACTCCACCAACGCAACAGTTCTTAGCGGCTTTTTTTGACCTATATCTTCCTCGCAGTTCGCACAAAGTTTGTTGCAATGGCGACAAGAATCCAGGAGCAGTTCGCCGCAAAAGAAAGTCCGTTTTTGAGGTCGCTGAAAGAAGAAGACAAGGGGAAAAGCAGCGAAGCCAAACTAAGGTGATTCTTGTAGATTCATTCCAGCGATGGCGCAACTGAAGCAGACGCAGGGTCTAAAGACTGACGCACTGGTCCACAAATTACTCCTGGACAGGAAACTTCTGCTTATTATGAAAACGTACTTTATTTCCAAGAGCTAGACAAACGTTTTTCAGGACACGAATGCGATATCCTATGTCTGAAAACGTAATTTTCAAGGCAAAGAAAGAGTCCGCTTGCTGCTGCGTGTTGTAGCTAGTTCATTCGCACTGAATCTCCGCGCGCACCTTCTCTGCTCCCCTTTCCTGCTCCTCTCCCCGCTGCCCGATCCGCGCACTCTCTCTCCCCTCCGCTCTCCCTGCTCCTCACTTCTCCGTCTTGTCTAACCAACACTGTAGTTAGTTGTTTACAAGTCATGTGCAGCACCGGCTGTAAACAAACCTGTTTCTGGCGTAAGGAGGAGGCGGGAGGAGGCGTTTCTTCGTAGGAGCTGTAGGGGGGGGGGGGGGGTGGTTTCACACATGCGCAACATTTGAAAAACGACAGTCGCTGGATTTCTCGTTCCTTGGAAAAATCCTCTATACAACCTTTAAGTCTTAGTTCTCTGAGTTAAATCTTGTCAAGGCATTTTAAGAGGAAAAAGTAGCATATTCACTGTTTTGTTCTTGCCTCCACAAAATATCGCAATAAATATAAATATCGTACAGAGAGATTTGGATATTGTTACATCCCTAATTGTGAGCTTTCCCACGATATCGCAATAAATATCGTATCGTGAGGTTCGTACCGTGACGATATTGTATCGTGAGACTTGGATATCGTTACACCCCTATATCATATCGAATTGTATCGAATCAAAAGCTCAATGTATCGTATCGTCAACTTCTTAATGTTGCCCAGCCTTAGTTTTCACTCAGAGGCTCTGTTAAATTACCTGGGAGCCGTTTTTATGTCACGTTGACTCTTTAATTCTTCCTACTAAAATGTCCATACCCGTTTGTCAAACCCTGATCCCGTCAGATCTCAGAAGCTCAGAGCTCTGGTCAGGACTTGGATGGGAGACACTGGGAAAATCAGGTGCCACAGGGGGGCGCCAGTCGCAAAAAATGCCATTGTGTCCTTAGGCAAGACACTTCATCCTTATTATTGCCGAGTATGAAAGTGGTGTGTGTGTGTGAGTGTCGTTGGCGGTCAGAGGGACCGATGGCGCAGATACGCAGCCACACTTCTGTCAGTCTGCCCCAGGGCAACTGTGGCTACTGTAGTAGTTTACCACCACCGCGTCTGGAGTGACTGAACAATGCTCTGTAAAGCGTCTTCGTGACATATGTCTGTGAAAAGTGCGATATAAATAAAAAACTTACTAAAAAACTAAAATATAAGGAATAATCCTTTCTCCCCCTCTTTCTTCCTCTCCCATGTAAACATTCATCTCTGTGGGCTCTTTTCCTCCTTTTTGCATCCCCTACTTCCTACTTTACTACTTTTTTAAAATTAATTAATGTATTTTTTATGAATTATTATTATTATTTATTAATTTACATTGTATATTGGTGTAATTTATCTACCACTACTATTACTACTATCAATTTTATTTATTTTTAGTGATTTTTTAAAATGTATTTGTTTCTTATTTTTGGTTGTTTGACCTGTGGGTGGCGCTGTTGGGGGACTGACATTCAGATATATCCTGCATTACTCTCTTACCTGTAATAGTCTTATTCAATATGAAGCACTCTGATTCTCTGTTAATGTTGAAAATGATCAATAAACAAGGTTGAAAAAACAAAAAATACTGTGAAAAAGTGCATTCTTGTGAACACGGTCACCTGGACACAGATCTGACCTGTGACTTGTTGGTTTGTTGTCTGCTTGTTTTCATGGAGAGGGGTGAGTTTAATGCCATACTGCAGAACATTCCAAATAAACTCTGCAAATTTGTCTGATCTGGCCAAGATTTAAAAACTTATTTCAGGTTATTCATCTTGTTTTCAGATTTATTACTGACTGTTACTGGTTCAGAGATGCTTCATTCTAGTCTAGAGGTTGTTTATTTTAAGATAACTTGTCAAGTAACATTATCTTGCTGCTACTTTTAAGTCATTTTCTGATAGATTTAAGTGTTTATATCTTAAATTTTGGCCAAGATTTTTTGCAGTGAAGAAATAACATCTTCTTGGAAACAAATGTGATGGACCCACCCTCCGCCAGAAATGTTAAACGTATCTGTCTTACATGTATTCAGTTACAAGGGTTTTATTGCTAAAAAGGAAAAAAAAAAATGCAGGGTTTGCTCTCCACAGATCTGATAAGTAACTTGGCTTGGTAATATTATCTGCTTGTCTCCATGGAAACATATCGAATAAATGCCATACGGGGGGAAAATCCAGTAAAAGCAATAACATAAATTTTTAATCAGTGATTTTTCAGCATTTTCTAGTTTGTACGATATGTTTGCATTTTGAATACTTTCCAAAAACATTCACAGTGTTATTTATGTTTTTATTATCTTCCCACCTCTCTCTAATATCACTGAGTATTTTTATGTTTAATATTTGAGTATATTCTGTGTTCTCTCACCCTCTTGTCGATGTCGTTGTGCTGCAGTTGCACAAAGCGGGCACTGATGGCAGCGATGTAGCTCTGCTGGTTTGAAAAGGCCACTCGCCCCGCCCCCTTCGGGTACTTGAGCTCCGGGTCGGTGTCGATGCCCGCGTAACAAACGCCTCCGTACAGACGGTCCATGATCATCGCCAACTCCACTGACACACACACAGACAGAGAGAGATTTCAGTAACTTTTAACAGATCCAAGCATGTGTGAGTTGTAATTATTTCAGAAAGGCTTTCAGAATTATCAGAAGACCACATGGTAACATTACAGAAACTATTATACTGGAAAAAAAACAATATCTAGATAAGTTAAAATGACTTAAAGGGCCCATCTCATGTAAAATAGCTCTTTTCACATTCTATCTTCTGCACATAAACAAGCACAATTTGGGTTTTGGAACATCCATTACACAACAGTTTTGAAATTTTACTGATTTCTTGGAGGCGTCACAGACCAGGAACTATGAAAGTCCGACTATTGCTCCCTCCCCCCGCCCGTCCTGAGAAAGCACAGGCTCCGCCCTCCAAACGTGACGTAGGCTCTGAGGCTACGTTCAGACTGCAGGGCTTAACGCTCAATTCCGATTTTTTGTGTGAAATCCAATGTTTTTGTGAGGTCGTTCACATTTCCAATTAAATGCGACTTGCATGTGACTCCAGTGTGAACATTAAACGGCCCGAAAGTGTCCCACATGTGACACTGGAGACACGACGACGTCAACCGCAGCGAGCGTGCTCTGTGTTGATGGAAGTTGTCCAAACATGGACGCAGCATCGAGCACCTGGAGATTTTAAAGTTCCTCTCGTACCAGAGCCAGAACATGAACAACTTACTTGTTTTAAGGAGATTGAGAAGGAGAAGGACGAGGTTTTTAGCCGTGGTGTTTTGTGGGGCAGCGGCAGCGACGTCCGTTGAAAGGAACGTGTGGATGTGGAGACGGAGCCAAGAGTGGTGAGTGGTGATGTGCTTTACTTCAGTGACACGGAGTTCATTAACAATTTTCACCTACTTCAGTGACGTTTGTGTCTTGTTGATAACGCGTAGGTTGAATGAATGCGCTTTGACCGTTCACACTGAAGTTGCATGTCAAAAGATCAGATATGTATCAGTTTCAGGAGCACATATCCAAGTGTCCTGGGTCACATTTGAGAAAATCGGATCTGTGTCGTTCAGACTGTCATTAAAAGATCAGATACAGGAACATAGGGGCCAAAAAATTGGATTTGGGTCACTTCAGGCTGCAGTCTGAACGCAGCCTGAGTGAGCCGCCCTTCCTCCGCCCATCTCAGGGAGGGAGGGGGAGACAGGTGTGCGCCCTGATAGCAGCAGGAATAAACTTTTATTCATCTTGGAGATACAGCGCGTTCAGCCGCATGTGTTGGACCCGGAATCGGACGAGGACTTTGAGAAGCACGAAGCTCAAGCACCGTGTCAACATCAGCTGAACATTACTGATTGGTAAAGTATTAATAAACATTAGTAGATAAACTTATTATATCATGTTCACTGCAGAGTAGAACAATGAGCTTATGCTATCGCTTTTGTTTAGGTGTTCATGTGGGAATTGTCAGTCGATGCCCACAGAAACAGAGAAGTTTGCTGCCAGGAAATTCTGTAGGTAATATTGTATAGGCGAGTTTCAGCTGACGTCATTGTTATTAAAAGCTTGCATTGCATGCTGGGAAATATTTTGGTCAGACACAAGAAACACGGTAGCGTCAAACACAGTGCATAACCTCGTGTATTTATCCCCGATAATGGTAAATTCCTGCTGCATTATCGGATGCACAAATAGAAGCACGGAAGAAGGAAAATGTCTTTTTCTTATTCTGAGTGAAAAGATCCGCTAACGGTGAATTAAATGACTTTCAAACATCCGCAGAGCAAACGTAGAAGATCCTAACAAACCGTGGACTCCAACAAGTTCAACAACACATCGAGACTCTTGGAGGTTTTCATCTTTTCTGCTGTGAATGGCCCAGGAGTTTCCACCAAGTCATTGTGGATATCGCCGAAGTGAATATTTGTCCAGGTAGTTGGCGATTCTGACCAGAAATTTGGTTTGTTCCACCTTTTGTCGAGGTTGAAAAGGGTGATTTGTCGTCCGTCGATGTTTATGACCAATTTCTGGTCAAATGGTCTTGGGTCCTCTGCCGTTAGAGTGGATAAATAACCGGGATCAATACCCTTTACGTGCTTTTCTCGCTCCGTCCGTCATGTTGAATTAGTGTTTCTTGCCGCCGACCAAAATAATTCCCGGCATGCAACGCGCGCTTTTGTCAACAATGAAACTCGCCTATAGTGTCTTGAATATAAATAACTCATCTGTGTATCTGCCGCGTCATCGTTGTAGCAGCTTTAGTTCGTTGTCTCGTGGGAGGGTGGCAGAAATACTCTGCAATTTGTTAAAAAAAACGTTGAATCAATCTAAAAACCACTTTGGCGACATATACATCACTTTTAGAAGGTAGAAAGCTCTGAAAAGTTGATTTTGCATGAGATGGACCCTTTAAATTAAGAACATTTGACTTTATTTGAGTAGGTTCAACTTGACAAGTTAAATGATCTGCCAATGGAATAAGTGTGTCTTTCTTAATTCAAGCAACATTCGATTTTGTTTCTTATTTTAAGTGCAGAAATTTGTTTTTCTTATTTTAACTGTAGCAAGATGTGTTTTCCTATTTTAAGTACAAAAAGTCTTGTTCCACTGGCAGATCATTCTACCTGTCAAGTGAAATTTACTCAAATCATGATAAAACTTTCTTAATTCAAGTCAAATTAACTTGAGTAGTTTTTTTTTTGTGTGTGATTATTTTATGTTTAACAACTCATTTTAAAATTGTGGTATCAAAATGGGTATTCACTTTTTTGCTTTGTATCATAATCAAATTTGTTATTTTAGTATCACGACAACACTTCGCCAACATCTTTTCCTGAAAAAGTCCTTCAGAATCATGAAGTCGTGTGAATGAAATCCTTGAACATGCCTGAGATAATGATGCTTTTTGGACAACAATAGCCTCTGTTCACGCTCACGTCACAAACCAAGAAGACGTTTGGAAAGATGCGATTACAACTTCCCAGGCTCAGTTTTCTTCATCTCCGTGTCGTTGTAGTGTTCCGTTTTGTTCGGCTAATCAACTATTTCAACCGTACCTCAGTTTTCATCATTTCCCCTCTGACGCACGACTCCGAGAGCACTGGGTTCATGCGATTAGAAGAGACGAGGTGACAAATTGAAGATGATTCCAAACTGCACATACGTCTGCAGTCTTCATTTTACCACTGATCACATTTACTTCAGTGGGTCTGATCACAGTCCAGTGTCGGGAACTACACCGGAAGTCGTCAACGCATGGGTCCAGTCAAGTGGTAACGGAGGGAAACAGGGCAGATTTTTGACATTCAAATGTCTCTTATTCAGAAACTAGAGGGACTATTGAAATAAGTAAAGTATCAGAATGTAGGAAAGAGTTACACTCCAACAGGGTCAAGTTAAACCTGTGATATTCTTTCAAGTTGTTGACAAAAAATTTTAAAACTCATGTCGGTAACAGAGGGAATGAAATATGCAGCACTTTTTGGGCAATAAATCCAAACAGTGATAACTCTTGGTTCTCACTTACATATCCTTAACAAACTGGTTTGAATATTTGCTTCATATAGTTTTCTACCATATGGTACAAGATTAGGTTGAAAAACCTCTTACTTTTTGAGTCATGAGATTTTTTATTAAGAAAGGTCATGGTAACGGAGGGAAAAGTAACGGAGGGAAAATTGTGCAAACAAGTAGAAGGTGCAGGATTTTGTATAATTTTGTCAACTTTTTTTTTCTTCTGAATACTTTAATATTACTTCAAAATGAAAGGAAACTATTTCTATAAAATATGTCAGTCCTTCCAAGCAAATGTTTATCATTTTAAATAATTTTTTTTTTGAAAAATCATGTCCCTTCATCAACAGTTCAAAGATGGAATAACACAAGATATGATGAAATACATCCATTTATTTACATGATTTGCAGGTCTTTGAAATTTGGGAAATAATTTTTGTTCCATGTTTCATACATGGTCTGTTTAAAACGTATGTAATTTTAGAAGCAAAAATGGTGCAGAAAAAGGTCAACAGTTTCATAAACTAGAGTACATATGTATCTGTTCAATACATTTTTATATCAGATGAATTAACTTGAATTTTTGGCCTTGTTGTTTACTTCTACTTGACCAGACCCATATGTTTCCAAACGTCTTCCTGGTTTGTGACGTAACGTGAATAGAGCCTGTTGTAGATTTTGTTTTAGACCCATATGAGCTCTGGAGACAAAAAATAAAAAAAGCGTTAGTCCTGACCTGCTCGGAGCGGCCGTGGAACTCCTCCCACAAAGATGGTTTTCCTGGGGTCCAGAGGCTGAGATCCGTCCATCACAAAGTCACTGTCGCTCAGGTTCCACGGGCGGATCTGGACCTGGAGGACAATGACACCACAGGTTTAAATGGCTCGTGTACAGAATATTACCACAGTCATAACAGAGCGGTGTCCTTCTGCTTATTTATCTGTGAAGAGCCTGTGAAGTTAGTCTGGTGGTCAGTGCAGAGGATAAATACTCAGTTAGCTCAGAGGAAACTGGGTCACTGGACTTTCACTCAGGCTTAGATCCTCAGTGGGACATATTATAAAGTTAGTTGTAAAAGAACTGTCAAAGGAAGTTTGAGCCAATTCACCAGAAAGTCTGAAGGCAAAGAAACTGTATCTGTGGGCATGTCTGAACTACAGCTGTGTGGACCGAGTAAGTGTCTGAAATAAAGTTGTGACGACAATGATAACATCACCACTCCTGAGGGTCTGTTTACACCAGAACGCTTGCGGGTAAAACAACAAAATATTTTATCACAAGTGCCTTTCGTTTAGACGGTGACGGCGTTTTGGCGGCTTAAAAACGCAAAACTCTGAAACCAGCCTCCAGAGTGGAAAAGTTGATACACTCAGTCGTAGTGTTTCCGTCTACACTGCCCAAGACGCAAAACTCTGGTCTCAGGTCACGTACACGTTTACGTCACATACATCATCACCACCGAGCCGCCTGGCATGCAAACCCACTCGAATTACACACACTTTTGCGTCACCGTATGCACGCAGATTTCCTCCTGAATAAAAAGTGAAGATGCGACGCCACTTTTGCGTCTTCTGTTTAGACCACAGGTGTCAAACATGCGGCCCGGGGGCCCAGATCCGGCCCTCCAAGACCTTTAATCTGGCCCTTGGCTGATTTTCTACTAAAATATTTTAAATTCTATTTTTTATTAAAATATTGTTAATTTTCTGTGGTGTTTATCACAGCAGCGTCTCCAGTGTCTCTGTACGTGGCCCCTCCCACCAGAGCAGCACAAATGAAGACTTGTCTCTTTCCAAACGCTCTTAAAGGACGATCGTTTTGACTGTTGACCGTGACACCCTCATCAGAAAAATGTCCAACATGAGAAAAGTGGAGCCGAGTGCAGAATTTTCCAAGAAAAACTTACTTATTCCTATTTACAAACAAGTTCATGTTAAACAAGTTCATGTTAAACAAGTTCATGTTAAAACATTGTGTTGAAATTGTATTTTTCTTAAAGTTTCAGGTTGTTCATAATATTATAATATTTTGTAAAAGAAAGAGTTCATCAATTAAACGGTAGACGATAGACAGAAACGCCGTAGCGTTTCCGTCTACACTGCCCAAGACGCAAAACTCTGGTCCAATCTGCTTGAATTCCACACACTTTTGCGTCACTGTATGCACGCAGATTTCCACC
The DNA here is from genome assembly GCF_026225935.1 of Boleophthalmus pectinirostris. Classification (NCBI taxonomy): domain Eukaryota; kingdom Metazoa; phylum Chordata; class Actinopteri; order Gobiiformes; family Gobiidae; genus Boleophthalmus; species Boleophthalmus pectinirostris. The sequence continues at coordinate 6,020,193 of NW_026571404.1, read as the reverse complement.
CAAAAACGCTTGTCTAAATGCGTAATAAAAAGTGAAGACACAACACCACTTTTGCATCTTCTGTTCAGACCATCAACATATAAACGTAGCGTCTAAGTCACTCTGGGGTAAATTCAATTCCACTGCAAATTTCTCTGAACTGGCCAAGATTTAAAAACTTACATCAGGTTATTCATCTTGTTTACAGATTTATTATCTACTTACTAGTTCTGAATTGGTTGCATAATCTTAAAAATTGTGACATATATTTCTTCCATGACTCAACTCGTCAGAAAATCTTAAATTTAGACAATAAATGTTTAAAAGAAGCTACAATCCATTTACCAAAGTTTTCCCCTGAAACACTGAACTTGTTTTTAAGATTCAGTGATACAGACCAGAGGTGGGACCAAGTCTTTGTTTTGCAAGTCTCAAGTAAGTCTCAAGTCTTTGACCTCAAGCCCGAGTCAAGTCCCAAGTCAAATACAGGGAAGTCCAAGTTTAGTCTCGAGTCACCGGCCCATAAGTCCAAGTCAAGTCCAAGTCGTCTGCTTTGAGTTTCAAGTCATTTCAAGTCTTTAAACCAAAAAATATATAAATAGAGCTTAGATTTTTGCAATTTAAATGCATTTTAAGATAAACTGTCCTTAAAAAATCATAGTATATTTATAAAGTATATAAAAATTGTAGATATTAATTTAGTTATTTTTTTCCTTTTTAAATGTCTTGACAAGATCTTAGTGTGAATCATTACGGTCAGAATAGAAAGAATTCAGATTTAAAAGTGCTTCTCAAGTCATTGACCTTCAAGTCCAAGTCGAGTCCCAAGTCGTAGTCCATTATATCAAGTCGAGTTTCAAGTTCTAAAAATAGTGACTCAAGTCTGACTCGAGTTCAATTTGCAAGTCCAAATCTGATACAGATTTGCTTGATACTCGAGTATGTTTATCTAAAACTTTGCATCCATAAACTTATTTCCAGCCCGTGAACACTTACACAGACTGCTTCATTCAGTCATGTCCAAACTATGGCCTGTGGACCAAATGCGGCCCTCAGACAAATTTTTCTTGGCCCTCAGGCTTCCAAATGACCTTGCATCAGTTAAAATTTAGCTTTTTACTACAAGTTTTTTTGAAAATCTAAGCAAATATTTAATATTTTGTGTGTGGTTTTGAGGATCTTAGCATGAATAAAGACGGATGCCGCATTCTAACGTGTTAAACATGCACGTATTTCAATTATTCGCTGTACTGAGCACCAGTCTACAGCCCTCGATCGGCCCTCTGCTTCGTCTGTGTTTAGATATGTGGCCCTATTTGAAAAAACTCTGGACACTCTTGGCTTAATTCAAGTTTAGAGGTCGTTTATTTTAAGATAAGTTGTCATGTAAAATGATCCTGCTGCATGGACGGATCATTTCACGATTTTAAGTTATTTTCTGATAGATTTAAGTGTTTGTATCTTAAATTTTGGCCAAGGCAGACTGACAAAAACATGCCTGTCTGTGGCCTTTACAGTCCTGTTGATCATGAGAACACGTTTACCCAGAACAGTTTACGACCAAAGAACAACAAAACTACTGAGCATCTGCGTGTCGGCCCCCCTCACCTGTTCTTTCACACCCTGTAGAGCCGTTCAGTTTTTCCACTGCGGCTCTGTGCTGTGTAATGATGTTTCAGCTCCTCTGTGTACAGGACTGCAGCGCTGGACACTCTGTGCTTGGCCAAAATCACTGGATGGAAAGTTCCTCTCCTCTCTCTCTCTCTCTCTTACATCCCTCACTCTCTCTCTCTCCATCTGTCTTTCTTCTCTTTCTTTCTCTCTTGTTCTTTCCACTTCTATACCTTTCCTTTTTCCAATCTCGCTCCCCCCTTTCCTCCCTCCTCTCTCTTCTTTTGTACATATACTGTACATATAAGAGACAAAATACAAATTAAACAAACAAAACTCAAAGCACAATTCATCCACTCCAGAGCTCCACACTTTGCAAAACACAACAGATTATACTCTTTTTAAAAGGTTTTCTACAGTGTTGAACTGTTTGAAGAATATTTTATGAACCAAAATCTCTACCAGAAATGTCTTTCTTCCTCGTTCTTATTTATTTATTTATTTATTATTTTTTTATATTTTTTATATTTATTATAATTTTTTTATATAGATATTATTTATTTTAAGTTTATATATTATATTATATATATATATATATATTATTTTTTATTTTATACTTTTATATTATTTATTTATTTATTTTTATATTATTTATTTAAATTTTTATATTTTTATTATATATTTTTAAAATTATTTATTATTATTAATTTTAATATATATATATATAAATTCCCTCCCCCGTTTATAGTCGTACAAACTAATAATAATGTTAACGAAGGCAAAAAAGTTTATTGTTTATGATCGTATAAAAAAACTACAATGAGAATTAAACAAAAAATGTAAGGACATTTTGTTTTCATTTATGGTCGTGCAAACTAATACTAATAGTAACATTAACGAAGGCACAAAGGTTCATCGTTTATCATTGTACAAAATAAAAGTTAATGTTAAAGAAAATTTGAAAGAAGAGCATGTGTTTAATAGTTAATAGTCGTGTTTTTTTTTCACCAACACCCCCCACCCGAGGTCTGTCTTTCTTCTCTTTCTCTCTCTCTTGTTCTTTCCACTTCTATAACTTTTCTTTTTCCACTCTCGCTCCCCTCCTTTCCTCTCTTCTCTCTCTTCTATCTTCTCCTTCTTCTCTCTTCTCCTCCCTCCATCCCTGTGCACCTGTGTTAATGTTTGACAGGAGTCGTGGCCCTGTCAGAGGATCCATCTGCCCCCGTCCCACAGCTCAAAACACCAGAGACACTGACGCCGCATCACTGTTTCAATTCTCTGAGACTTTTAGGCTGCGTTCAGTCTGCAGCCTGAAGTGACCCAAATCTGATTTTTTAGCCCCTATGTTCCTGTATGTGATCTTTTAATGACAATCTGAATGAAACAGATCTGATTTTTCAAATGTGACCCAGGACACTTTGGCTACGTTCAGACTGCAGGGCTTAACGCTCAATTCTGATGTTTTTGTGAAATCCGATGTTTTTTCGAGGTCGTTCACATTTCCAATTAAATGTGACTTGTATGTGACTCCAGTGTGAACATTAAACGGCCCAAAAGTGTCCCACATGTGACACTGGAGACACGACGACGTCAACCGCAGCGAGCGTCTCTGTGTTTACAGAAGTTGTCCAAACATGGACGCGAGCATTGAGCACCTGGAGATTTTAAAGTTCCTCTCGTACCGGAGCCAGAACATGAACAACTTACTTGTTTTAAGGAGGAGATTGAGAAGGAGAAGGACGAGGTTTTTGGTCGTGGTGTTTTGTGGGGCAGCGGCAGCGACGTCCGTTGAAAGGAACGTGTGGATGTGGAGACGGAGCCAAGAGTGGTGAGTGGTGATGTGCTTCACTTCAGTGACACAGAGTTCATTAACAATTTTCACCTACTTCAGTGCAGAATAGTGACGTTTGTGTCTTGTTGATAACGTGTAGGTGGATGAATGCACTTTGGCCGTTCACACTGAAGTCACATGTCAAAAGATCAGATATGTATCAGTTTCAGGAGCACATATCCAAGTGTCCTGGGTCACATTTGAAAAAATCGGATCTGTGTCGTTCAGACTGTCATTAAAAGATCAGATACAGGAACATAGAAGCCAAAAAATCGGATTAGCCTTCGATATGTGGTCCTAAAACCGATACATATCTGATCTTTTGACATGTGACTTCAGTCTGAACGGCCAAAGTGCATTCATCCACCTACACGTTATCAACAAGCCACAAACGTCACTATTCTGTGCTGAAGTAGGCGAAAATTGTTAATGAACGAAGCACATCACCACTCACCACTCTTGGCTCCGTCTCCACATCCACACGTTCCTTTCAACGGACGTCGCTGCCGCTGTCCCACAAAACACCACGACCAAAAACCTCGTCCTTCTCCTTCTCAATCTCCTCCTTAAAACAAGTAAGTTGTTCATGTTCTGGCTCCGGTACGAGAGGAACTTTAAAATCTCCAGGTGCTCGATGCTGCGTCCATGTTTGGACAACTTCTGTAAACACAGAGACGCTCGCTGCAGTTGACGTCGTCGTGTCTCCAGTGTCACATGTGGGACACTTTTGGGCCGTTTAATGTTCACACTGGAGTCACATACAAGTTGCATTTAATTGGAAATGTGAACGACCTCGCAAAAACATCGGATTTCACCAAAAACATCCGAATTGAGCGTTAAGCCCTGCAGTCTGAACGCAGCCTCAGACTTGGTTCAAAGTTGGTCAGATCCATTTGCAGTTCTGTAAACTTTAAATGAAAGTAGCCCGTGGATAATTAGTGGACAAAGAATTCATAATGTCAACATAAATCTTGGCTAACAGAAGTACAAAAGGTTCTTTATGACGTAGTTTTAGCAGCAGATGGAAATGAGCTTCCTAAATTAGAATCTGGCCCCGGCATCTCTGCTCTCGGGCGTTATGCAACTGTGCATTGTCCTGTTCAATGAATAAATGAAATGAAAATACTGTTACATTAAAAAGATGTGTGTGGTTTCAGAGTTGGGCCTATTTATTTGGTCGAAAACGTTGCTCAGAATATCCAAGCTGCTTCTTCAGTTCTGGTCAGACGCTGGACGACACTTGTTATATCTGTCTGAAAGGAGGAGACAACGACACTGAAACTAGTCCCAGTCAAGTCCCAAGTCCAAGTCGTCTGCTTTGAGCTTCAACTCATTTCAAGTCTTAGATTTTTTGAATTTTAAGATAAATTGTACTTAAAAAATCACAGTATATTTATATATGAGTATTTATATAAGAGTTGTAGAAATTTATTTAGTTAATTTTTTCCTTTTTAAATGTCTTGACAAGATCTTAGTGTGAATCATTACGGCCAGAATAGAAAGAATTCAGATTTAAAAGTGATTCTCAAGTCACAGGACTCGAGTCCGAGTCGAGTCCCGAGTCACTGACCTTCGAGTCCGAGTCGAGTCCCGAGTCACTGACCTTCGAGTCCGAGTCGAGTCCCGAGTCACTGACCTTCAAGTCCGAGTCGAGTCCCGAGTCACTGACCTTCGAGTCCGAGTCGAGTCCCGAGTCACTGACCTTCGAGTCCGAGTCGAGTCCCGAGTCACTGACCTTCGAGTCCGAGTCGAGTCCGAGTCACTGACCTTCAAGTCCAAGTCGAGTCCCGAGTCACTGACCTTCAAGTCCGAGTCAAGTCCCGAGTCACTGACCTTCAAGTCCGAGTCGAGTCCCGAGTCACTGACCTTCGAGTCCAAGTCGAGTCCGAGTCACTGACCTTCGAAGTCCGAGTCACTGACCTTCAAGTCCAAGTCGAGTCCCCGAGTCACTGACCTTCAAGTCCGAGTCGAGTCCCGAGTCACTGACCTTCGAGTCCAAGTCGAGTCCGAGTCGAGTCACTGACCTTCAAGTCCGAGTCGAGTCCCAAGTCACTGACCCAAGTCCCGAGTCACTGACCTTCGAGTCCAAGTCGAGTCCGAGTCACTGACCAAGTCGAGTCGAGTCCCGAGTCACTGACCTTCAAGTCCAAGTCGAGTCCGAGTCACTGACCTTCAAGTCCAAGTCGAGTCCCGAGTCACTGACCTTCGAGTCCAAGTCGAGTCCCGAGTCACTGACCTTCAAGTCCGAGTCAAGTCCCGAGTCACTGACCTTCAAGTCCGAGTCGAGTCCCGAGTCACTGACCTTCGAGTCCAAGTCGAGTCCGAGTCACTGACCTTCAAGTCCGAGTCAAGTCCCAAGTCACTGACCTTCAAGTCCGAGTCGAGTCCCGAGTCACTGACCTTCGAGTCCAAGTCGAGTCCGAGTCACTGACCTTCAAGTCCCGAGTCACTGACCTTCAAGTCCAAGTCGAGTCCGAGTCACTGACCTTCAAGTCCAAGTCGAGTCCCGAGTCACTGACCTTCGAGTCCAAGTCGAGTCCCGAGTCACTGACCTTCAAGTCCGAGTCAAGTCCCAAGTCACTGACCTTCAAGTCCGAGTCGAGTCCCGAGTCACTGACCTTCAAGTCCGAGTCGGGTTTTTCAATAAATATTTCAGTTTGGCCCAGGTCGTAGTCGTCAGGCTGGTGTCTCCTAGTGCCTCTGCTCAATTTCATTTCTCTCCAGCGACTCGATCAGGAATCAAAATACAATAAACAGTTCACAAAAAAGTGCAAGTTCGGGAACCAAAAGAGCCACATATTTAGTGTTGGCAACGATCACGACCAAATAGCAGCGATTGGTTAAATAAAAACCTTCGGGCACCAGACAATCAGTGAAAGTGATATATTCAGTGTTACCAGTTACTAAGATGGAGGATTTAAAGCGATCGAGGATAAAGAGAATGTTTGGTGAATTTCATCAAGGGGAAAGACGTTATTGTCCTTCTTCCTACGGGATTTGGGAAAAACTTCCTATACCAGTTCTCCCCGTTAGTGGATCATTACAAACATGACAACCAAATAGCAGCGAATGATTAACTAACATAACTTTAGAAATAGATGGGACACAAATTCAAAGAGGAAATGAAACTAAATTTTTAGGAGTTATGATTGATGAAGGTTTAAACTGGAGTTTGTCTCATATAAATTACACAAAAGGAAACATTTCCAAAGCCATTGCTGTTCTGCATAAAATAAAGTTCTCACTAAATAGTCCAGCATTATTAACTTTGTTTAACTCTATAATTGTACCAGATCTGATGCACTGTGTGGAAATTTGGGGTTCAACATGTAAAACTTATCTACAACCTTTATTTATTTTACAAAAAAGGGCCTTGAGAATCATCACCAACAGTCATTGTAGAGAGACAAACAACCCAATATTTGTTCAACTTAAAGTGTTGAAAATGCAGGATATTGTCGACTTAAGTCTCCTCAAAGTCATGTATAAAGCAAAGTGTAATTTATTACCTGTAAATATTCAAAAACTGTTTGAGATGAGAACAAAACACTACAATTTAAAAGGAACCTACATGTTTAAAAAACCCAGATTCAGAACCAAGGTTATGGAGCGAAGTGTCGCTGTGAAAGAAGTTAAACTTATGGAAAAGTCTTGACAAAGAAATAAAAGAATCAAGTACAATGACGACATTTAAAAAACATATAAAATCGAATGCACTGTGTCTGTATGAAAAAGAAAACTAAGTTGTGTATAATAATGAAGATTTACTGTTTGCAATTGATCAATAATTGTGCCTGAACTGATCTGGAATGTTTAGTGACGATCAGTGTTGATGTTTTGTCTTGAAAAAGGAAAGGGGGCAGAGAACATAAGATTTTTTCTTCTTTCTGCTCCTTTTCATTCATTTCTTGTGTGTTTGATGTTGTGACACTGTCGATGTCTTTTTATGCTTTAAGAATGAAATAAATAATAAAAAAATAAAAAAAATAAATAAATAAAAAAAATGAAAAGTGCTGCCTACTGTCGAGCAAATTAAACCTAACAGTGCGAGGTCAGACGGTTTGCATGAAGTGAAACCAAGTCAAACCGGCTGATGAATCAGGTTAACGACTTAGTCCCAGTTTTTACTTTGGACCCTCTGTAAAATTGAGTTTGACGCCCCTGAGCTAAATAAACGTTTGTCCAGTTGACACGCTGAATTTCTCCTTTTCCCATGGATTCTACCCACATTTTACACACAGCATGACACTGTAAGAACATTGTTTTATGAATGAACTGCTCATTCACTGTGTATTTTTATTTCACTGTAATGGTAACAGTCTGGTCAGGGACCGGAGGTGGAAACTACCACTTTTGCTCAAGCTTGACTGTTTATTGCCCCTGCGTAAATGTAAGTGTCATGTAGCAGTGCGTGTGTTTGTTTATTTGCTGAAATGTTCCACAGTGGGGCTTTAAGCATGTGTAAGTGTGCCTCATAGTAACAGTAAAATGTCCCTGTTGTCCCCACAAGGCACATTTGTTTCTGTATAATCTTATATTATTGCCAGTCTGTAAAATAAATGACGTCTCGTGTGATCTGTGGGTCGTAAAACATATTTTTTTGTGCGTTTGTCAATTTCACTTGCCGAAATGTCCCATAGTGGAGCTTTAGACCTGTTTTGCAGTGTTTGTGTAATTTTTATTTGCTGAAATGTTCCATGTTGGGGCTTTAAACACATTTTGCAGTGCATGTGTCAACTTTTATTTGCTGAAATGTTCCACAGTGGAGCTCCAAGCATTTCTGTAGTGCATGTGTAGCTTTTCTATTTGCTGAAATGTCCCGCAGTGGGGCTTTAAGCACATTTTGCGGTGCGTGTGTCTCACCGGTTTGTCTTTGATGGTGGGGCTGGACACACACAGGTACAGTTTGTTTTCTTCTTCGATGCACGAGTCGATCAGAGCCTGAACCGAGCTCTCCTCCTGGAACAGCAGGAAGGCGTAACCTGCAAACACAAGACACAGGAGCAAAAGTGAGACACACACTCGTCCTCAAACACAACACACACGTCCAAGTGGTAATAAGTCTGACAAAATCTAGGAAAAAGGAGAAAATGTCCCAGTTTTTCATTCCATTGTCGTGTTCCGTTATGTTCAGCTCATCAATAATTCCAACCACACCTTAGGGCAAATCACTATTTGAGAGTTAAGAGTTAATTTCATTTTTTCATTTTTTTTTTTTCATTTATTTATTTGTTTGAGCCAGGTACAACAAAATTCAAAAACAATAACAAAAATAGTGATATGTACATGAACATATTTGGGACCTATGTTATTAGGTTCTTTTTTTCAGACCCAGAAATACGGAAACGTGCCCACAGGACTGTAAACCGGGACGAGGGGCTTTTTTACTCTCACACACCTGGGATACTGTCCTGAGGAAGTGGGACTGCAGGTGGCGCTGTCGTCCTGCCTCCACCGGTAGGAAGACAGAGACAAAACCTGTTTAAATCAGCTGAATGACACGTCACAGCAACATCACGTGACTCTGAGGAAGACGCTAGTGAACAGTCGAAACTGTCAGGTATGAAACAACACTCTGGGTCTGAAAAAAAGAACCTAATAACATAGAATATCGGAAGACCAAATGAACCTCATTGGACTATATTTGGGACCTGGTGCTCAAAAGGAGTAGGATGAAGTTGAAAAAACTTACAGAGTCTTACCCCAATTGTTTTACATAATCACGTGGTTCACATTTAAAAAAAAATTTTATATCACCTTTGGAGTGCTTACCTGACAAAAATATACCCAAATATATACAAAACCATATCCACACATACATACATACATACATACATATGTACATACAAATACACTTATACGCATCATAGATATCCAGTACATATACTCAATATAAATGTTTATACACATATGCATAACAAACATATACATACAGAAACATATTTTCGTTTATGGTCGAACATACTAATAATAATGTTATCGTAGGCACAAAGTTTATCGTTTATGATTGCACAAAATAAACAGTAATGAGAATGAAAAATTTAAGAATTTATGTTTTCGTTTATGGTCGTACAAACTAATAATAGTAATGAAGAAGGCACAAAAGTGATTAAATAATACAAAATAATATAACACTAGAAAACTAAAAAACAAAAAACTAGAGACAAAACTCGAAAGTGAGGACAAAAACCCAAAAGCAAATATTTAAACCCAAAGAGCTCAGACGGCATTGGACAAATAAATACCCAAACTATGTCACCGCTCGAACTCTGTGGTTAATCCAAGATTGAGACTTCTCTGAAATGCCCACAGAGCTGTGGACGGGTCACAACGAGGGCAAATACTGCGCTCACGATCAATGATCACAGGAGATTAGGACCTGCTCTCTCTGTCGTTTACACCTCTGCATAAATGTGTTGAAACTTGGCCTCATAATTAAAAAAAATAATAAAAATTTGGAAAATGACAACATGTGTTTTGCCACAAAACGTATATTGAACTTGTGACTAAATTAGGCTACGTTCTGACTGCAGCCTGAAGTGACCCAAATCCGATTTTTTGGCCTCTATGTTCCTGTATCTGATCTTTTATTGACAGTCTGAACGACACAGATCCGATTTTTTCAAATGTGACCGAGTCCACTTGGACATGTGCTCCTGAAACTGATACATATCTGATCTTTTGACATGTGACTTCAGTCTGAACGGTCAAAGTGCATTCATCCACCTACACGTTATCAACAAGACACAAACGTCACTATTCTGCGCTGAAGTAGGTGAAAATTGTTAATGAACTCTGTGTCACTGAAGTGAAGCACATCACCACTCACCACTCTTGGCTCCGTCTCCACATCCACACGTTCCTTTCAACAGACGTCGCTGCCGCTGCCCCACAAAACACCACGACCAAAAACCTCGTCCTTCTCCTTCTCAATCTCCTCCTTAAAACAAGTAAGTTGTTCATGTTCTGGCTCCGGTACGAGAGGAACTTTAAAATCTCCAGGTGCTCGATGCTGCGTCCATGTTTGGACAACTTCTGTAAACACAGAGACGCTCGCTGCGGTTGACGTCATCGTGTCTCCAGTGTCACATGTGGGACACTTTTGGGCCGTTTAATGTTCACACTGGAGTCACATACAAGTCACATTTAATTGGAAATGTGAACGACCTCGCAAAAACATCGGATTTCACAAAAAAATCAGAATTGAGCGTTAAGCCCTGCAGTCTGAACGCAGCCTTAGACACTGCACACTGTCGCGGCTGATAAAGTGAGTGTCAAAAGCAGAACTGAGCAGAGTAAAACTTTCTTAATTCAAGTCGTCTTAATTTGGCTAGATTTTAGTTTTTACAGTGTATAGTGCCCAAGTGTTCTTTGGGGGGTTATTAAGGTGGTATTTCGGGGTAAATAAAAAATAATAATCTTCTGCTCGCTCATGTGATGTGCAGATCCATAAGAGGTGCTGACATGTGACAGTGACGTCAGCTCCCACTGGGCACCACAGTTTTCTAATCTAACCACAGTAAACAAAGACCACAGACTCATGTGAAGACAAATACATGATATTCTAATCTGTCTAACAGCAAACAAACTAAACAGGACAGGAACTTCTGATAGAGATAAAGTCCTGACCTGTTCCCCAGATAACACGTCTGACTGGACGTGCCAACGTGGCAAAAGAAGAAATTAAATTAAAGTTTTGGTCGAATGGACAAAATAAACATTTGTGGATGGATTGTACCTGGACGACTGAGAGATTTACACACATCTTTAGAACATTTCACTTTATGTGAGTCGATTCACAAGTAAAATGATCTACCAATAGAATAAATGTGTTTTTCTTAATTCAAGCAACATTGGATTTTGTTTATTATTTTAAGTGCGAAGAGTTGTTGTTTTTCTTATTTAAGTGTAGCCACATGTAAGTCTTGTTCCACTGGCAGATCAAGTGAAACTGACTCAAATCATGATTTTCTTAATTCAAGTCATCTCAACTTTTTACAGTTTTACTCTAAACCAGGGGTGGGCAAACTACGGGCGGGGGCCATATGCAGCCCTTTAAACCTTTTAATCCGGCCCGCCTGCATTTCCTGCATTTCCCAGTAGATGGCGCACTATATATACCTTGAGGTGCGGCGTATTATTTTGGCCGCAATGCTTTACGGGAAAGTGTTCTTACAGGAGTCATTTTCTTGCAGCGTATTCGGACCATGAGTGAGGTAGAAGTGTTCACGACATAAAGCTGCACTGCGGCACATCATGTTTGTTCTCTTCAAATTGTCTGTTGAACCGAAGTCTCCATGAACAGACAGTTGTTTACTGTAGAGAAGCAAAGACCAGGAAATCTGAACATAAGATGTTTTGTTTTATCTGCTAAAAGAAAATAAAAAAGCCCAGTCTTTCCTTAACCGTATTAAAAATATTATTGATAGAGAAATGATTTTTATATGAGACACTGCTGCCTTAAATTATGTTCACTCTACTGTTAGTGTCATATTGTTTAGACCTGGTTTAGTCCTGGTTTTAGACCTGGTTTTAGTCCTAGTTTAGTCCTTGTTTAGTTCTGGTTTTAGTCCTGGTTTAGACCTGGTTTAGTCCTGGTTTTAGACCTGGTTTTAGTCCTAGTTTAGTCCTTGTTTAGTTCTGGTTTTAGTCCTGGTTTAGACCTGGTTTAGTCCTGGTTTTAGACCTGGTTTTAGTCCTAGTTTAGTCCTTGTTTAGTTCTGGTTTTAGTCCTGGTTTAGACCTGGTTTTGTCCTGGTTTTAGAGTCCTGGTTTTAGTCATAGTTTAGTCCTGGTTTAGTCCTGGTTTTAGTGTTGGTTTTAGTTCTGGTTTAATCCTGGTTTAGAAGTGGTTTAGTCCTGGTTTAGACCTGGTTTTAGTTCTGGTTTTTGTCCTGGTTTTAGTCCTGGTTTAGACCTGGTTTAGACCTGGTTTAGACCTGGTTTTAGTCCTAGTTTAGTCCTTGTTTAATCCTGGTTTAGTCCTGGTTTAGACTTGGTTTACACCTGGTTTTTGTCCTGGTTTTAGTCCTGGTTTAGACCTGGTTTAGACCTGGTTTTAGTCCTAGTTTAGTCCTTGTTTAATCCTGGTTTAGTCCTGGTTTAGCCCAAAATGTGAAAACATGAAAATCCCGCTGTGTAATCCATTTATTTCAACAAAGTAACTGTAATCCAATTACCACTCACTGAAACAGTAACTGTAACCGAATACAGTTACTCATAATTTGTACTCTGATTACTTAACTCCGGTACATGTAATCTGTTACTCCCCAACACTGCGTAGATTAGAACTACAGCCGACAGGAGCAGGACTTCGAGTATATTTCTATTAAAATCCCCCTGCGGCTCGTTCTGTCCTCTTAACCTGCCTGTTGTCCTTATTTCTCTTTCTCTTTCTCTTTCTCTTTCTCTTTCTCTCTTTCTCTCCTCCTGGTCTGCAGACGGTGATGAAACGGCCTGAAGTGCTCCTCTCTTGTAGCTCCATGTAAAATTCATCACTGGAAAAGAGAAAGAAGCGAGGCTGGACTTGGGCAGGTGAAAAGTTTGGGGAGAAACTCACTCTGCACCTGTAAATTATTCAGCGAAAAGCTCATTCAGGTCCGAGCTTTTAAAGAGAGAAGCACCAGACGGCGTCCATCACACACAGAAGAAGAAGAAGAAGAGGAGGAGGAAGAGGAGGAGGAAGAGGAGGAGGAGGAGGAGGAGGAGGAGGAGGAGGAGGAGGAGGAGGAGGAGGAGGAGGAGGAGGAGGAGGAGGAGGAGGAGGAGGAGGAGGAGGAGGAGGAGGAGGAGGAGGAGGAGGAGGAGGAGGAGGAGGAGGAGGAGGAGGAGGAGGAGGAGGAGGAGGAGGAGGAGGAGGAGGAGGAGGAGGAGGAGGAGGAGGAGGAGGAGGAGGAGGAGAGGAGGAGGAAGGAGGAAGGAGGAGGAGGAGGAGAGAGGAGAGAGGAGGAGGAGGAGGAGGAGAGGAGGAGAGGAGAGAGGAGGAGGAAGAGGAGGAGGAGGAGGAGGAGGAGGAGGAGGAGGAGGAGGAGGAGGAGGAGGAGGAGGAGAGGAGGAGGAGGAGGAGGAGGAGGAGGAGGAGGGAGGAGGAGGAGGAGGAGGAGGAGGAGGAGGAGGAGGAGGAGGAGGAGGAGGAGGAGGAGGAGGAGGAGGAGGAGGAGGAGGAGGAGGAGGAGGAGGAGGAGGAGGAGGAGGAGGAGGAGGAGGAGGAGAGGAGGAGGAGGAGGAGGAGGAGGAGGAGGAGGAGGAGGAGGAGGAGGAGGAGAGGAGGAGAGAGAGGAGGAAGAGGAGGAGAGAGAGGAGAGGAGGAGGAAGAGGAGGAGGAGGACGAAGAAGGAAGGAGGAGGAGAAGAAGAGGAAGAGGAGGAGGAGGAAGAAGAAGAATAGGAGGAGGAGGAGGAAGAAGAAGAAGAGAGGAGGAGGAAGGAGGAAAGGAGGAGGAGGAGAGGAGGAGGAGGAGGAGAAGAAGAGGAGGAGGAGGAGGAAGGAAGGAGGAGGAGAGAAGAAGAGGAGGAAGGAGGAGGAAGAAGAGGAGGAGGAGGAGGAGGAGGAGGAGGAGGAGGAGGAGGAGAGGAGGAGGAGGAGGAGGAGAGGAGGAGGAGAGAGGAGGAGGAGAAGAGAAGAGGAGGAGGAAGAAAAGCAGGAGGAGGAGGATGAAGAAAAGCAGGAGGAGGAGGAGGAGGACGAAGAAAAAGAGGAGGAGGAAGAGGAGGACGAAGAGGAGGAGGAGGAGGATGAAGAAGAAGAGGAGGAGGAGGATGAAAGGAGGAGGAGGAGGACGAAGAAGAGGAGGAGGAGAAGAGGAGGGAGGAGGAAGAGAAGAGGAGGAGAAGAGAAGAGGAGGAGGACGAAGAGAAGAGGAGGATGAAGAAGAAGAGGAGGAGGAGAAGAAGAGAGGAGGAGGAGGAGGAGGAGGAGAAGAGAGGAGGAGGAGGAGAAGAAGAAGAGGAGGAGGAGAAGAAGAGGAGGAGGAAGAAGAAGAGGAGGAGGAGGAGAGGAGGAGGAGGAGAAGAGAGGAGGAGAGAAGAAGAGGAGGAGGAGGATGAAGAAGAAGAGGAGGAGGAGGAAGAAGAGAAGAGGAGAGGAGGAAGAGGAGGAGGAGGAAGAAGAAGAGGAGGAGGATGAAGAAGAGGAGAGGAGAGGAAGAAGAAGAGGAGGATGAAGAAGAAGAGGAGGAGGAGGAAGAAGAGGAGGAGGAGGAGAAGAGAGGAGGAGAAGAAGAAGAGGAGGAGGAGGAAGAAGAGGAGGAGGAAGAAGAGGAGAGGAGGAGGATGAAGAAGAAGAGGAGGAGGAGGAGGAGAGGAGAAGAAGAAGAGGAGGAGGAGAAGAAGAAGAGGAGGAGGATGAAGAAGAAGAGGAGGAGGAGAAGAAGAGAGAGGAGGAGGATGAAGAAGAAGAGGAGGAGGAGGAAGAAGAAGAAGAGGAGGATGAAGAAGAAGAGGAGGAGGATGAAGAAGAAGAAGAGGAGGAGGATGAAGAAGAGGAGGAGGAGGATGAAGAAGAGGAGGAAGAAGAGGAGGAGGAGGAAGAAGAGGAGGATGAAGAAGAGGAGGATGATGAAGAAGAAGAGGAGGATGAAGAAGAGGAGGATGAAGAGGAGGACAAACAAAAGAAGCTGCACAGTTTTCCCTCAGGACTCGGTATCGGTATCGGTATCGGTGATTCCTGAGCCGATCTCCTCCTCGTCCCGTGTGTTTTTGGTCATGTGTTTGTTCCAGTAAAGTCTCGTCGGGTAAAGACAATATTTGTAGTTTTTAGAAAATCCGCCTCAGCTCCATGTTTATTTAAATCGATCAGTGACGTTTTCTTTGCACAGGATCAATAAAAACATGTGATAAAAAAGTGCCGACCAATCAGATCTCAGATAAAACCAGATCAGGAAACGACAAGGAGGCTTTGTGTTTTTTCTTTCTTTCTTTCAATCAACAATCAATTAATTTATCAATCTAAAATCTATCTAAAAATCTATCTATCTATCTATCTATCTATATTATCTTATCTATCTATCTATCTATCTATCCTTCTTCCAGTCTTTCTTTCAGTCTATCTTTCTTTCTTTCCAACTTTCTTTCTATCCTGCAATCAATCAATTTATCTATCTTTCTTTCGTTTTTCTTTCTGGCTTTTTATATTTCTATCGTTCTATCTTTTAATCTATCTATTTTTCTCTCTTATCTCTATCTATCGTTCTCTCTATCTGTCTGTCTGTCTGTATGTCTGTGTCATTTTTTCTTTCTATCTTTTTATCTATCTATCGTTCTATCTTTTTTCTTTCTTTCTATCTATCTTTTAATCTATCTATCTTTTTTCTCTCTATCTTTCTTCTTCTTTCTCTCTTTCTTTCTATATTTTTATCTATGTATCTTTCTTTCTATCTGTCTCTGTCTATCTATCTGTCTATCTTTCTATCTTTTAA
Organism: Boleophthalmus pectinirostris; assembly: GCF_026225935.1. Taxonomy (NCBI): domain Eukaryota; kingdom Metazoa; phylum Chordata; class Actinopteri; order Gobiiformes; family Gobiidae; genus Boleophthalmus; species Boleophthalmus pectinirostris. Next base: position 6,004,357 of record NW_026571404.1, on the reverse strand, counting down.
TCTATCTATCTTTCTATCTATCTTTCTATCTATCTATCCGCCTGTCTCCCTTTCTTTCTTTCTATCTTTCTATCTATATCTTTTTCTTTCTTTCTGTCTGTGTTGAATCTCCTCTTCTAACCCTCCTCTGCTCCCTCCCTCCTTTCCTCACATCTCCTCTCCTCTTCTCCTCACATCTGTTCTTCCTCTCTTCCCCTCCTCTATCCTCTACTCCCTCTATCCTCACATCTCCTCTGCTCTACTCCCTCTTTTCTGTGCTCCCTCTCTCCTCTCTCTCCTCTCCTCACATCTCCTCTCCTCCCTCATTCCTCTGCTCTTTCTCTCCCCTCCTCTATCTTCACATCTCCTCTGCTCCCTCCCTCCTCTCTCCTCACATCTCCCCTGCTCCCTCTCTTCTGTGCTCCCTCTCTCCTCTGCAAACCCTTTTCTCTCCCCTCTGCTCCCTTTCTCCTTCTCTCCCTCCTCTCCTCACATCTCCTCTCCTCTTTTTTTCTACTCCCTCTCTCCCTCCTCTCCTCACATCTCCTCTCCTCCCTCATTCCTCTTCTAACTCTCTTCTCTGCTCTCTCTATCCTCACTTTTCCTCTGCTCCTTCTCTCCCTCCCTCCTCTCCTCTCCTCACATCACCTCTCCCCCTCCTCTGCTCTCTCTCTCCTCTGTCTTCACATCTTCTTTACTCCCTCTCTCCTCTGCTCCCTCTCTCCTCTATCCTCTCTCTCCTTCTCTCCTCACATCTCCTTTGCTCCCTCTCTCCTCTCATCTCCTCTATTTCTTCTTTCTCTCCTCTATCTTCACATCTCCTCTGCTCCCTCTTTCCTCTCCTCTCTTCTCCTCTCCTCACATCTCCTCTACTAACCCTCCTCTGCTCCCTCTCTCCTCTGCAAACCCTTTTCTCTCTCCTCATCTCCCTTTCTCCTTCTCTCCTTCCTCTCCTCACATCTCCTCCTCCCTCATTCCTCTGCTCTTTCTCTCCTCTCCTCTATCTTCACATCTTCTTTACTCCCTCTCTCCTCTCCTCCCTCATTCCTCTGCTCCCTCGCTCCTCTCCTCACATCTCCTCCTCCCTCATTCCTCTGCTCTTTCACTCCTCTCCTCTATCTTCACATCTTCTTTACTCCCTCTCTCCTCTCTTCTCTGCTCTCTCTCTCCTCAATCCTCTCATCTCCTCTCCTCCCTCATTCCTCTGCTCCCTCGCTCCTCTCCTCACATCTCTTCTTCCTCTCTTCCCCTCCTCTATCCTCACATCTCCTCTGCTCCCTCTGTCCTCTGCTAACCCTCTCCTCCTCTCCTCTCCTCTTCCCTTCTTCTTGTCCCGCTTGTTCCTTCCGTGCGTGAGTCGTCGTCTTGAGTCTTCTGTACACTCTGTTCCCTCTGTCAGAAAGTGCAGCCTCCGCCTTTGTAACATTACGTTTGTGTTTTTAGCGTTTCACATTTGAGACTTTTCCTCACGTTAACTTTTTCCTTTATCAAAACCGGGACAAACGGCAAAAGAAAATCACAACATATAAACAAATAAACATATAAAACACAAGCTGAAGTTATATTTTAGATCCTCAGATGGACTCTAGTGTTTCACTCGTACCAAAATGACTTGCCAAATCCTAAATGTAATAATATCTGTACAAATATGGACAGGACCCTTCGTCTGCTTCGGTCGCGCCATCGCTGGACGAGATCTCCAAGAATCACCTCAGTTTGTCTTTGCTCCTTTTCCTCTTCTCTTCTTCTTTCAGCGACCTCAAAAACCGACTTTCTTTTGCGGCGAACCGGTCGTGGATTCTCGTCCGCCGTCGCGACAAACTTTGTGCGAAATGCGAGGAAGCGACAGTTCGAAAATGCCTCTAAGAACCGCTGCGTAAACCACGTAATCCCCGCACTCCGACGAGTCAGTTATACTAGAGAGTTTGATTGACAACCTAACAGCCAATAGAAAATGAGGGAGCCTCGTTTTCTATTGGCTGATGTTTATCTGGCCTCACTACGTCCACAGTTGATAGATTTTCGTTCTTTTTTTTTTTTGGTCATCATAATTACAAAGCTGCTGCGTCTCTGTAATGGTATTTTAATCTTTCACTGACAGTTTGAAACTAAAAAAAAATCCTCCATACAACCTTTAAGGTTAAGGAGGAACCCAGGACCTCCTGCACCAGCGTACGATCTGACAGTGGGTTCAACGATTTCATCCCGAAACCTAATGACGTCAGACGGCCGTTTTCTAGTCATTTGAGGTCTGTGTGTCCTTCCATGGATCTGCCTCCTCAGACCCACCACCAAACCGCTCAAGTGAACCACGTTGCAGCAGCAGAACGTTCTCCTCGTCTTCTCCAGACTCTTTCATGTCTATCTCAGGAGCTCACTGGTCAATCAATGAACCTGCCCAAGGACGACAGCTGGAGATTATCACTGGTGCTACAACCTGGTACAAACATCTCTCCTGTTAAGGTTCATGTAAATTGTGCACTGTCCCTGTCTCATTAAATAAATAAATATATAAATAGTATCAATCTCTTCATCGTCCAGGTGCTTCCTGCAGACTCAGGATGAACCCAGGACCTACTGCACCAGCGTACGGGACCTAACGGTGTCAGACATTCGTTTTCTAGTCGTTTGAGGTCTGTGTGTCTCTCCATGGATCTGCTTCCTCAGACCATCACTGACCCACCTCCAAACCGCTGATGTGAACCATGTTTGTGTCCTCCTCGTCTTCTCCAGACTCTTTCGCAGGAGCTCAGAGTGAACCCGCTCTCGTCCGTGAAAAGCTCAGAGCACCAGTGACGGATTTGCCAACTCTGGTGTCGTCCGGCGAACGCCAACTGAGCTCCACAGGCCCTCGTTAAAGGTTGTATGGAGGATTTTTTTTGTTTCAAATTGTCAATGATAGATTATAGTTAGATGCAGTAGCCTTGTAATTATGATGACCAAAAAAAAGAGAATAAAAATTCATCAACTCTGGACGTGGGTGGGGCTAAACATCTGCCAATAGATAACGACACTGCCTCGTTATCTGTGAGCTGACAGGCTGTCAATCAATCTCCCTACGTTTCTAGTGTAACTGACTTGCCTGCGCCGCCGGTACGTGGTTTACGTACGACTGTCACGCAGTCCACAGACGCAAGACGCACAGACGCTGTTTACTCCACCAACGCAACAGTTCTTAGCGGATTTTTTTTACCTATATCTTCCTCGCAGTTCGCACTAAGTTTGTTGCAATGGCGACAAGAATCCAGGAGCAGTTCGCCGCAAAAGAAAGTCCAGTTTTGAGGTCGCTGAAAGAAGAAGACAAGGGGAAAAAGCAGCGAAGCCAAACTAAGGTGATTCTTGAAGATTCATTCCAGCGATGGTGCGACTGAAGCAGACGCAAGGGTCTAAAGACTGACGCACTGGTCCACAAATTACTCCTGGACAGGAAACTTCTGCTTATTATGAAAACGTACTTTATTTCCAAGAGCGAGACAAACGTTTTTTCAGGACACGAAAGCGATATCCTATGTCTGAAAACGTCATTTTCAAGGCAAAGAAAGAGTCCGCTTGCTGCTGCGTGTTGTAGCTAGTTCATTCGCACTGAATCTCACGCAACTCTTCTCTGCTCCCCTTTCCTGCTCCTGTCCCCGCTGCCCGATCCGCTCTTCTCCCTGCTCCTCACTTCTCGTCCGCCAACGAAATGTCCGCACACCCCCTCCCCCCGCTCCTCACTTCTCCGTCTTGCCTAACTAACACTGTAGTTAGTTGTTTACAAGTCATGTGCAGCACCGGCTGTAAACAAACCTGTTTCTGGCGTAAGGAGGAGGCGGGAGGAGGCGTTTCTACGTAGGAGCTGTAGGGGGAGGGGGGGTGGTTTCACGCATGCGCAACATTTGAAAAAACAAACAGTCGCTGGATTTCTCGTTCCTTGGAAAATCCTCTATACAACCTTTAAGTCTGTTGGCGATCGTTTTGGGCAGAGACGTTCCCGCCCGTGTCCGTCTGGAGGTCATTCTGTAGGACACGGGCAGAGCTCCGCCTGTTCCTCTCACACAAAAGAGCAGATCTGGGTCCTGCTGATGGGTTGAGGATCTTCTACAAGCCCTGGTCCAGCTCCCCTAAAGTGACTGTGTGTCTCCTGAAATCTCCTCCATGCTCTTGACACTCTTCATTCCCATAAAAAGAGGCGGCGACCTTTTATTCCTCACACATTCGTATCCAGTGTTGGGAAGGTGACTTTTAAAATGTAATCCCCTACAGATTACAGATTACATACACCAAAATGTAGTTTGTAACGTGATCCGTTAAATTACTTAAAGTGAGTAACGTAATCTGAATACTGGATTACTTGATATTGTCATGCTTTTTAGTTTAGTCCTGGTTTAGTTCTAGTTTAGTCCCAGTATAGTTCTGGTTTTAGTCCTAGTTTAGTTCTGGTTTAGTTCTAGTTTAGTCCCAGTACAGTTCTGGTTTTAGTCCTGGTTTTAGTCCTGGTTTAGTTCTAGTTTAGACCTGGTTTAGTTCTGGTTTTAGTCCTGGTTTAGTCCTGGTTTAGTTCTAGTTTAGACCTAGTTTAGTTTTGATTTTAGTCCTGGTTTAGTCCTAGTTTAGTTCTGGTTTAGTTCTGGTTTAGTTCTAGTTTAGACCTAGTTTAGTTTTGGTTTCAGTCCTGGTTTAGTCCTAGTTTAGTCCCAGTATAGTTCTGGTTTTAGTCCTGGTTTTAGTCCTGGTTTAGTCCTGGTTTAGTTCTAGTTTAGACCTAGTTTAGTTTTGGTTTAATTCTGGTTTTAGTCCTAGTTTAGTTCTGGTTTTAGTCCTGGTTTTAGTCCTAGTTTAGTCCTGGTTTAGTTTTTGGTTTTAGTCCTGGTTTAGCCCAAAATGTGAAAACAGGAAAATTACCGCCCTGTAATCCATTTATTTCAACAAAGTAACTGTAATCCAATTACCACTCACTGAAACAGTAACTGTAACCGAATACAGTTACTCATAATTTGTACTCTGATTACTTTAATCTGGTACATGTAATCTGTTACTCCACAACACTGTTCGTATCGATATCCAACATATATTTATATTTTGTCACACTGAGATCTGTTCTGTTTTCAAAGCGTTTCTTTAATTTATTTTTTATTTTTTTTGGCAGTGTTTTTCTATTTCTGTCATTTCAAACCAATAATCACCTCGAACGTTGAGGAAAGCAGATGTGACGCTTCTTCCATCCAAATTCCAAACCGTGTTCAGAGATAAACGGGACACGACTCTAAATGAAGCGCAGGTGACTGCTTCTGCCGAGTGCCATGAAAAAACTTCTGACTCCTGGAATTTTCAACAAATACAAAGTGTCTCCGTCTGAACCCGGCGCCTCGCAGAAGTACAGCTCACAGCGAGTAACAGGCCCACAGCAGAGGCTTTCTCAGCTTCAGTTCAGAACGCTGCCTCCTCGACCCGGACACGGATTAAAAAAAAAAAAGAAAAAAATGGATGAAAGAATCGATTTGAATCCGTGTGTCATTCGTTTATTCATTTTTCAATATAAAACCAAAAATAAGAAAACAAAAAAACAACAGTTTTCTTCACTATTTGTCTCCAAAACCAAAATGAAAAAACAGAAAATGATTAGTTTTTTCAGTTTTTGATTTTGTGTTTAAATGAAGAATGGAAAAAACAGATAAAGGCCGTTTCCCGTTTACGTGACTCATGTGACTGCGATGTTGGACTTTTGCACCGGGTACGGACTGAACCAGGACTGATCCAGGTCCGGGACCAGACCGAGACCAGGGCGGGACTAAAGCAGATTCCGAGCTTTGATTCTGAGCCTCCGCGGGGTTCGAGCCTCAGCTTCGAGCTCCGGCGCTGCCCTGAGCTCTGAGCCTCCAGTCTGGTCCCGGACCTGGTCCATTTGAACCAAAAGCTCTTAGTTTGGTTCATTTTCGTTGGTGTGAAAGCGTCAGTCGGATGCTTTGCTCCACCTCGGAACCAGACGTGGTTCTTGAGCGGACGACTGGAGCAGCTCGTCCGGACCTGTAGTCCACAGAACATTCTCACTTTCCCCACACAGAACCAGCGCGGAGACGATGACACGGAACAGCTCCCGGACCGTCTGGTCTGGTCTGGTCTGGTCAGTCTGGTCCCGCTCTCCGGGTCCCAGTCTGGTCCTGGTCTCAGTCTCGCTCTGGTCCCGGTCTGGTCCCGGTCTCAGTCCCGGTCTGGTCACAGTCCAGTCCCGCTCTGGTCCCGCTCTAGTCCCGGTCTCAGTCCCAGTCTGGTCCCAGTCTGAGTCCCGGTCTGGTCCCGGTCTGGTCGGTCGGTCCAGTGGTCTGGTCCCCTCTAGTCCGGTCTCAGTCTGGTCCCAGTCTGGTCTCTCCCGGTCTCAGTCCTCTGGTCCCAGTCTGGTCCCTGGCTTCTGGTCCACAGTCTGGTCCCTGGCTCTGGTCCTGGTCTGGTCCTCGGTCTCGGTCTCAGTCCCAGTCTGGTCCCGGTCTCAGTCCCGCTCTGGTCCTGGTCTGGTCCCCGTCTGATCTCGGACCTGGATCAGTCCTGGTTCAGTCCGTACGTGGTGCAAAAGTTCGGCATCACAGTCACTGAAGTCACGTAAACGGGAAATGGCTGTTATCTGTTTTTTCTATTTTTCATTTAAACACAAAATCGAAAACTGAAAAAACAAATCGTCACCGTTTTTTTATTTTGGTTTTGGAGACAAATAATGAAGAAAACAGTTGTTTTTTCGTTTTCTTATATTTGGTTTTATATTGAAAAACGAATGAACGAACGACACACAGATTGATTTGGCCTCAACTTTGCAGATGAAGGTTTATAGTTAAAAGAAACAACAAATACATCACAATAAACTGTACAATAATTAAAGGTGCACTCTTAATCTTTTCTGATGCATGATTACAGGTCTCATCTGTGGAGAGGCGACCCCGCTCAGAGTAAGAATGAATACTTATTTGAGCAATTTTTGAGCAATAAAAACACCTGCAATGGAATAAATGCAAGACAGATGAGTTTAATGTCATACTGTGGAACATTCTAGTAAAAACAATAACATTTCCATGGAGACAAACCCTGTGGCTTCCCTCCACCAGAAAAGTTACGCAATGCACCTTTACACTGCTCCTTACTCTCCTGCTACTATGGTCAAATAAGCAAACACAAATATGAATAAATTACAGTGTTGATATTTTTTTTCAGAAGTAGTTTGACCACATACTAATATTACTCAAATAAAAAACAAAAAACAAAAAAAAACATTATATATTAAAGTTAGTACAGTTTGGTCGACAGTGATCGGTTCGTTTAAGATCATTTAGAATTACAGAATAAACATATTTTATCATTTTACCTCATGATGGAATAAAACTGCATTGATTTTATTTAAGAGGTGTTTTTTTATTACATTTTTTGCAAGGTGACCTCACTAAACCAGAACTAAACCAGAACTAAACCAGAACTAAACCAGGACTAAACCAGGACTAAACCAGAACTAAACCAGAACTAAACCAGAACTAAACCAGAACTAAACCAGGAACTAAACCAGAACTAAACCAGGACTAAACCAGAAACCCTAAACCAGGACTAAACCAGAACTAAACCAGAACTAAAACCAGAACTAAACCAGGACTAAACCAGAACTAAACCAGAACTAACTAAACCAGAACTAAACCAGAACTAAACCAGACTAAACCAGACTAAACCAGGACTAAACCAGGACTAAACCAGAACTAAACCAGGACTAAACCTGGATTAAACCAGAACTAAACCAGAACTAAACCAGAACTAAACCAGAACTAAACCTGGACTAAACCAGGTCTAAACCAGGACTAAACAAGGTCTAAACCAGGTCTAAACAAGGTCTAAACCAGGACTAAACCAGGTCTAAACCAGGACTAAACAAGGTCTAAACCAGGTCTAAACTTAGATTAAACCAGGACTAAACCAGGTCTAAACCAGGACTAAACAAGGTCTAAACCAGGACTAAACAAGGTCTAAACCAGGTCTAAACTTAGATTAAACCAGGACTAAACCAGGTCTAAACCAGGACTAAACAAGGTCTAAACCAGGACTAAACCAGGACTAAACCAGGTCTAAACCAGGACTAAACCAGGTCTAAACCAGGACTAAACCAGGTCTAAACCAGGACTAAACAAGGTCTAAACCAGGTCTAAACTTAGATTAAACCAGGACTAAACCAGGTCTAAACCGGGTCTAAACCAGGACTAAACAAGGTCTAAACCAGGACTAAACAAGGTCTAAACCAGGTCTAAACTTAGATTAAACCAGGACTAAACCAGGTCTAAACCAGGACTAAACAAGGTCTAAACCAGGTCTAAACTTCGATTAAACCAGGACTAAACCAGGTCTAAACCAGGACTAAACAAGGTCTAAACCAGGACTAAACATGGTCTAAACCAGGACTAAACCAGAACTAAACCTGGATTAAACCAGGTCTAAACCAGGTCTAAACCAGGTCTAAAACAGGACTAAACAAGGTCTAAACCAGGTCTAAAACAGGACTAAACAAGGTCTAAACCAGGACTAAACCAGGTCTAAACCAGAACTAAACCAGGCCTAAAATAGAACTAAACCAAGACTAAACCAGGACTAAATCATGTTGCCCGGACCGTGTCTCCTCTTCTTCTATCAATAATATTTTTAATTTGGTTCAGTAAAATCTGGGCTTTTTTATTTTCTTTTAATAGACAAAACTTCTTATGTGAAGATTTCCTCGTCTTTGTTTCTTTACAGCAAATCAAGTAATCCAAAGTATTCAGATTACATTACTCACTTTAAGTAATTTAATGGATTAAGTTACAAACTACATTTTGGGGTGTGTAATCTGTAATCTGTAGGGGATTACATTTTAAAAGTCACCTTCCCAACACTGAAGATTCGTCACAATCAAACTGAAATAAACAATATATCTTGTCTCCTAACTTGATCTAAACGTCGAAGCCTAAAGTTCAGCTCAGTCTTTTTGTCAGTTCCTCTGAACATGTTTAAAACGTGAACACAGACCAATAATTAAAACATAAATCCTTCCAAAACTGTCCTTCTTCTGACTTCTGGAGTACGACTTTGGCGAACGGGGGATGATAAAAACGCGGTAATTGGGCTGAAACTGAACCCTGCATCATTTACGACTAAATATTTACAAATGGACGTGGACAGACTCTAACTGCTGCGGCGAGACTCGTTTTGTGGTTTTAAAATGTTCATATTCACCTGCTCCACATGATCCTGGTTGTTTATTTTGCTATTTTGTCTGTATTTCGCTATAAAAAGTAATAAACCACTAAAACCATTTCTCTTAGTCCTGGTTTAGACCTGGTTTAGTCCTGGTTTAGTCCTGGTTTAGACCTGGTTTAGACCTGGTTTAGTCCTGGTTTAATCCTGGTTTAGACCTGGTTTAGTCCTGGTTTAGACCTGGTTTAGTCCTGGTTTAGACCTGGTTTAGTTTAGTCCTGGTTTAGTCCTGGTTTAGTCCTGGTTTAGACCTGGTTTAGTCCTGGTTTAGTCCTGGTTTAGTCCTGGTTTAGTCCTGGTTTAGACCTGGTTTAGTCCTGGTTTAGTCCTGGTTTAGACCTGGTTTAGTCCTGGTTTAGTCCTGGTTTAGTCCTGGTTTAGTCCTGGTTTAGTCCTGGGTTTAGACCTGGTTTAGACCTGGTTTAGTCCTGGTTTAGTCCTGGTTTAGACCTGGTTTAGTCCTGGTTTAGTCCTGGTTTAGTCCTGGTTTAGACCTGGTTTAGTCCTGGTTTAGACCTGGTTTAGTCCTGGTTTAGTCCTGGTTTAGACCTGGTTTAGTCCTGGTTTAGTCCTGGTTTAGACCTGGTTTAGTCCTGGTTTAGTCCTGGTTTAGTCCTGGTTTTAGACCTGGTTTAGTCCTGGTTTAGTCCTGGTTTAGACCTGGTTTAGACCTGGTTTAGACCTGGTTTAGTCCTGGTTTAGACCTGGTTTTAGTCCTGGTTTAGTCCTGGTTTAGACCTGGTTTAGTCCTGGTTTAGACCTGGTTTAGTCCTGGTTTAGACCTGGTTTAGTCCTGGTTTAGTCCTGGTTTAGACCTGGTTTAGTCCTGGTTTAGACCTGGTTAGTCCTGGTTTTAGACCTGGTTTAGACCTGGTTTAGTCCTGGTTTAGACCTGGTTTAGTCCTGGTTTAGACCTGGTTTAGTCCTGGTTTTAGACCTGGTTTAGTCCTGGTTTTAATCCTGGTTTAGACCTGGTTTAGTCCTGGTTTAGACCTGGTTTAGTCCTGGTTTAGACCTGGTTTAGACCTGGTTTAGACCTGGTTTAGTCCTGGTTTAGTCCTGGTTTTAGACCTGGTTTTAGTCCTGGTTTAGACCTGGTTTAGTCCTGGTTTAGTCCTGGTTTAGACCTGGTTTAGTCCTGGTTTAGACCTGGTTTAGTCCTGGTTTAGACCTGGTTTTAGTCCTGGTTTAGACCTGGTTTAGTCCTGGTTTAGTCCTGGTTTAGACCTGGTTTAGTCCTGGTTTAGACCTGGTTTAGTCCTGGTTTAGACCTGGTTTAGTCCTGGTTTAGTCCTGGTTTAGTCCTGGTTAGTCCTGGTTTAGACCTGGTTTAGTCCTGGTTTAGACCTGGTTTAGTCCTGGTTTAGACCTGGTTTAGTCCTGGTTTAGTCCTGGTTTAGTCCTGGTTTAGTCCTGGTTTAGACCTGGTTTAGTCCTGGTGGTTTAGACCTGTTTAGACCTGGTTTAGTCCTGGTTTAGTCCTGGTTTAGACCTGGTTTAGTCCTGGTTTAGTCCTGGTTTAGACCTGGTTTAGGTTTAGTCCTGTTTACCTGGTTTAGTCCTGGTTTAGACCTGGTTTAGTCCTGGTTTAGTCCTGGTTTAGTCCTGGTTAGACCTGGTTTAGTCCTGGTTTAGACCTGGTTTAGTTCTGGTTTAGACCTGGTTTAGTCCTGGTTTAGTCCTGGTTTAGTTTAGTCCTGGTTTAGACCTGGTTTAGTCCTGGTTTAGTCCTGGTTAGACCTGGTTTAGTCCTGGTTTAGACCTGGTTTAGTCCTGGTTTAGACTGGTTTAGTCCTGGTTTATCCTGGTTTAGACCTGGTTTAGACCTGGTTTTAGACCTGGTTTAGTCCTGGTTTAGTCCTGGTTTAGTCCTGGTTTAGTCCTGGTTTAGACCTGGTTTAGTCCTGGTTTAGACCTGGGTTTAGTCCTGGTTTAGACCTGGTTTAGACCTGGTTTAGTCCTGGTTTAGACCTGGTTTAGACCTGGTTTAGACCTGGTTTAGTCCTGGTTTAGACCTGGTTTAGTCCTGGTTTAGTCCTGGTTTTAGACCTGGTTTAGTCCTGGTTTAGACCTGGTTTAGTCCTGGTTTAGACCTGGTTTAGACCTTTTAGACCTGGTTTAGTCCTGGTTTAGTCCTGGTTTAGACCTGGTTTAGTCCTGGTTTAGACCTGGTTTAGACCTGTTTAGTCCTGGTTTAGACCTGGTTTAGTCCTGGTTTAGACCTGGTTTAGTCCTGGTTTAGACCTGGTTTAGTCCTGGTTTAGTCCTGGTTTAGTCCTGGTTTAGTCCTGGTTTAGTCCTGGTTTAGTCCTGGTTTAGACCTGGTTTAGTCCTGGTTTACCTGGTTTAGGACCTGGTTTAGTCCTGGTTTAGTCCTGGTTTAGTCCTGGTTTAGTCCTGGTTTAGACCTGGTTTAGTCCTGGTTTAGACCTGGTTTAGTCCTGGTTTAGACCTGGTTTAGTCCTGGTTTACCTGGTTTACCTGGTTTAGTCCTGGTTTAGTCCTGGTTTAGTCCTGGTTAGACCTGGTTTAGTCCTGGTTTAGACCTGGTTTAGACCTGGTTTAGTCCTGGTTTAGTCCTGGTTTAGTCCCTAAAGTTCAGCTCAGTCTTTTTGTCAGTTCTTCTGAACATGTTTAAAACGTGAACACAGACCAATAATTAAAACATAAATCCTTCCAAAACTGTCCTTCTTCTGACTTCTGGAGTACGACTTTGGCGAACGGGGGGATGATAAAAACGCGGTAATTGGGCTGAAACTGAACCCCGCTGTCGTTTGTGCGTTCGCCGCGAGAGCGCGAAGGAAGAGGAAGCAATACGGTCTGCGCTTGAATGGAGACTCTAACTTTAGCTCCAGTCCAAAATAGCATGTCATTTCCTCACATCGAAATTGTTAAATCCGCTCTTTTTCAGCCGAGGAGATCATTACCAGCCTCATAATGCCCGAAAAAAAAAAAAAAAAAATCACGTTCTTCTTTTATAATTTTGCTTGAACTTTTACAGAATGTCTTTATAATAGCTTCTAGGAATAACTTAAAGAGGGGGGCATTACGCAAAATCGGTTTTATTTTGGCTTTCTACGATGTTGTAATGTTTCTCTCTCGTCAGAAACAAGCCCGGAGAGGTTTTTTAGACGTCATCCGAGCGCGTTCCAGTCATTTAAAGGTTGTATAGAGGATTTTTTCAGGGAAGAAAAATACAGCGACAGTCCTTTGTCAAACCTCCTCCCGCCTCTTTACTCTAGAAATCACACTTGTTTACATCCAGTGCGTCTTCGGAATTACTGTTGAAGTTTCCTGTCTAGAAATAATTTAATGACCGACGCGTCAGTTTTTAGACCCTTCGTCCGCTTCGGTCGCGCCGTCGC
>NW_026571404.1:5961887-5982630 GCF_026225935.1 Boleophthalmus pectinirostris | reverse complement strand
CTGGCCATTAATATCATAGATTTACAAATGGTAATTAATCAAATTGTACTTATGCAGCACAAACATATAATTCAACAATACCTTGGTGAGCTATTTTAAATGGGTGGAGAACTACTGGTAGCTCCTGAGCTACAGGTGGAACCTCTGATGTAGAGTATGAAAGAGGGGCCGAGAACTGAACCAACCAATTGCTTAAAGCATGGTTAGCATTTTGGGAAAAACAGTAAATGCACTCAGTGGATCAGTCTTAGAAGAACAAAAGTATAAACATGTCATTTACTGTCCCCTTGTAACCATGTAGGCAGTTTGCAGAGATGGTTGAGGTGGAGGTTTCTACTTTGAAGAACTCTGACCAGCTGTCAGTTTATCATTTTGTTGTTTCTTTCTCTTGTCTGCTTCAGTAGATATTGTTGCATTACATCTAGGATGTCCCGATCACATTTTTTTGTCCTTGAATCCGAGTCTGAGTCCTTTGATTTTGAGTATCTGCCGATACCAAGTCCCAATTCGAAACTTCTATAAAACATTAAAAATGAACTAGAGCAAAGAATAAGATCCAGGATGTTTGGGGGGGATCAGAGTGTGTTGATTTCAATGTGTAGTATTTGGGCTGAACTTAGTGGAGAATCTAATGTCCAAAACTTAATTTTTTATTAACTTTTCTAACCATTCATCATTGTTGAAAAATCTTAACTTTTGGCCTTGGAATGTGTAACTTAGCATACTTATGAACTGGACAATACAGGAACCAGACCAGAATCAGTCAGACCGAGACTAGACTCTGCACAATCTACACTTTGTATATTTGATATTATAATTTTTGCATGTACATTATATTTGAAACATTTAGGCTTGTCTATGAATCCAAAAAACAAGATCTTACCAAATAAAAACAAGATGACAGAAGCCCCACAGCCTCTCTCCCCCGACCTCACAAACCCACAGAGAAGCGCGCACCACACATCGGTCCCACTCCTCAATAGACACTTATGCCCTGGACGGACCCTCACCGCAAAAAGCGCCAGCTCCCACTGCCGCAACATGTGCACGTGCAGCAACGCCATCGCTGCGCAGGTTTGAACACAGACCACAGAGCCCCAGGTAACACCATCCAAGTATGGCACGGCCCAAAAGTGCCCCTTAGTACAAGGCACTAGGCACATAGCCGCGCTAACTAGATGTTCCTGAGCAAATCCCACACCTCAGAAAAGTTGTGTGCTGTGTGTTATAATATATTATTTATCCGATGCCTGATCGGCACATAACATTATGTCGGAATAGAGTCGGCAGTCACGTGATCGGATCAGGACAACCCTTAATTACACCATCTGAAAATCAGTGTATTCAATTACAACAATAAATAATGTGCAGTATTCAATGTGTAAATATACAGAACTGAGGCCCAATGTTTCCAATTTCACTGACGTTTTGGCCTCAAACAGAAACTGATGAGCTTGCTGATGATATCAGGCACAGACATGTGCACGCACACACAACACACACACACACACACACCATACTTTTTCTCCCACCCTTATTTGGTTGGTTTTATCTCACAATCTGACCAATAGTTCATGTTCAGTTCCAGGAGTTATAGACGCCTAGAAAAGGACCAATCTCCCAATAGACTCAATCTCTTTTTATAACCAGAAAAAAATTATCACTTCTCTCACAATTGTCTTTGGGAAAATAACTTTGATGGGATGTTGCATGAAGGGTCAGGATGTTGGTTGGTTGTGTGTGCAGTTGTGTGTGTTTGTGTGTGTAACCTGGTCACCATAGTTTATCTTGCACTCTGACCCTGATTTTAATATTATTTACTATTAATGTAATTAATATTATTCACTTTTAATGTAATTCACTTCATATAGTGCAGCAGTACATAAGTCAACTCTTTTCAAATATTGTTTCTATGAAAAAAATCCTGTTTATTCCCATAAGTAATGGTAAAGCCTGAAAGTTCTGCCTCCTGCCGATTTGAGGAACAGTGAAGAACTTTGGTCATAGCAGCTGTTCCCTCTAGATACAAAGGTCATTTTGGGCTTAAATTAAAGCTTATGGACATGGGAAGTTTTTTATGTACATTTGAGGCAGTGATAAATGCAAAAAAAAACTTGAAAATTATCACTTTTGATGACAATTTGTCAGGCGGCAGACATTTTTTGCTCTTTAGGCCCTATTAACACAATCTTAAACCTTGTGGACAGAATGTGAGATTTATCAGATTTATCAGTTACTACTTACTAAAAAAAAAAAAAAAAAAAAAAAAAAAAAAAAAAATAATAATAATAATAATAATAATAAATATGAGTTGGGTCACTAAACACTCAAGCACAGTCTCCTCAGGCAGGTACATTGTTTTACTGGAAGAATCAGGACTCCTCCCAAGTTCACCTCTCCAAGTTCACAAACTTCTTGCTCTTACACAACCTCCCCAGATTCAACCCGACCTCTGACCTTTCGTTACAGTTGACCAGTACAACCCATCCCGTCCATTTTACGGCTGTGTCTCTGAGAATCTGTGCAACAACACCAACCTGTCACGACAATATTTTGGTTTCAGTACCCAGTGTCCTGCTGCAACACTTCCCACTGCAACGTCCCAGGTAAGTCCTGGTTCAGTCCTGGTTCAGTCCTGGTTCAGTCCTGGTTCAGTCCTGGTCTAACCTGTGTCTCTTTCAGATCTGGGGTTACAGTGTTTGACGTGCACAGACTCGTCATGTTCTTCTCAGCGCTCGGTGACCTGCTCCAAACTCGCCCCCGCCCCCTTCTGTTACACTGATGCCTACGCAGGTACAGTACTGTCCTCTGATTGGTCACTGCATGTCTGAGCATCTCTGATTGGGTTGGTACAGGTCTGTAGTGGGCGGGTCTGGCTCTTGGAGAGAGTCTCTTCAGATCTGACCTGTTTCTGTTCTGGTTTTAGGTTCTAACAGTGATGGAAGCTATAGCTACAGCTGGATCCAAAAAAGGCTGTGCTTCTCCTCGGTCTGTACAGCTGCAGGGTCTGAGTTTGATTTCTTATGACTCTGGCTCCAGGTCTTACATCAGAAACAAAACATGCTGCGACACAGACGACTGCAACGCTCCAAACCCGACCTGTGAGTGCTGCTCCTCATTTTACACAAATAGACTTGGTAGATGGGTTCCTCCAAAGTCACCTCCTTCCAGTCCAAGTGTCCTGCCTCAGCCCAAACAGACGCCTAATGGAACAGGCTTCAGAGAGAATGAGCAGTAAACAACATATATATAGATTATCTTTAAAACCACTTACCATCCACCCGCCTGCCGGCGGGCGATTTTCCAATAAAAAATGTTCACTCTGTATTTTCACCTTCATTATTGTTTTTCACTACTGACATGCCATACATCGTTTGAAAGCTTAATTTCTCAATAAAACAACCATATCATTCATTTTATGTCGTACAACGAGCCCAAAACGCTATAACTTAAAAATTCACATCATAATCAAAGAATACGATACGTGTTTCTTACCTTTGAGCGGTTCTGTCGGTCCAAAACGTGTTCAATCCATGAAAAGTTGTACTCAATAAGTCCGTAAAAATCCACAGAAAAAGAATATCAAGTTGTTTTTTTCCAAAAAATAATTCCATGTGGGTAAATAATCCAGAAAATCCTCATCCGTATGAGTGGATGAAAGCGTGAATAAAAAGATATGTTGCCTTTGCGAGCCTTCTCCCGCTCTGAGTTCCGTTTCTCTTGCCGCTCTTGGGTACGCTTTGGTTTCCTCACACTCTTAGCTTCAAAATGAGACCCTCCCCGCTGTTGTCGGTGGCGGGGTTTAGGTGGGACAAGCCGCTGAAGAAGCTAACGCACTCACGTACTTCCTGGATTTACGCACGCGTCATCAGTTTGTTTACGGGAAATCTCTTCAGTTCATTGGATCTTCCAGAAAGTGATTGACATATTGTTTTTAGCCAATCACCAGAGCTTTCAAACAGTGGGTGGGACATGCAGATTGTATTGGAAACGGACCCTGTGTTTATAAGCGTAAGGAGAGAGGGAGACAGGGAGCAGGTGCGGGCGGTGCTATAGAAGGGCAGATCTTCCACTTGGAAGACAATTTTGGCTACTTTTAGTTTTTTTTCTTGAGAAAACATGCCTAAAGCTCAGAAGAATTAGTATTATAATAATAACAATTATATTATTATTTATTATTATTATTATTTTGGCACAAATTTGGCAATCTTGTGCCGAATTGTCATTTTGTAAACACAAAGGCTCACAGCATCAAAACCCTTTGTCCTAGAGATCTGAAATTCTACACAGTTGTTGCCAACAACTTGAACAATGAGTGTAGTGAATCACAAATGCCTAGCATGAAGTATGACTAAGCTAAGGCCTTTATTTTTTTCAATTGTTTTTTTCGAAGCAAAAAAATACAATGTTTTAATTGACTGTACTGTAGGTTAGGCAGCACTCACAGTCTTCATATGCATATCTACAGAAACTAGAAGGTCTAAGCTTTAAAATGGTGCCTCACACAAGCATGTGGGTTCTAAGGTTTTCTTTTAATAAGCTATGGCATTTGGGTATGTAGTGCTATTGTGCACATGCCAAAATAGGTGGATGGTAACAGGTTAATAATTGTAGATAATGAAAAATTGCATTTTAAAAAAGTCCCAAACAAACATCCATTTTCTTCCTCTTATCTGAAGCTGGGTCGCGGAGGCATCAGTCTAAACAGGGACTCTCAGACTTCCATTTCCATGCACACTTCCTCCCAGTCCAGTCCAGAGACATCGGTCCCTCCAGTGTGTCCTGGGTCTTCTCCTCCTCCCGGTGGAACATGAACACCTCCTGAGGGACACGTCCAGGAGACGTCAGAACAGACGTCCTCCCCTCAGACTCTCCTCTCCACGTGGAGGAGCAGCGGCTCTACTCCGAGCTCCTCACTCTGTCTCTAAGGGAGACGCCCCGGACGCCCTGCAGAGGAAATTCATTTGTGTCGCTTGTATCGTGGATCTGGTCCTTCGGGTCATGACCAAAGTTTATGACCAGAGGTGAGGGGAGGAACGGAAACTGACGCTAAATCCAGACTCAGCCCCTCTTCACCACAACCGACCGATACACCGACCGCATCAATGCCCACGCTGCACCTGTCCACCTGTCAATCTCACGCTCCATCCTCCCCTCACTCCAGAACAAGACCCCGACAGACCTAAACTCCTCCACTTGAGGCAGAGACTCTCCACCTGCCCGGAGACGACAAGACATTTTTTCTGGTCCAGAACCACGACCTCGAGATTTGGAGGAGCTGATCTTCATCCCAGCTGTCAGGGGTCAGAGGGTTCGGTTTGGGGACCACAGGATCATCTCTGCTGTTTGCAGATGATGTTGTCCTTTTGTCTTCATCAGACCAGGACCTGCAGCACTGGGACGGTTTGACCTGAGTGTGAAGCATCTGGGATGAACGCGGAGGTCAGATGACATGAAGACAAAGATCGATCACCAGAAAAATGGAGGGTCCAACCACTCTCAAGAGGTTGGGTACCAGAGCCCAGCTGTGCGTGGACGTGAGCCCGACAAAATCTAGACGGTATCTCTCAACCTCCTGCACAAGCTCAGGCTCCTTAACCCCAGCGAGGTGACGTTCCATGTCTCTACCGCCAGGTTCTGTGCCCGTGGATTTGATTGCAAAGGCCCCTGACCTCAACTGCCGCCTAGTCCACTTTGCACCCGACACCGAATAAACCCTCAGTTGGCAGCTTCAATGGAGAAGCCAAACAAACATGTCCAAACTAAAACCCCATAGACTTTTTCTCAAAGGTCCAACTGCTCCTCTCTGTTTCAGCGCCCCCTGTTGGCTCTCTGCAGTGTTACAGCTGTGATCCAGACTCTTATGAATGTACTGCCAATGTGTGTGTATCTGACATCAGTCTCTCTCTCTCTCACAGTTCACAGACTTCAGTGCATGAGCGGCTCCGGCTCTAGTCAGCGTTTAGTCAACTGCTCCTATCAAACTACTGCGTGTTTCTCCAGGTCCTACACAGGTACAAGACTTCCTCTGATTGGCTCACAGTGCATGTGTGTGTCTCTGATTGGCTCACAGTGCATGTGTGTGTCTCTGATTGGCTCACAGTGCATGTGTGTGTCTCTGATTGGTCATGTCTGTGGTTTTCTCACTAATCAACTTAAATAAAGTTTTAGTTTTGGTCTTGTTCTGCTCTTGTGACGCTTCCACCTCAACATCAAGACTCTGAACAAATCAACAAAAACAGGGTTTAAGGACACATGTATTAAATAATACAGATCATGATAATACAGAAACTAACATCAAATCTGAATCACAAATATGTCTCACTTTGTTGAAGTGGCCAAAGAGGCGTGTGGGACTGAATGTGTTTTTTTCAGGTTGTGCTGCACCAGCACCTGCACTGCCCTCTTCAGGAGATTCTTATTTGTTCCTTTTGTGTCTTTAGGCTCCTACGATTATGGAGACTACAGTTACACCTACAACTACACCTATAAAGGCTGTGCTTCTGCTTCAGACTGTACAGCTGCAGGGTCTGAGTTTGTTTCATATAATTATGGCCCCAACACTTATGCTGTAAACACCACGTGCTGCGACACAGACAACTGCAACAACCAGAATCAGTCCAGTGAGTGATTCTCTCTTATCAGCTGATGTTCTGCACTTTGAAAATGTCTCATTTAACACACATTTGTTTCAGTTGTGGCGCCCCCTGTTGGTTCTCTGCAGTGCTACAGCTGTGATCCTTACTCTTATGAATGCACTGCCAATGTGACCTGTAACACCCAGGAGGTGTGTGGACAGGCTGTGGGTGAGTACAGTTCAAAAGATCCACTTCTACTGTTTCATGCACCAGTTCACCAAAATACAACAGGACAAGAGAGACCATCATCATCATGAATGTTGAACTTTCCTGGAGGCCAAAAATCTGCCTAAAAACAGACTTTGTCCAATGGTGTGGGCGGTGACCAGGGCTCCTTCCATTCAGCCATGAGTTAGTATAGATCCTGTGGAGATTTATTGATCAGTAAATCAGTCTTTTATCTTAGCTGTTCTTCCCGAGTTTAACAAATTCATTGTCAAAGTTTGCAGTTTGGAACCCTGCGCCTCGCCCCTCATGACATAATATGAGTTGAGTCACTAAACACTCCAGCACAGTCTCCTCAGGCAGGTACATTGTTTTACTGGAAGAATCAGGACTCCTCTCCAAGTTCACAAACTTCTTGCTCTTACACAACCTCCCCCGATTCAGCCCGACCTCTGACCTTTCGTTACAGTTGACCAATATAACCCATCCCGTCCATTTTACGGCTGTGTCTCTGAGAATCTGTGCAACAACATCCAACCTGTCACAACAATATTTTGGCTTCAGTACCCAGTGTCCTGCTGCAACACTTCCCACTGCAACGTCCCAGGTAAGTCCTGGTTCAGTCCTGGTTCAGTCCTGGTTCAGTCTAACCTGTGTCTCTTTCAGATCTGGGGATATACAGTGTTTGTCGTGCACAGACTCGTCATGTTCTTCTCAGCGCTCGGTGACCTGCTCCAAACTCGCCCCCTTCTGTTACACTGATGCCTACGCAGGTACAGTACTGTCCTCTGATTGGTCACTGCATGTCTGAGCCTCTCTCTGATTGGTTGGTACAGGTCTGTAGTGGGCGGGTCTGGCTCTGGTTCCACAGTCCAGACCTGGTTCTTGGAGAAGTCTCTTCAGATCTGACCTGTTTCTGTTCTGGTTTCAGGGTTCTTACAATTATGGAAGCTCCAGTTACAGCGGAATCAGAAAAGGCTGTGCTTCATCCTCGGTCTGTACAGCTGCAGGGTCTGAGTTTGTTTCTTATGACACTGGCTCCAGGTCTTACCTCAGAAACTACACATGCTGCAACACAGACGACTGCAACGCTCCAAACCCGACCTGTGAGTGATCTGACCTCTGATCTCTGAGTATAGAGGGTAATATTTGAGTTTTGTTCTCTTTGTTTCATTTCCAGCGCCCCCTGCTGGCTCGCTGCAGTGTTACGACTGTGACCCAAACACAGATGAATGCAAAGCAACTGTGACCTGCAGTGTCCTGGAGACCTGCGCCAACACTTCTGGTGAGAGACACACTTGCCTTTTATTTCTTCATGATGTTTCACCAGTTTTTAAACTGGTCCAACTGGAAAGGCACATGGGAGAGGGAAGGCATCACATAACACCGACACACAGTTGGATCTGAGAGAAAACCACAGCAACGTGAACTAAATCTTGTCATTATCATAGTGGCAAACATCCAGGAAAGAGTCTGAGGCAGTGGTGTGCGGTCAGGGCATTCAAGGCAACAGTGGTGGCCCAATAAAATCTAAAAACCTTGTGTGTGAAAAGTAGAATTAAATAGTTTCAAATTATATCCAAATAATCCCGTTTTTCCTTCACTTCTGTCTGTTTGAAACATGGTTGTAGTCACAATGTTCTTTACTACACGCTTCTTGTCAATGCGCAAACTGCAACAACCATTGTTCCAAACGTCCCCTTAACTTGTGTTGTTTTGCCTTTCTACGGAGGCCTGGAGGCACATGTGGAGAGCGCAGCTTTCTACATGCACTTTAAAACCGCAAAGGCCAGACGGTTATTTTAGAGCAGGAGAGTCAAACTCAAATTCACAGAGGAGCCACGCATACATCCTAAAGAAGCTCACTGTTCTCCACGAGCACCTGGCAGCACAAATGAACCAACTGCTAAAGGAGGAGACCCTATTCTCACCCTGAATGACTAATTCAAGGACGTACGATCCTGATCCTGAAGGATCCCTCAACCCTCAGGCTCCCAGGCCTCTGGTCGAGGAGCCGAGCTGGATATGAATAAATGCTGTATATATTCTTCTAAATGTGAATATTCTTAACGTGCATGTTTGAGTTGTGTGGATCTTCTGTGTTCCAGTTGGGAGCTACAGTGTTTATGGATGTGTCTCTGAGAATCTGTGCAACAACCTCACCTTCTCCCAAAGATACTTGTACACCAACAACCAACCACTGTCCTGCTGCAACACCAGCTACTGCAACGCCCCATGGACCACCACAGAGGCCCCGCCCACAACCACATACACAACGCCAACCACCACAGAGGCCCCGCCCACAACCACATACACAACGCCAACCACCACAGAGGCCCCGCCCACAACCAAACGCGGGGCCAAACCAAACAAAGGACGCGGCCTTGACCACACACACGACAAAAACCCAAACAAAGGACGCGGCCTTGACCAACCACAACGCCAACCACAACAGAGGCCGTGACCTTAACCACACACACGACACGAGCCGCCACAGAGGCCCCGCCCACCTCAGAGCCGGAGGAGGACAAGGATGAGTCGTGTTCTCAGGAGCAGTGCAGGTTCTGCCTCCAGCTCTGCTCTTGTCTCTGCTGCTGCTCTGTGTTCACATGTGTCACTTAAATGTATAAGGTACTAAACACTGCTGTTTTAAAGCTGCAGTATGGGACTTTTTTACTGTAGTAAACCTACATAGATCATTATTTTACAGATTATTCATTGTTCAACTGTACGTAAGAACAAAGGTGTGGGTGGGGAAAGGGGAAACTGAAATTTTCTGAGCTCTCAAGTCTCAAATGATTAAATTAGAAACAACTCTGAATGAGATCATGAGAAAACACTGTTAGAACAGAGTTCATGTGTTGATTTAGCAGAATGTGTTTCTTTAATAACAATAATGTTTTTCTCTGTAGATTTTTAGTTTGGGGTGTGGAGTGGAGCCAGGTGGTTAAATCTTTAATTATGTGTGTTACAACTTTGAGATTTTTGCTTTTAAAATGTAAAGCGGGTGACAAATAAAATATATTCCTATTTTTTGTCTTGGGATTTGTGTGTTAAACGTGTTACATTGTGGACACCCAGAAGAGCAATGTCAATAAGAATATGGTTTTCATGTTTTGTCTGGGAAATAAAGATCAAATCAGCTCCATTGTTCTTGTGTCTGCTCTATCATTTTTATGTTATTGTCATTATTGTAAAAGAATCCACAGAAAACAGACAATAAAACATGTACTGGGGAGGAAGGAAGTACATTTAGCACAAGGAAAAAGGAGCACAAGAAATAAACAATAACAGAGCTAAGAAGAGGAGCACAAATACACAGCACAGCACAAAAACAGATACAAGAGGCTGAGGCTGAAATCAGGAAGCAGAACCATCAACACGTCACAGTGACTCGTCTGAAGAACACAGAAGTGCTCCTGCTCAAACGTGTCGGGAAATGTAATGTAGCCAGTCCATTACATGGGCCTAGTGCCAGAACAGGTGCGGTAATAAGAAACAGTTTTAAAAATGTTTATTGAATAAGTGATTGTTGTGCAGATTATTGTGAAGTGACCTGTAAAAGAAATAAGTGCATTTAATTTAAGTGATCGTGGTTAAAATGAACGTACTTACCCTCTGGTGTGGTCTGCCTCAGGTGTTACGTCCAAAAGAGTCCCCGGGGAGCCGTAGCACCTTAAAGGGTTCATCTCATGCAAAATCAACTTTTCAGATCTTTCTACCTTCTCAGAGTGATGTGTGGGCCTTGTATTTGTCGCCGAAGTTGTTTTTGGATTGATTCAGCATTTTTTTTTAAACAAATTGCAGCATATTTCTTCCTCCCTCCCACGTGACAACGAACTAAAGCTGCTACAACGATGACGCAGCAGATTCACCTATGACACGTTTGACGTAGCAGAAGGCTCTTTGCACCCACCCCCGTCCCCCGCTCCACCACCTCCTCCCACATCGTCTGACATTTCCCACATGAACCAAAACAGAAGCGACAGCAGAAGCTCATTGTTCTACACTGCAGTTACACGATATAATAAGTTGATCTACTAGTGTTTATTAAAACTTTACCAATCAGTAATGTTCAGCTGATGTGGACGCGGTGCTTGAGCTTCGTGCTCCTCAAAGTCCTCGTCCGATTCCGGGTCCAACACATGCGGCTGAACGCGCTGTATCTCCATGATGAATAAAAGTTTATTCCTGCCGCTGTCAGGGTCACGCCTGCGCTCTAGTCACCATCAGCTTGGCCACGCAGGAAGGAACCACATGCTCTCCAGGCGCCGTCAAAGGTACTGGATAATCAGTGCAAACTCTGCAGCCAGAAAAGTCCTGTCTGAATGTGTCACCTGCAGAAGAAACAGAGGAAAGTTAATGGAACAAAAAATGGCTGATTTGCCGTTGGAAAGAGTAATGCCAGACAAAGCTCCATTCACTGACGTTGGAGTGGACTGTTTTGGCCCCATCGATGTTAAAAAGGGCAGGGGCCTCCTCAAAAGATATGGAGTGATTTTCACATGTCTGACCAGTCGTGCTGTTCATTTAGAAGTTGCAGACACACTGGATACTGACTCTTGTATCAGTGCAGTCAGGAGATTTGTATGCAGACGTGGTCCAGTCTCCTCTATCAGGTCAGATAATGGCACATATTTTGTGGGAGCAACAGGGAGCTCAAAGAAAGTCTGGCTGCTTTGAATCAAAACAAAATTAACAAGACTTTGGTGCAAGATGGCATAAAGTGGCATTTGAATCCACCTGCAGCTTCACATCAAGGAGGCGTCTGGGAGCGGCTGATTCGCTCAGTCAGAAATGTGCTCACTTCAATCCTCAAGCAGCAGATTGTGGATGATGAAGTTCTCCAAACTGTGTTTTGTGAAGCCGAGGCCATTTTGAATGACAGACCTGTAACACCAGTCTCTGATGATCCAGGTGATCTAGAAGCCCTCACACCAAATCACATCCTAACATTAAAGGGCAAATCTGTCATGTCCACCTGGTCTGTTTGAAAGGGAAGACTTGTACTTGAAGAAAAGATGGAGACAAGTGCAATACATGACAGAAATATTTTGGAAACGATGGATCTCTGAGTACTTACCAATCATGCAGGAAAGACAGAAGTGGATAAGGCCGAGAAGAAAAACATCTGTCCTGGAGACATTGTGTTGGTCGCTGGCAGATGGGAAGAGTCCTGGCAGTAAACACTGACTCAAGAGGCCTGGTTCACTCAGCACAGATCAAGACCAAAACCAGTGAGTTGGAGAGACCAGTGACCAAACTCTGTCTGCTCCTGGAAGCGGCTGTGGACTCAAGATAAACTCAAACCTCTGTCTGTCTCTATTCTGCATCCTATGTTCTGTCTATCATCAATCAAACCAATCAAACTTTATTTATAAAGTGCTTTTCAGACAAAAATGTAACACAAAGTGCTTTACAGTGATTAAAAACAATCCCACATTTCCATCCACACACCCACCGACCCAACCCCTACACCCCCAACCTCACACAACCAAACAACCCAGACACACACACACTCACATAAGCACAAACATGCACACACTCACACACACACACACTAACATGCTAAAATACATAAAACCGGACATAGTAAAATGTTTGGCTGAATACAGGTGAATCGGTTGAGAAAGCACCATCAGAGGAGCTTCTACATCAGGAGCAGAGAGACGTCGTCCACCACCACCAGGAACCACCACAGGAACCACCACAGGAACCACCACAGGAACCACCACAGGAACCACCACAGGAACCACCACAGGAACCACCACAGGAGCCAGGGGAGAGATGAAGCCCAAACACCAACCCTCCACCAGGAGCCCACAGGACAGAACCCGACACACCACAGCCGACCTCCGCTCCTGATGCAGAAGCTCCTACAGAGGAAACACTGGAAATCCTAAAAATATGCCTAAAATAAATAAATATAATAAAATGAATACAATAGAAACAAGTAAAAGTATAAGATTTCAATCAAAAGCTGAGCTAAAAAGGTGGGTCTTGATTCTGCTCTTAAAAACATGAACGTTCTCTTTGTCCCTGAGCTCCTCCGGCTGCAGGTCCATAAACGGGGGCCGTAGTTCTGGAAAGACGCCTCCTCTCCATGAGTGTGTGTCCTGACTTTGGGAATGAGCAGGAGCTGCTGCTGTGAGGGTTCGTAAGGTAAAAGCAGTTCTGAAAGATAAGAAGACCCAAGACCATGAAGACATTTAAAAACCAGTAAAAGAACTTTAAAATGGATCCTGAAACTCACAGGAGCCAATGCAGTGATTTTAAAACCGGTGTGATGTGGTCCCACCTCTGGTCCTCGTCATGTTCTCTTGTAGGTTCATCAGAAGAAAGAAGAAGAAAAATCAGCTAAGGCTAATGCATCACACATATCTAATACTGACATTGCTTTAGAACAGTTCCTCGTTCAGTTGAATAGTAATTGTGATTTAATGCACAATCAGGGGCCGGAGTGTAGGAGCTATTTTCTTATTTTGTTGATTCTAAAATGAGTTTATTATTTTTGCTTGTTAATTTGTTTACTAAATCAGTTGTGTGAATTTGCATAATATATTTTTGCGATGTTAATATTACGTTTGCTAATTTCTAAGTTGGTATTATTTATGTTGGCACCTTTTTTGTTTTTGGTTTAAGGTGGGTCACCTCGGGGATAAAGGAGGGTAGGACACGTAGACCAGAGTGACCTGGGTGGGCCTATGGTTTTTTTCCCAGTCGACAGGAGGCAGCAGGAGTCGCCTTTGACATGTGTCCCTTGTTTCTTGCCAAAACTGGAAATAAATCTTGTAAACTCAGCTCTGCTCATGGACATTGAGTTGTAATTTTGTCACTGTGTAAACCACAAACCCACGGTGCCCAAAAGTGATTATTTGAGTTATGTTTAGTTGTGAGTTTGCTCACCGCTTTTGTTTGTTACTTTTATTAGACAAATAGTCACTACACTGGTTTTGTTTGTCTTTTATTGTTTTCATTTGCATGTGTGCATTAGCACTTTGGAAACTGTCATGTTTATGAAATGTGTCATGAACACAACACATTAATTATAATAATAAATAACTTCTTGAGTTCTTTTTAAAGACAATGCAGTAAAGTGTATTTAGCTGCAAGTCATCTTCAGAACTGTCACCGGTGTTGTTGGTGGCGTGGTCAGTCTGAGTGACCTGCCAGGTCCATCGGGTCTGACCACACCTACAGGAAGTAACAACAGCTGATATACGACACGTCACCACCAACACCAGTGACAGTTCTGAAGATGCAGCAGCTGAAACATGTCAACAAAATACACTTTACTGCATTGTCTTTAAAAAGAACCCAAGAAGTTAAAGTTTATAAGAAGACAAAATGAACATCATGGGTTTATAATCATAAATGTGTTCGATAAATAAAGTGGATTAAATTGAATGGAGGTCAGTGGTTTTGTTGTGAGTCAGTAGGTCATGAACTGTTCCACACAACAAACCTGTTCCTCCACAGTCGGGACGTTACACAACATTTCATTTGTGCTTTGAATTGTGCGTTTGTTGTGTTTTGTTTAATTGTGTTTTTCTTGTGTACAGGCTGGTTTATGCTCAGCGCTGACGCCCTGACGCAGACCTGATCCGTACCAGCGTCTGTGGAGCTCATCAGGGCCCAGGTGCATCATGGGAATACAGACGATTTTATTTGCATTCATCATTTAGCACCGTAAGGGTCCTATTGGCTCTCGTGGGTCTGGGAGCTCTGTGATTGGCTCTCGTGGGTCTGGGAGCTCTGTGATTGGCTCTCGTGGGTCTGGGAGGTCTGTGATTGGCTCTCGTGGGTCTGGGAGGTCTGTGATTGGCTCTCGTGCGTCTGGGAGCTCTGTGATTGGCTCTCGTGGGTCTGGGAGCTCTGTGATTGGCTCTCGTGGGTCTGGGAGCTCTGTGATTGGCTCTCGTGGTCTGGGAGCTCTGTGATTGGCTCTCGTGGGTCTGGGAGCTCTGTGATTGGCTCTCGTGGGAGCTGTGTGGCACATTTGTGTAGATTTGGCGTTGGATCCTAAACTGGTGACAGTCAGACGGTCATAAAAATGTTCTGGTGCACACCCAGAGACCACACCTGTTCCTCAGGACACAGTCGTGACAAGAAATGAGCCGATTCTTGCCAGAGTCACATTCCTTCAGGTGACACAATCACTGAACATAATAATAATCCAGGGTTCAGTGCAGTCGTGTTTAATAAAAGCATCCACCTGCCGCCCAACTCACCAACCACACAGCCCAGGTATAAAGAGGAGCAGAGCCAGAGAAGAGTCAGAAGAGCCGACAGGAGCAGACAGGAGCAGACAGGAGCAGGATGATGAAGACGTCTGTGAAGCTCTTGACTCTGGTGGCTCTGTTCATCTGCGTCCACTCAGGTATTTGTGGGATTTAAATTTGGGTTTAGACACATTTAAGTCAAGTTACGTTCAGACGGGTTTGTGTAAATTATGTCTTGTTTTAGTCCTGATTTAGTCCTGGTTTAGTCTTGCTTTAGTCCGTCTTTTATTCCTTCTTTAGTCTTGTTTTTAGAACTTGTTTAGTCTTGTTTTAGTCTGTCTTTACTCCTTCTTTACTACTGCTTTAAACAAGGTCTAAACAAGACCTTGTTTAGTCCTTGTTTAGTCTTGTTTTAGACCTTGTTTAGGTCCTGCTTTAGTCTTACATTGTCTTCGTGTCAAAACTGACCTGTTTTCAGGTTTAGGTTTGTAAAAACGACCATTTTCTTTTTTGTACTGAAACGACGCTTCATCTAATCCTCAGACACAATTATTTTAACACAACAAAATACATTTTCACCATTTTAGTAAATTTTAAAGGTCCCAAAAAAATATGACCCGACAGAGAAGAGAGAGAATAGTGTCTGTTGTGAGCGTCACTTAAAAGCTGTGGGTCACTCTGTGTGATTTAAAATTTTAGACATGTTTAAGTCTTGTTATGTTCAGACGAGTTTGTGTAAACTATCCTATTTTGTCCTGTTTTAGTCCTGTTTTTTAGTCCTTGTTTTAGTTTTAGTCTGCTTTAGTCCTGTTTTAGTCCTGTTTTAGTCCTTGTTGAACCTGGTCTGGTCTCTTGCAGCTGCTGGTCTGCAGTGCCGGTCCTGTGGAGGTTCTTCGTGTTCTTCTCAGACGTCACAGATCTGCTCGTCGGGACAGAGCCAGTGTGTCTCCAGGACTTATGCCGGTAACTGCACATTTCTCACGTACAGCTCTTTATGTGAACGGACTGTGAGTTTTAGCAACAGTGTTTTATGAGACGCTCCGACCAGATTCTAGTTCAGGAAGCTGGTTTCCGTCTGCAGCACGTTCAAGTTTAGACAGCAGATCCTGTGCTTCCAGATCATGAAGAACTCGAATAATCCCAGACTTGGTTAAAGGGAGACACTGTTTCAGATGATCTTCTCCAGACAAACAAAGATCTGTGTCTGTGATTCTGTCAGTGGTTCTTCTCACGCTGCTGGAGCTGCTGCAGGACGGAGGGACCAGCCTCTTTTCTCATCACATCCTCTAAGTTTATCAGCAAATCTAAATACATTCGTCCACACTCGTATTTTTCACATGTTTACGCACTTTTGGCAGAGAAGGTGCTCAGTTATCACAGTGAGACACGTGTCCTCTGCTCTCGGCCAATCGTGCACCTGGTCTCCTCTGGGTGCACCTGGACTCCTCCGGGTGCACCTGGTGCTCGGGTCTTTGGTCGTCTTGTTTTTCACAGTTTATGTGTGAAAGTCTCTGGTTTTGTCCTGTGACAGTCAGTAGGTCATGGACTCTGCAGCTGCACCCAAACCTGTTCCACCAGGTAACGCCAAGTAATTAACTGAATACACAAGATTTAATTTGTACTTTCTGTAAAAACACAAAACATAAGACAGTGAGTTCTTTCATAGCAAGAAGTACATTCCTTCAGCTGACATCATCAGTGAACAGGTTTTGATGATAAAGGTGAGAGCAGAGCGTCCACCTGCAGCCCAACAGAACCAGAGAAGAAGAAGAACAGAACCAGAGACTGAAGGAGCTCACTGCTCTCCTGTGATTTACAAAGAAAATCTCTCCCCTCAGATGAGTTTAGAGCTGTTTTTACAGATGTTTCTCAACCACCTGTGATAATACATGCATCCTAAATTTCAAACTTACAGTCATCGTGTAATTCAAACTGGGAAGGATTTTCATCAAACCTCCATGTTTGTTTTCCCAGTGGGACGTGTCTATTGTCAAAGTCGATCTTTTCAAGTCTTTTGAACCATTTCACTTTTGTTTCTGGTTCTGATATTGTCATATTTTAGTTTTGGGATTCAGACGTCGTAATTCTGTGGTTGTTGGATCCTAAACAGCGGAAAACGACTCGAGAAATGTGTTTGTGAACTCCATAACTGATATAATGACTGCAAACCTCCATTTAAACAGTTTCTCTTCCCAGCGGAATTGAAAAAAAGTGAAAGGTGAAGGTGATGGGCAGGATTGATCCACAGGAAGAACCAAAAAGGAAACATTTGTCTGACTGAGAAATCATCCCAAGTTTACAGAGAACATTTTGTATGTGGAGCCACGACAAAACAAAATCATGATCCTTCGTTCAACCTCGGTAATAATGAATTTAAAAAGTCAACACCAAAGTGAAAGTCTCCAACTGTTCACCAAGAAACACCTGAGTCCACTGTTGTGTCTGAGTGTCAGTGTGATGTTTGTGTGCACTGTTGTGGCATGGTGATGGGGAGTGACGGAGGTGCATTGTGTGCCACTGATGACATGAGTGGGAGTGAGTGAGTGTGTTTTTGAAGTGACTTCACTGAAGTGAGGGGAAGTGAGGAGGAAGGGAAAGATGCAGTCAGTGTCCTGATGAGTGAGTGAGTTCCAGGTGAGGAGGGGAGTGAGGAGGTGCTTTGTCCTGGTGAGGGGAGTGAGGAGGTGCTTTGTCCTGGTGAGGGGAGTGAGGAGGTGCTTTGTCCTGGTGAGGGGCTTTGGGTGAGGGGAGTGAGGAGGAGTGAGGAGTGCTTTGTCCTGGTGAGGAGTGAGGAGGTGCTGTCCTGGTGAGGCTGTTGGCGGGTGGGACAGAGCAGATGGAGGAGGTGGGTGAGATCGGGTGGGGTCAGGTTATAGAGGGACTTGTAGGTGATGAGGACGACCTTGTATTGAATGTGGTGTTTTACGAGGAGCCAGTGGAGTTCAAACACAAATATGTCTCACTTTGTTGAAGTGGCCAAAGAGGCGTGTGGGACTGAATGTGTTTTTTTCAGGTTGTGCTGCACCAGCACCTGCACTGCCCTCTTCAGGAGATTCTTATTTGTTCCTTTTGTGTCTTTAGGCTCCTACGATTATGGAGACTACAATTACACCTACAGCTACACCTATAAAGGCTGTGCTTCTGCTTCAGACTGTACAGCTGCAGGGTCTGAGTTTGTTTCATATAATTATGGCCCCAACACTTATGCTGTAAACACCACGTGCTGCGACACAGACAACTGCAACAACCAGAATCAGCCCAGTGAGTGATTCTCTCTTATCAGCTGATGTTCTGCACTTTGAAAATGTCTCATTTAACACACATTTGTTTTTCAGTTGTGGCGCCCCCTGTTGGTTCTCTGCAGTGCTACAGCTGTGATCCTTCCTCTTATGAATGCACTGCCAATGTGACCTGTAACACCCAGGAGGTGTGTGGACAGGCTGTGGGTGAGTACAGTTCAAAAGATCCACTTCTACTGTTTCATGCACCAGTTCACCAAAATACAACAGGACAAGAGAGACCATCATCATCATGAATGTTGAACTTTCCTGGAGGCCAAAACTCCACCTAAAAACAGACTTTGTCCAATGGTGTGGGCGGTGACCAGGGCTCCTTCCATTCAGCCATGAGTTAGTATAGATCCTGTGGAGATTTATTGATCAGTAAATCAGTCTTTTATCTTAGCTGTTCTTCCCGAGTTTAACAAATTCATTGCCAAAGTTTGCAGTTTGGAACCCTGCGCCTCGCCCCTCACGAACATAATATGAGTTGAGTCACTAAACACTCAAGCACAGTCTCCTCAGGCAGGTACATTGTTTTACTGGAAGAATCAGGACTCCTCTCCAAGTTCACCTCTCCAAGTTCACAAACTTCTTGCTTCTTACACAACCTCCCCAATTCAGCCCGACCTCTGACCTTTCGTTACAGTTGACCAGTATAACCCATCCCGTCCATTTTACGGCTGTGTCTCTGAGAATCTGTGCAACAACACCAACCTGTCACGACAATATTTTGGCTTCAGTACCTCAGTGTCCTGCTGCAACACTTCCCACTGCAACGTCCCAGGTAAGTCCTGGTTCAGTCCTGGTTCAGTCCTGGTTCAGTCCTGGTTCAGTCCTGGTTCAGTCCTGGTCTAACCTGTGTCTCTTTCAGATCTGGGGTTACAGTGTTTGACGTGCACAGACTCGTCATGTTCTTCTCAGCGCTCGGTGACCTGCTCCAAACTCGCCCCCTTCTGTTACACTGATGCCTACGCAGGTACAGTACTGTCCTCTGATTGGTCACTGCATGTCTGAGCCTCTCTCTGATTGGTTGGTACAGGTCTGTAGTGGGCGGGTCTGGCTCTGGTCCACAGTCCAGACCTGGTTCTTGGAGAAGTCTCTTCAGATCTGACCTGTTTCTGTTCTGGTTTCAGGTTATTACAATTATGGAAGCTTCAGCTACAGCCACAGTTGGATTCAAAAAGGCTGTGCTTCATCCTCGGTCTGTACAGCTGCAGGGTCTGAGTATGTTTCTTATGACACTGGCTCCAGGTCTGACCTCAGAAACACCACATGCTGCAACACAGACAACTGCAACGCTCCAAACTTCACCTGTGAGTGCTGCTTCTCATTTTACACAAATAGACTTGGTAGTGGGTTCCTCCAAAGTCACCTCCTTCCAGTCCAAGTGTCCTGCCTCAGCCCAAACAGACGCCTAATGGAACAGGCTTCAGAAGAGAACGAGCAGCAAGAAACATTAAATAAATAATTAATAATTGCAGATAATAAAAAATTGCATTTAAAAATCCCAAACAAACATGTCCAAACTAAAAACCCCATAGACTTTTCTCAAAGGTCCAACTGCTCCTCTTTGTTTCAGCGCCCCCTGTTGGCTCTCTGCAGTGTTACGGCTGTGATCCTTACTCTTATGAATGCACTGCCAATGTGAGCTGTAACACCCAGGAGGTGTGTGGACAGGCTGTGGGTGAGTACAGTTCAAAAGATCCACTTCTACTGTTTCATGCACCAGTTCACCAAAATACAACAGGACAAGAGAGACCATCATCATCATGAATGTTGAACTTTCCTGGAGGCCAAAACTCCGCCTAAAAACAGACTTTGTCCAATGTTGTGGGCGGTGACCAGGGCTCCTTCCATTCAGCCATGAGTTAGTATAAGATCCTGTGGAGATTTATTGATCAGTAAATCTGTCTTTTATCTTAGCTGTTCTTCCGAGTTTAACAAATTCATTGCCAAAGTTTGCAGTTTGGAACCCTGTGCCTCGCCCCTCACGGCATAATATGAGTTGAGTCACTAAACACTCAAGCACAGTCTCCTCAGGCAGGTACATTGTTTTACTGGAAGAATCAGGACTCCTCTCCAAGTTCACCTCTCCAAGTTCAAAACTTCTGCTCTTACACAACCTCCCCATTCAACCCGACCTCTGACCTTTCGTTACAGTTGACCAGTATAACCCATCCCGTCCATTTTACGGCTGTGTCTCTGAGAATCTGTGCAACAACACCAACCTGTCACGACGATATTTAAGCTTCAGTACCTCAGTGTCCTGCTGCAACACTTCCCACTGCAACATCCCAGGTAAGTCCTGGTTCAGTTCCTTCCCACTCTTGACACTACAGTCCCTGACAAAAGTCTTTTCTCTTATCCATTTTGTAGAAACAAAAGTTTATAACCTGACTTTAAATTAATCGATTGGTTTTAGAAATGTCTCATATGA
>NW_026571404.1:5821993-5961387 GCF_026225935.1 Boleophthalmus pectinirostris | reverse complement strand
CTAAACCAGGTCTAAACCAGGTCTGAACCAGGTCTAAAACCAGGCTAAACCAGACTAAACCAGGTCTAAACCAGGACTAAACCAGGACTAAACCAGGTCTAAACCAGGACTAAAACCAGGTCTAAACCAGGACTAAACCAGGACTAAACCAGTCTAACCAGACTAAACCAGGTCTAACCACACCAGGTCTAAACCAGGACTAAACCAGGTCTAAACCAGACTAAACCAGCTAAACCGTCTAAACCAGGACTAAACCAGGTCTAAACCAGGTCTAATCCAGGTCTAAACCAGGTCTAACCAGGACTAAACCAGGTCTACTAAACCAGGTCTAAACCCTTAAACAGGTCTAAACCAGGTCTAAACAGGTTAAACCAGGACTAAACGGTCTAAACCCAATAAACTAAACCAGGTCTAAACAGGACAGGACTAAACCAGGACTAAACCAGGTCTAAAACCAGGTCTAAACCAGGACTAAACCAGGACTAAACCAGGTCTAACCCTAAAAGGTCTAAACCAGACTAAACCAGGACTAACCAGGACTAAACCAGGACTAAACCAGGTCTAAACCAGGTTAAACCTAAACCAGGACTAAACCAGGACTAAACCAGGTTAAACCAGGACTAAACCAGGTCTAAACCAGGACTACCAGTCTAAACCAGGTCTAAACCAGGACTAAACCAGGACTAAACCAGGTCTAAACCAGGACTAAACCAGACTAAACAGGTTAAACCAGGACTAAACCAGGTCTAAACCAGAAACCAGGACTAAACCAGGTCTAAACCAGGACTATAACCAGTAAACCAGGGACTCTAACCAGGACCAGGTCTAAACCAGGTCTAAACCAGGACTAAACCAGGAAAACCAGGACTAAACCAGGTCTAAACCAGGACTAAACCAAGGACTAAACCAGGTCTAAACCAGGTCTAAAAACCAGTCTAAACCAGGACTAAACCAGACTAACCAGGCTAAAAGGTCTAAACTAAGAGAGAAACGGTTTTAGTGGTTTATTGCTTTTTATAAAGATACGGAAAAATAGTGAAATAAACAACAGGATCATGTGGAGCAGGTGAATATGAACATTTTAAAACCAAAAAACGAGCCCGTCGATGTCCATTTGTAAATATTTAGTCGTAAATGATGTTTTATTTATCGTGGTAGTAAAACCGGCATCAAATATCACACTGTTCACCTTCAAATCCCGTCAGGTTTGACATTCTGGGTTATACCAACAGTGTCCAGCGTGTCCCTGTTCTAATATCAAAACCCCATTCTGTTTCCATTCATAAATCATACCCAGAATGCTTTGCTCTTTCCACCATAGGATCTTTGTTTAACGCTGCCCATTCACAGCCAACAGAGCTCAGACTAGGGACTAGGAACTAAACCAGGACCCAGGTCTAAACCAGGTAAACCTAAACCAGGGTCTAAAAAACCAGGAACCAGGTTAAACCAGGAACCAGGTCTAAACCAGGACTAAACCAGGTCTAAACCAGGTCTAAACCAGGAGTCTAATTAAACCAGTCTAAACCCTCTAAACCAGGACTAAACCAGGTCCTAAACCAGGTCTTAAAACCAGGACTAAATCAGCGTCTAAACCAGGACTAAACCAGTTCTAACCAGGTCTCAACCAGTCTAAACCAGGAACCAGTCTAAACCAGGTCTAAACCAGGGACTAAACCAGGACTAACCAGGTCTAAACCAGGTCTAAACCAGGTCTAAACCAGGGACTAAAGCAGTCTAAACCAGGTCTAAACCAGGACTAAACCAGGTCTAAACCAAACCAGGTCTCTAACCAGGACTAAACCAGGTCTAAACCAGGTAAATCTAGAAACCAAACCATCTAAACCAGACTAAACCAGGTCTAAACTAAACCAAGTCTAAACCAGGTCTAAACCAAGTCTAAACCAGGACTAAACCAGGTCTAAACCAGGTCTAAACCAGGTCTAAAACTAAGGCTAGAGAAACGGTTTTAGTGGTTTATTGCTTTTTATAACAAGATACAGACAAAATAGTGAAATAAACAACAGGATCATGTGGAGCAGGTTAATTGAACATTTTAAAACCAAAAAACGAGTCTCACTGCAGCAGTTAGACCCGTCGATGTCCATTTGTAAATATTTAGTCGTAAATGATGTTTTATTTATCGTGGTAGTAAAACCGGCATCAAATATCACACTGTTCACCTTCAAATCCCCGTCAGGTTTGACATTCTGGGTTATACCAACAGTGTCCCAGCGTGTCCCTGTTCTAATATCAAAACCCCATTCTGTTTCCATTCATAAATCATTACCCAGAATGCTTTGCTCTTCCACCATAGGATCTTTGTTTACACGCTGCCCATTCACAGCCAACAGAGCTCAGCGGGACTAGAACTAAACCAGGTCTAAACCTAAACCAGGACTAAACCAGGACTAAAACCAGGTCTAACCAGTCTAAACCAGGACTAAACCAGACTAACCAGGTCTAAATCAGGTCTAACCAGGACTAAACCAGGACTAAACCAGGTCTAATCAGGTCTAAACCAGGTCTAAACCAGGACTAACCAGGACTAATCAGGTCTAAACCAGGTACTAAACAGGACTAATCCGGTTAAACCAGGACTAAACCAGGACTAATCCAGGAGACTAAAACCAGGTCTAAACCAGGTCTAACCAGACTAAACCAAACCAGTCTAAACCAGGACTAAACCAGGTCTAACCAGCTAACCAGGACTAAACCAGGGTCTAAACCAGGTCTAACCAGGACTAAAACCAGGAAAACGGTCTAAACAGGTCTAAACAGGACTAAACAGGTCTAAACCAGGACTAAACCAGGTCTAAACCAACACTAAACCAGGTCTAAACCAGGACTAACCAGGTCTAAACCAGGACTAAACAGGTCAGGACTAAACCATGTCTAAACCGGTCTAAACCAGGATAAACCAGGACTAAACCAGGACTAAACTAAACCAGGTAAAACCTAAACAGGTCTAAACAGGTTAAACCAGGCTAAACATCTAACAACTAAACCAGGACTAAAACGGTTAAACCAACTAACCAGGTTAACCAGGTTAACCAGGATAACCAGGAATAGAATAAACCAGTTACCAGTGT
The DNA here is from genome assembly GCF_026225935.1 of Boleophthalmus pectinirostris. NCBI lineage: Eukaryota > Metazoa > Chordata > Actinopteri > Gobiiformes > Gobiidae > Boleophthalmus > Boleophthalmus pectinirostris. Next base: position 5,958,295 of record NW_026571404.1, on the reverse strand, counting down.
CTAAAAGTCCTAAGTCTCAGCTTTTTGTCAGTTCTTCTGAACATGTTTTAAAACGTGAACACAGACCAATAATTAAAACATAAATCCTTCCAAAACTGTCCTTCTTCTGACTTCTGGAGTACGACTTTGGCGAACGGGGGGATGATAAAAACGCGGTAATTGGGCTGAAACTGAACCCCGCTGTCGTTTGTGCGTTCGCCGCGAGAGCGCGAAGGAAGAGGAAGCAATACGGTCTGCGCTTGAATGGAGACTCTAACTTTAGCTCCAGTCCAAAATAGCATGTCATTTCCTCACATCGAAATTGTTAAATCCGCTCTTTTTCAGCCGAGGAGATCATTACCAGCCTCATAATGCCCGAAAAAAAAAAAAAAAAAAAATCACGTTCTTCTTTTATAATTTTGCTTGAACTTTTACAGAATGTCTTTATAATAGCTTCTAGGAATAACTTAAAGAGGGGGGCATTACGCAAAATCGGTTTTATTTTGGCTTTCTACGATGTTGTAATGTTTCTCTCTCGTCAGAAACAAGCCCGGAGAGGTTTTTAGACGTCATCCGAGCGCGTTCCAGTCATTTAAAGGTTGTATAGAGGATTTTTTCAGGGAAGAAAAATACAGCGACAGTCCTTTGTCAAACCTCCTCCCGCCTCTTTACTCTAGAAATCACACTTGTTTACATCCAGTGCGTCTTCAGAATTACTGTTGAAGTTTCCTGTCTAGAAATAATTTAATGACCGACGCGTCAGTTTTTAGACCCTTCGTCCGCTTCGGTCGCGCCGTCGCTGGAAGGAATCTCCAAGAATCACCTCAGTCTGTCTTCGCTCCTTTTCTCCTTCTCTTCTTCTTTCAGCGACCTCAAAAAACGGACTTTCTTTTGCGTTGAACCGGTCGTGGAATCTCGTCCGCCGTCGCGAAAAACTTTGCGAAAAACGAATTGCGAGGAAGCGACAGTTTGAAAAAGCCTCTAAGAACCGCTGCATAAACCACGTAATCCCCGCGCGCCGAGAGTCAGTTACACTAGAAACGTAGGGAGTTTGATTGACAACCTAACAGCCAATAGATAAAGAGGGAGCCTCGTTGTCTATTGGCTGATGTTTGTCTTGACTCACTACGTCCACAGTTGATAGATTTTCATTCTTTTTTTTTTGGTCATCATAATTACAAGGCTGCTGCGTCTCTGTAATGGTATTTTAAACTTTCAATGACAATTTGAACCTAAAAAAAAAATCCTCCATACAACCTTTAACGATCTCTCCCGGGCCTATTCAAACCGTTTTTATGGCGAGCGGTAAGATCGACAACCTCGCAAATCTACGTCGCCCGGGCTCCGACGCGACAATTCTCCAGAAATATTCAAAACCGTGATGTGAAACTGTACACAATAGACTCTGTTCACGCTTACTGTACGTCACGAACCAGAAAGACGTTTGGAAACACGCGACGAGAACTTCCGGCGGGTTGTGTTCTCGGTAGTAAATCTGAAAAAATCTAGGAAAAATTAGAAAAGTGCCTTGTTTACATGAGAGCTTTAATTCAGATTAAAAATTTAATTCTGAATAAAAATTAATTCCACTTTTAAAAAAAACACGTAAACACTTAATTCCTAATGATTATTCGGAATTAAATTTATTCGGAATTAAATTTAATCCTAATTAAGTGGGTGGTTTATTCCGATTTTAAAGCTGAATTAATTTATTCCGTGATCATGTAAACATTTATTCCGCTTAAAAAATAATTCCGGTTGTTCATGTGTGTTGGATCAACCTTCTGACGCGAGGACGCACAACAAACGTTTGGATCATGTTTGTGTCGCCGTTAACACCGCGAGACAAACTCATCTCAAGTTATCATCATGAAGTCATAAAACAGACGTGACTTTTAAAATGTAATCCCCTACAGATTACAGATTACATACCCCAAAATGTAGTTTGTAACGGAATCCATTAAATTACTTAAAGTGAGTAATGTAATTGAAATATTGGATTATTTGATTTGCTTAGAGAAACAAAGACGAGGAAATTAAGATGTTTTGTCTGATAAAAGAAAATTAAAAAACCCAGACTTTACTGAACCAAATTAAAAATATTATTGATAGAAGATGAAGAAACACGGGCCATGCAGCATGATTTAGTCCTGTTAAATCCTGGTTTAGACCTGGTTTTAGACCTGGTTTAGACCTGGTTTAGACCTGGTTTAGACCTGGTTTTAGACCTGGTTTAGACCTGGTTTTAGACCTGGTTTAAGACCTGGTTTTAGACCTGGTTTAGACCTGGTTTTAGACCTGGTTTAGACCTGGGTTTAGACCTGGTTTAGACCTGGTTTAGACCTGGTTTAGACCTGGTTTAGACTGGTTTAGACCTGGTTTAGACCTGGTTTAGACCTGGTTTAGACCTGGTTTTAGACCTGGTTTAGACCTGGTTTAGACCTGGTTTTAGACCTTTTAGACCTGGTTTAGACCTGGTTTAGACCTGGTTTAGACCTGGTTTTAGACCTGGTTTAAACCTGGTTTTAGACCTGGTTTAGACCTGGTTTTAGACCTGGTTTAGACCTGGTTTAGACCTGGTTTAGACCTGGTTTAGACCTGGTTTAGACCTGGTTTAGACCTGGTTTTAGACCTGGTTTTAGACCTAGTTTAGTCCTGTTTTAGACCTAGTTTAGACCTGTTTAGAGTTTACCTGGTTTGGTTTAGACCTGGTTTAGACCTGTTTAGTCCTGGTTTAGACCTGGTTTAGACCTGGTTTACCTGGTTTAGTCCTGGTTTAGACTGGTTTAGTCCTGGTTTAGTCCTGTTTAGACCTGGTTTAGTCCTGTTTAGTCCTGGTTTAGACCTGGTTTAGTCCTGGTTTAGACCTGGTTTAGACCTGGTTTAGACCTGGTTTAGTTTCCGGCAATGAGTTGGAATTATCGAAAAAAAAAAAAAAAAAAGAGAGATTTAGCCCAAAATGTGAAAATAGGAAAATACCGCCGTGTAATCCATTTATTCCAACACAGTAAAGTAAATCCTTCTCTGTCCACACAGCTTTGAGCACATTTGTTTACGTTTTACAGAAATAAAACTTAAAACTGCATGGCTCATTTGCATAAACTAAACGCTCAAAAAAACAGCTCGCTCCTTGTGCGCTGATGCGGTTCAGCTTCTGTCGGACTAAAGGACACAGTGACTCAGTGGAATCTGAGTGTTCTTTCTGTGACAGAGGGGTGTTCTGCTGGTGGTGAGTCTGTTCTGTGCTTCTGTCGTGTTGGAGATGATTCACGTTAAACTTTTCAGAGATTATACGTCTGCAGGTCGTACGCACAGACACACGTTTATATGAATGGACATATATTTTAGCATTTTGTCAGTGAATTACTTCGCGGCGCACAGACCTACATCAGAGTATCAGCGTTTTCAGGTGTCCACAAAGTGCCGGATCAGATCTGTACTCGGATGAATTTGTGGGAGCTGGAGGCATCGGATCGTTCCGTCTCTGGAGCCGTTTTCCGATCGGATTAGTGTGAACGAACACTGCATCCACGACGAAAACGACTCGAATACGAACTCGTGTGGACGGGGCCTTAGTTTTTTGCAGTGTGCCTTTATTTATTTAGATTATTTTTATTATTCATACATTTTATTATTATTGTTTTATCTATTGATTCTGTTAGTTCCTTTTGTTTGAGTTTAATGTTGGGTTTGGAAACTGTCTTGTTTCTAAAACGTGCCGTAGAAATAAAGTTGGATTGGACCGGATTATCGCCAAAAAAAACAACATTTCCACGGAAACAAGGCCGAAGTCAGGTCTGTGGAGATGCAAGCCCGCTCACAGCGAAGACGCGTGTTTTTGTACGCGTGCGATAAAAACACCTATAACGAGAACAGGTTTTATTGAAGTTTAAGTTTTATTTTGGGTAAACGCCGTCCTTTTTTTAAACTTTCGGAATACTCCCTCATCGCGGCCAATCGGATCTCGTTATTTCCCGAAGTCTTGCGCTGCCCATAAACCATTGAATATATAATGGTCACTCTGGTTTGATTTTCCATTTTAACCGTGCATCTGTAAATCATTAGGTTTTGAGCGTGGCCCCTCCTCCTCCTCCTCGTCCTCCTCCTCGTCGTCTTCCTCGTCTCTTTAAGAGTCTGAAGTAGGTAATGCGTTTCCAGTACTCAGTGATCTCATGTTCATTTCGCGCAGTGCAGCTAAGGTAACTTTACTCGTGTTGTCTTGGGGTTTTGGCAGTCGCCGGAGGAAAAGCTGAGTCCCGCTGAGCTCTGTTGGCTGTGAATGGGCAGCGTGTAAACAAAGATCCTATGGTGGAAAGAGCAAAGCATTCTGGGTATGATTTATGAATGGAAACAGAATGGGGTTTTGATATTAGAACAGGGACACGCTGGGACACTGTTGGTATAACCCAGAATGTCAAACCTGACGGGGATTTGAAGGTGAACAGTGTGATATTTGATGCCGGTTTTACTACCACGATAAATAAAACATCATTTACGACTAATTAAGTATGAACCACAGACGAAATATTTACAAATGAACATCGACAGACTCTAACTGCTGCAGTGAGACTCATTTTTTGGTTTTAAAATGTTCATATTCACCTGCTCCACATGATCCTGTTGTTTATTTCACTATTTTGTCTGTATCTTGTTATAAAAAGCAATAAACCACTAAAACCTGTTTCTCTTAGCCTTAGTTTAGTCCTGGTTTAGACCTGGTTTAGACCTGGTTTAGTTCTATTTTAGACCTGGTTTAGATCTGGTTTAGACCTGGTTTAGACCTGGTTTAGTCTTGGTTTAGTCCTGGTTTAGACCTGGTTTAGTCTGGTTTAGACCTGGTTTAGACTGGTTTAGTCCTGGTTTAGACCTGGTTTAGACCTGGATTAGTCCTGGTTTAGACCTGGTTTAGTTTCCTGGTTTAGACCTGGTTTAGACCTGGTTTAGTCCTGGTTTAGTCCTGGTTTAGACCTGGTTAGACCTGGTTTAGTCCTGGTTTAGACCTGGTTTAGACCTGGTTTAGACCTGGTTTAGATCCTGGTTTAGTCCTGGTTTAGACCTGGTTTAGACCTGGTTTTTAGACCTGGTTTAGACCTGGTTTAGACCTGGTTTAGAGTTCCTGGTTTAGACCTGGTTTAGTCCTGGTTTAGACCTGGTTTAGACCTGGTTTAGACTGGTTTAGTCCTGGTTTTAGTTCTGGTTTAGACTGGTTTTCTGGTTTAGACCTGGTTTAGACCTGGTTTAGACCTGGTTTAGACCTGGTTTAGACCTGGTTTAGTGGTTTAGTCCTGGTTTAGCTGGTTTAGACCTGGTTTAGTCCTGGTTTAGACCTGGTTTAGACCTGGACCTGGTTAGACCTGGTTTTAGACCTGGTTTAGTACCTGGTTTAGTCCTGGTTTAGACCTGGTTTAGACCTGGTTTAGTCCTGGTTTAGACCTGGTTTAGACCTGGTTTAGACCTGGTTTAGACCTGGTTTCCTGGTCCTGGTTAGACCTGGTTTAGACCTGGTTTTAGACCTGGTTTAGACCTGGTTTAGACCTGGTTTAGTTTAGTCCTGGTTTAGACCTGGTTTAGACCTGGTTTTCCTTGGGTTTAGACCTGGTTTAGACCTGGTTTAGTCCTGGTTTAGTCCTGGTTTAGACCTGGTTTAGACCTGGTTTAGACCTGGTTTAGTTCTAGTCCCGCTGAGCTCTGTTGGCTGTGAATGGGCAGCGTGTAAACAAAGATCCTATGGTGGAAAGAGCAAAGCATTCTGGGTATGATTTATGAATGGAAACAGAATGGGGTTTTGATATTAGAACAGGGACACGCTGGGACACTGTTGGTATAACCCAGAATGTCAAACCTGACGGGGATTTGAAGGTGAACAGTGTGATATTTGATGTCGGTTTTACTACCACGATAAATAAAACATCATTTACGACTAAATATTTACAAATGGACATCGACGGGCTCGTTTTTTGGTTTTAAAATGTTCATATTAACCTGCTCCACATGATCCTGTTGTTTATTTCACTATTTTGTCTGTATCTTGTTATAAAAAGCAATAAACCACTAAAACCGTTTCTCTTAGCCTTAGTTTAGTCCTGGTTTAGACCTGGTTTAGACCTGGTTTAGACCTGGTTTAGTCCTGGTTTAGACCTGGTTTAGTCCTGGTTTAGTCCTGGTTTAGACCTGGTTTAGACCTGGTTTAGTCCTGGTTTAGTCCTGGTTTAGTCCTGGTTTAGACCTGGTTTAGGCCTGGTTTAGACCTGGTTTAGACCTGGTTTAGACCTGGTTTAGTCCTGGTTTAGTCCTGGTTTAGTCCTGGTTTAGACCTGTTTAGACCTGGTTTACCTGGTTTTTACTGGTTTAGACCTGGTTTAGACCTGGTTTACCTGGTTTAGATCTGGTTTAGACCTGGTTTAGACCTGTTTTAGACCTGGTTTAGTCCTGGTTTAGTCCTGGTTTAGACCTGGTTTAGACCTGGTTTAGACCTGGTTTAGACCTGGTTTAGACCTGGTTTAGACCTGGTTTAGACCTGGTTTAGTTTACCTGCTTTAGACCTGGTTTAGACTAGTTTTAGACCTGGTTTAGTTCTGGTTTAGACCTGGTTTAGACCTGGTTTAGACCTGGTTTAGACCTGGTTTAGTTCTATTTTAGACCTGGTTTACCTGGTTTAGACCTGGTTTAGTTCTATTTTAGACCTGGTTTAGACCTGGTTTAGACCTGGTTTAGTTCTGGTTTAGACCTGGTTTAGTCCTGGTTTAGACTGGTTTAGACCTGGTTTAGACCTGGTTTAGGTTTAGATCCTGGTTTAGTTTCTGGTTTAGTTTAGACCTGGTTTAGCTGGTTTACCTGTTTAGACCTGGTTTAGACCTGGTTTAGTCCTGGTTTAGACCTGGTTTAGACCTGGTTTAGACCTGGTTTAGTAAACATTAAAATCCCGCCATGTAATCCATTTATTCCCACAAAGTAACTGTAATCCAATTACTACTCACTGAAACAGTAACTGTAACTGAATACAGTTACTCATAATTTGTACTCTGATTACATAACTCAGATACATGTAATCTGTTACTCCCCAACACTGTGGATACCTGCTCAAATGAGTATCTAGTATCGATACTAGTTTTAGTATCTACTTAGATACTATAGTATATCTAGTTTTAGTATCGATACTAGTTTTAGTAGTAGATACTAGTAGTATTTACTACTTTAGTATCGATACTAGTTTAGTATCGATACTAGTTTTTAGTAGATACTAGCTATTTTAGATACGATACTAGGTAGATACTAGTTTTAGTATACTAGTTTTAGGATACTAGTTTTTAGTATGGATACTAGTTTTAGTTTTAGTATCGATACTAGTAGTATTACTAGTTTTTATATACTATCGATACTAGTTTTAGTATCGATACTAGTTTTAGTATCGATACTAGTTTTAGTATCGATACTAGTTTTAGTATGGATACTAGTTTTAGTATCGACTAGCTTTAGTATCGATACTAGTTTAGTATCGATACTAGTTTTAGTATCGATACTAGTTTTAGATACTAGTTTTAGTATCGATACTAGTTTTAGATACTAGTTTTAGTATCGATACTAGTTTTAGTATATACTAGTTTTAGTATGGATACTAGTTTTAGTATCGATACTAGTTTTAGTATCGATACTAGTTTTAGTATCGATACTAGTTTTAGTATCGATACTAGTTTTAGTATGATCACACACTACGACGACACCAGGACTGAACATCAGTACAAACCAGATCCTCGTCGCCCCTCGTGTCTTGTCACATATTTGAAGATCCTATTTTTACAAGAGAAACTATGAATCATCTTTCACATTTTTTAAAAACATAATTCTCCAAAACACAACCGCAATTTACTGCATTGGCAGAGCAAACTTTGGAAAAGTTGAATCCCAGATGCAGGGCTCGTTTGGTGAGGACCAAAACAACCGTAACTCTTGTGAAGTTTGCCAAAATGACTCAGCTGTAACTCTTCTATAACACTGCTGCAAGATTACACACAATCCAATAAAAACGCCATTACCAAATCTGATTTTTTCAAGCAAACCTATTCTTAAAATCGATTTTTCAAAATTTTTTACCATATTATAGTTGTTTCCTTCTCATTTGCCTTTTCAAAGTTGTATTTGTGCATGTTTGACCAATCTTTATTTACTTATTTAAATACTTACATACATTTTCTTAACTGGCATTTTGGAACAAATGAAAAAGAATGAGAATGTCGATTACTTGAGACGGTTGGAAGAGAAAGAGCAGAACAAGAGCACAGACAAAAATCCCACACGTCTTTTACTTGCAAAACGTCACATTTTGGTAACAGACATGAACATTGACACAGACAGTGGCTCCGTCTTTTCTGCTTCACTCGAGGAAAAACTAAAACTAAAACACAACGCTTCCCACGCTGGTCCAGCTTTCCCACAATCAGGGAAGAATTTATCTCGCAAAACGTCACATTTTGCAAGTAAAACAAGAAGTAAGACAGTACAAAAGAAAAAAAATCTGAAGTTTGGTGATGTGATGTGCAGCGATCCACAGTGTTGGGGAGTAACAGATTACATGTACCAGAGTAATCAGAGTACAAATTATGAGTAACTGTATTCAGTTACAGTTACTGTTTCAGTGAGTGGTAATTGGATTACAGTTACTTTGTTGAAATGAATGGATTACACAGCGGGATTTTCCTGTTTTCACATTTCGGGGTATTCCCTTTTTTTTTTTTTTTTTTTTTCAGTAATTCCACTCATTGCCGGACACTAAACCAGGTCTAAAACCAGGTCCAAACCAGTTCTAAACTTGGTCTAAAACCAGGACTAAACCAGGACTAAAGCAGGACTAAAGCAGGACTAAAACCAGGTCCAAAACAGGTCTAAAACCAGGTCTGAACCAAGTCTAAACCAGGTCTAAACCAGGTCTAAACCAGGTCTAAACCAGGTCTAAAAACCAGTCTAAACCAGGTCTAAACCAAGTCTAAACCAGGTCTAAAACCAGGACTAAACCAGGACTAAAGCAGGACTAAAACCAAGTCTAAACCAGGTCTAAACCAGGTCTAAAACCAGGTCCAAACCAGTTCTAAACTTGGTCTAAAACCAGGACTAAACCAGGACTAAAGCAGGACTAAAACCAGGTCCAAACCAGGTCTAAAACCAGGTCTGAACCAAGTCTAAACCAGGTCTAAACCAGGTCTAAACCAGGTCTAAACCAGGTCTAAACCAGGTCTAAAACCAGGACTAAACTAGGACTAAACCAAGTCTAAACCAGGTCTAAACCAAGTCTAAACCAGGTCTGAACCAGTTCCAAACTTTGTCTAAAACCAGGTCTAAACCAGGTCTAAACCAGGTCTAAACCAAGTCTAAACCAGGTCTAAACCAAGTCTAAACCAGGTCTAAACCAGGTCTAAACCAGATCTAAACCAAGACTAAACCAGGTCTAAAACAGGATTTAACAGGACTAAACGATGCTGCGTGGACCGTGTCTCCTCTTCTTCTATCAATAATATTTTTAATTACAGTTAAGTAAGTCTGGGCTTTTTTATTGTCTTTTAGCAGATAAAACTTCTTATGTGAAGATTTCCTCGTCTTTGCTTCTCTACAACAAATCAAGTAATCCAAAGTATTCAGATTACATTACTCACTTTAAGTAATTTAATAGATTATGTTACAAACTACATTTTGGTGTATGTAATCTGTAATCTGTAGGGGAATTACATTTTTAAAGTCACCTTCCCAACACTGGTTTTTCCATCGGAGGGACTGACAACTTCACGGCTCTTTGTTGTGATCACGTTTACGGCGACGTCAGCTCCCACTGGACACCGCAGTTTTCTAATGTGGAAGTCAGTGGGTTTGTTTGTTTTATTAAATCATTTTAGATGAATTAAGTCGTCCCTCACTATAATGAGGTTCACCTTTCGCGGCCTCACTGTTTTCCAGATTATTTTTTGTGCAATTGTGCATGTTTTTTGTTTGTTTTTTACAGTGTATGAAAGTGCATTGTGTTCATACTGTGAAGATATCGTATCGTGACACTTGGATATCGTTACACCCCTAATATTTACTGCTTTTTATAAAGAAATACAATTAATATTATGCAGAAAAATTGAAAAATGAATCTCCTAGGACCTGAACTCTTGCATGGCTTTATTGATTTCTCTTGATATTTGGATTGATTGGGATCTGATGAGTGCAAAAACAAAGAATAATATTTTTTCATGATGTAGTTTCTGACAAAAACGATGTCCACATATGATACATAAACCATTAATTTTATACTTTAATAATTTTAATGGAACACAGTAAAGTCACAATTGAAGCCTGTGCATTTTGGTTCGTCCCTCCACAATATTTTCTAGTATTTTTACAACATAATGATGAATTTGAAATCTTGCATTTATGGAAATGAGTACGAATTAATGTTGATTGTTTTAAATGTTCAGTGATGAATTGGATTGTGGTTATTTTAAGGAGACACTGTTCATGATGAAATGTTGCTGTTAAGAGTCGGTTTAATAATTTCTTTAATGTATTTTGTACTTGCCCGAGGTCTGAAAATGGAAAAAATCTGGCACAGAGCATCTTTTCTCCCTAAAATTTATGTTTTTGGTTCACTGTCCTTGTTTTAAATAAATAAATACATGAATAATAATAAGTATAACAAAGATTGGGTTCACACTTGTCCATATATCATCAAAAATTTGAAAAAAAAAAAAATATATATATAGCGATACCTAGTGTTGGGAAGGTGACTTTTAAAATGTATTCACCTACAGATTACAGATTACATACACCAAAATGTAGTTTGTAACGTAATCCATTAAATTACTTAAAGTGAGTAATGCAGGGGTGTCAAACTCATTTTGGTCCGGGGGCCGTATCCAACCGACTTTGATCCCAAAGGGGCCGGATCAGAAAACTCATGTCATATAAACCCCAAAAATAACAATAAGTTCAAATATTTGTGCAGAGAAACACAAATCTATTACAGAAATCTTTTTTTAATTGATGAACTCTTTCTTTTACAAAATATTATATTATTATGAACAACCTGAAACTTTAAGAAAAATGCAATTTCAACACAATGTTTTAACATGAACTTGTATGTAAATAGGAATAAGTCATTTTTTCTTGTAAAATCCTGCACTCGGCTCCACTTTTCTCATGTTGGACATTTTTCTGATGAGGGTGTCACGGTCAACAGTCAAAACGATCGTCCTTTAAGAGCGTTTGGAAAGAGACAAGTCTTCATTTGTGCTGCTCTGGTGGGAGGGGCCACGTACAGAGACGCTGGAGACGCTGCTGTGATAAACACCACAGAAAATTAACAGTATTTTAATAAAAAATAGAATCAAAAAATTTTAGTAGAAAATCAGCCGAGGGCCAGATTAAAGGTCTTGGAGGGCCGGATCTGGCCCCCGGGCCGCATGTTTGACACCTGTGGAGTAATGTAATCTGAATACTCCTGGACACACTGAAGGAAGGTAGAAGTTACACGGCTGCAGGCGCCATTACGGAATAAATGAATCTTTGGTTTGTTACATAAAGAAGAAAGAAAATAACATAAGGATGAAAACAGCAGTAAGTTTTAAGAAGGACACGTAAAGGCTTGTAACTGTCCTGTCTGAGAAAAGTGTTGAAATGCATGAGTGTTGAAGAGTTTTACAGACTTAAAACATAATAACTGTAAAAAATAAAGCTGACTACTTCGCAGATTTCACCTAACGCGGGTTATTTTTAGAACGTAACCCTCCGCGATAAATGATGGACCAGTGTATTGTTATTTAAAATGTCCAAATTATCACACAACACAAGCACAAAAGGTTTTCTTTAAGCACCATAATTTCCTCCACGAAGAACAAAACAGCCTGTCCAGATCTGCACAAACATGTTCTGTGATGTGATTCTTGAATTAGTTTAAGATAAATACAGTTTGCCATTGCTCAACCACAAAAACGTACTGATTATTGTGAGTTGGAAGGACTTCGTTAAACCGTAAGATAAATACGACGAGTTTGTGGAGCCAATCCCAAAACAAATGATACAGTTCAAGAGAAATGTGGGTATTTCTCTCAAAAACAGTTAATCCACCACAGAAAACTCCACCCCCCGAGTAGTGCTGGGGAGTAACAGATTACATGTACCAGAGTAATCAGAGTACAAATGATGAGTAACTGTATTCAGTTACAGTTACTGTTTCAGTGAGTGGTAATTGGATTACAGTTACTTTGTTGAAATAAATGGATTACACAGAGGAACGTTCCTGTTTTTACATTTTGGGCTATTCCCCCCCCCCCCAATTCCACACACTGCCGGACATTAAACCAGGTCTAAACCAGGTCTAAAACCAGGACTAAAACCAGGACTAAACCAGGACTACAACAGGACTAAAACAGGACTAAACCAGGTCTAAACCAGGACTAAACTAAACCAAGGACTAAAAACCAAAAACCAGGTCTAGGACTAAACCAGGTCTAAAACCAGGACTAAACCAGGACTAAACCAGGTCTAAACCAGGACTAAAACAGGACTAAATCATGCTGCGTGGACTGTGTCTCCTCCTCTTCTTCTTCTTCAATAATATTTTTAATTTGGTTCAGTAAAGTTTGGGCTTTTTTATTTTCTTTTATCAGACAAAACTTCTTATGTGAAGATTTCCTCGTCTTTGTTTCTCTACAGCAAATCAAGTAATCCAAAGTATTCAGATTACATTACTCACTTTAAGTAATTTAATGGATTATGTTACAAACTACATTTTGGTGTATGTAATCTGTAATCTGTAGGGGATTACATTTTAAAAATAACCTTCCCAACACTGAACACGTGTGAAATTATGATGTTAAATTGCACATACGAGTCGCAGGATTTGATGACACTGCACATTAACGTGATAACCGTGTCGAACTCCTCCGCCTCGCCTCTGTCTCCTCCGCCTCGCCTCGTCTCCTCCGCTCGCCTCTGACTCCTCCGCCTCGCCTCTGTCTCCTCCGCCTCGCCTCTGTCTCCTCCGCCTCGCCTCTGCCCTCGCCTCGTCTCCTCCGCCTCGCCTCTGTCCTCCTCCGCCTCGCCTGTCTCCTCCGCCTCGCCTCTGTCTCCTCCGCCTCGCCTCTGTCTCCTCCGCCTCGCCTCGCCTCTGTCTCCTCCGCCTCGCCTCTGTCTCCTCCGCCTCCTCTGTCTCCTCCTCTCGCCTCGCCTCTGCTCCTCGCCTCCGCCTCGCCTCTGTCTCCTCCGCCTCGCCTCTGACTCCTCCGCCTCCGTCTCCTCGCCTCGCCTCGTCTCCTCCGCCTCGCCTCTGACTCCTCGCGCCTCGCCTCTGTCTCCTCCGCCTCGCCTCTGTCTCCTCCGCCTCGCCCTGTCTCCTCGCCTCGCCTCTGTCTCCTCCGCCTCGCCTCTGTCTCTGATCCGCCTCGCCTCTGTCTCCTCCGCCTCGCCTCTGTCTCCTCCGCCTCGCCTCTGACTCCCTGTCGCCTCCGCCTCCGCCTCGCCTCTGACTCCTCCGCCTCGCCTCTGACTCCTCGCCTCGCCTCTGACTCCTCCGCCTCGCCCTGACCTCGCCTCCGTCTCCTCCGCCTCGCCTCTGACTCCTCCGCCTCCTCTGTCTCCTCCGCCTCGCCTCTCTGATCTCGCCTCCTCCTCCTGCCTCCTCGTCTCCTCGCCTCTGTCTCCTCCGCCTCGCCTCTGTCTCCTCCGCCTCTCCTCTCGCCTCTGACTCTCCGTCTCTCGCCTCGCCTCTGTCTCCTCCGCCTCGCCTCCGCCTCGCCTCTGACTCCGCCTCGCCTCTGTCTCCTCCGCCTCGCCTCTGACTCCTCGCCTCCGCCTCGCCTCTCCTCCGCCTCGCCTCTGTCTCCTCCGCCTCGCCTCGTCTCCTCCGCCTCGCCTCTGACTCCTCCGCCTCGCCTCTGCCTCCTCCGCCTCGCCTCTGTCTCCTCTCGCCTCTGTCTCCTCCGCCTCGCCTCTGTCCTCTGTCTCCTCCGCCTCGCCTCTGTCTCCTCCGCCTCGCCTCTGTCTCCTCCGCCTCGCCTCTGTCTCCTCCGCCTCGCCTCTGACTCCTCCGCCTCGCCTCCGACTCCTCCGCCTCGCCTCCGTCTCCTCCGCCTCGCCTCCGTCTCCTCCGCCTCGCCTCCGTCTCCTCCGCCTCGCCTCTGTCTCCTCCGCCTCGCCTCTGTCTCCTCCGCCTCGCCTCTGACTCCCTGTGCTCGCCTCCGTCTCCTCCGCCTCGCCTCTTCTCCTCCGCCTCGCCTCTGTCTCCTCCGCCTCGCCTCTGTCTCCTCCGCCTCGCCTCTGACTCCCTGTGCTCGCCTCTGACTCCTCCGCCTCGCCTCTGTCTCCTCCAGGCGCTCCGGCTGATACTTTGTCATATCAGTGAATCGGCGGAGCGCTCTGCATTCCGGGAGCAGGTGGTGTGAGCTGTTTGTGCCAGTCTCCACCTCTCTCACATTTCTGCTCCAGGGAGAAGGTTCAAAAGACTGACATCAGAAGAACAACACGAGAGGTTTAGAGGTTTAGTTTAGGGCGATGAACTGAGAGGATAAGGATACGAGCCGGGTTCATGTTTATATCTGGGTCAAAAATGACACAGATAAAGGAAGCTACTAAACAAATGACTAATTAAAGGTTGTATGGAGGATTTTATTTTTTTTTTTTAGTTTCAAATTGTCAATGATAGATTATAGAGGTGCAGTAGCCTTGTAATTATGATGACCAAAAAAAAGAGAATAAAAATTCATCAACTCTGGACGTGGTGGGGCTAAACATTTGCCAATAGATAACGACACTGCCTCGTTATCTGTGAGCTGACAGGCTGTCAATCAAATCTCCCTACGTTTCTAGCGTAACTGACTTGCCTGCGCCGCCGGTACGTGGTTTACGTACGACTGTCACACAGTCCACAGACGCAAGACGCACAGACGCTGTTTACTCCACCAACGCAACAGTTCTTAGCGGCTTTTTTTGACCTATATCTTCCTCGCAGTTCGCACAAAGTTTGTTGCAATGGCGACAAGAATCCAGGAGCAGTTATCCGCAAAAGAAAGTCAGTTTTTGAGGTCGCTGAAAGAAGAAGACAAGGGGAAAAGCAGCGAAGCCAAACTAAGGTGATTCTTGAAGATTCATTCCAGCGATGGCGCGACTGAAGCAGACGCAGGGTCTAAAGACTGACGCACTGGTCCACAAATTACTCCTGGACAGGAAACTTCTGCTTATTATGAAAACGTACTTTATTTCCAAGAGTTAGACAAACGTTTTTCAGGACACGAAAGCGATATCCTATGTCTGAAAACGTCATTTTCAAGGCAAAGAAAGAGTCCGCTTGCTGCTGCGTGTTGTAGCTAGTTCATTCGCACTGAATCTCCGCGCACCCTTCTCTGCACCCCTTTCCTGCTCCTGTCCCCGCTGCCCGATCCGCTCTTCCCCCTGCTCCTCACTTGTCCGGGCCCGGAATCTCCGCGCACCGCTCCCCTCTCCTCTCCTCTCTCCTCTCTCCCCGCTCCGCTCTTCTCCCTGCTCCTCACTTCTCCGTCTTGCCTAACCAACACTGTAGTTAGTTGTTTACAAGTCATGTGCAGCGGCTGTAAACAAACCTGTTTCTGGCGTAAGGAGGAGGCGGGAGGAGACGTTTCTACGTAGGAGCTGTAGGGGAGGGGGGGGGGGGTTTCACGCATGCACAACAT
The DNA here is from genome assembly GCF_026225935.1 of Boleophthalmus pectinirostris. NCBI lineage: Eukaryota > Metazoa > Chordata > Actinopteri > Gobiiformes > Gobiidae > Boleophthalmus > Boleophthalmus pectinirostris. The sequence goes on along the minus strand of NW_026571404.1, from coordinate 5,942,645 downwards.
TTGAAAAAGGACAAACAGTCGCTGGATTTCTCGTTCCTTGGAAAATCCTCTATACAACCTTTAATAAATACTAATTACTAGGGGAGTCAAATTATCGCGTTAATTGCGATTAATTAATTACAGTCATATTTAGTGCGTTATGTTTTTTAATCGTGTTAATCTTATTTTTTAATCTCTAATTTTACTGTTTCTGTATGTGAATTATAAAATCTGTTTTTATGTGTTGTTAGGACACGTTCCCGCACTGTGCAGTCCTGCTCCGCTCGCTCCCGCAAAGAACTGTAGCCTAATTTTCATTCCCGTTCTCGCCGCATCTGCGAAAAAACCTGCACACGTCTGATCTCTGAAAACATCGAAACACAGACGCAGAACAGACTCACCTTCACCATCATCAACATCCCTCTGTCACAGAAAGAACATCTATATTCCACTGAGTCGTGTCCTTTAGTCTGACAGAAGCTGAATCACATCAGCAACACAAGAGCGTTTTTTTTTTTCTTTTCTCCACTTAGTTTATGCAAATTAGCGATGCAGTTTTAAGTTTCGTTTCTGTGAGACTTGCACAAATCTGCATTAAACACATTATAATGTCAAACGGGCTGTTGTGGCTCTAGAGGGTTTATGTTTATATGTTGTAAAGTTGAGTTTATTTATGCAGATTAGTAACAGTAATAATAATGATGATACTTATATAAAAACATTAATGATAGTATGAAAATAATGTAATAATGAATTTAAATGAAAATACCTCAAGTTCAGGTTTTCTCTGCAATTTTTAGGTGAGATTAAAAGGGATTAATTAGATTATTTAATTACAGATCATAATTAATTAATCTCTCAATTTTTTTTTATCGCTTGACAGCACTACTAATTACTCAAGTAAGTTTGAAAAGAATGTCAAAAAAATGGCCTGGATGAAGGATCTGATTTTATACTATAAGGCGCACTTAAAATCCTTTCATTTTCTCAAAAATCAGTGCTCCTTATGTATGAAAATAGACAAGAGAATTCAACATTATTGATATTGTGCCTTATAATCCAAAAAACACAGGAATTTATAACATAAATGTTCGAATAATTTAATCTTCTCACTTATTAAAACAGTTTAGAATGTTTACTCAGACAATTGGATGAAAAGTTACTTCAGGAAATGTAAATTTAAAGGTCCAATATTAGGAAAAATTGAGCTTTAAGTAGTGTTGTAGTCAAGACCGAACTAAACAAGACCAAGACCAGTCCGAGACCACAGGGTCCCGAGACCAGGACAAGACCAAGACCTCTGAGGGTCGAGATCAAGACTTTTAAAGATCGAGGCCGAGACCAGACCAAGACCACGGCCCATCAAGACCAAATTAAGACAATCTTTTTGTTATTTTCTACATTTATTTGTATTTCACATACATGTATTTTTGTATTTGTGTGTATTTTGACACACAAATATCAATGTTTTTATAAATCTGTCTCCATTTGATCTGATTAATGTTATTTAAACTTAAAATAAGCCAAACAAACTGTACTGCACTTAAACACTCACCCACAGTTTGAGAACCTCTTCTTTAATCCCCCAGAAAAACAGTGAAATATAATCGCACTCGTCGAGTATTAGACCTCAAGTCTGAGACAAGACCGAGACCAAACACCATCAAGTCTGAGACAAGACTGAGACCAAACACCATCAAGACCAAGACAAGACCGAGACCAAACCAAGACCATCAAGACCGAGACAAGACCGAGACCAAACGCCATCAAGACCGAGACAAGACCGAGTCCAAATACACTATGAGTCTGAGACGAGACCGAGACCGTAAAAATCTGGACCAGTCTCGTGTACTGTGACACTGGCTTTAAGCCATGTTAGAAAGCTGCTCCTCACCAAAAACATACCTCGAGTCGTGTTTTTTTTTCATTCACACATTTGTGTAACTCTTTATTATTAGTCTGTCTACATCTCCAAAGCTCAAAATGCTTTCTTCTGTTCCACCTTGTGATGTCATGAAGCGGTAGTTTTCCCTTTTACCTTTAGTTCAGTAGAAATTGGCAATTCAATGTCTGAAATCATCCAAATGATTCTAGTGAAGCTGCATGGAGTTTAAAAACACAGTGGAGCAGTTCCTGTATTACAAGATGGCATCACAAGGTGGAACAGAGTGTTTTCCATTTGACGAGGAAACAACATTAAAACACAGATCAGAAAATAGCGTAATATGGCTCTTTATCTACTACACACTTTTGGCGGTGTAAATTGTGCAGATTATTTAACTAAATCACGTTCTAACCAAAGTCTAAAAAAGGTTTAACGAAGGATTATTCCAAGACTAAACAAGTGCAATCAGAGACAACAACCTGGTCCCCATGAGGCGTCGGTGGGTCAGTTCATCACCACAGAAGCAGATTATGAGGAGCCCAGTCCATATCACATGATCATTATATCCACAATGTGTGTATGTGTACAGGCCCGTGAACATGTGTGTGATATTGGTCTGTGTTTACTAGTGTGTAATGAAAATGTCACTGTTCATGAGTTGTGTGACTGTAGATCAGTGTGTCGTCGTGTATCACCAGAAAAATAAGAAATGGAAATGATTTGTCGTTCTAATAAGAATTTTAACGGCTACACTGAAAGAGAAAAGAACTGTTATAATTAGTGATTTTCTAGAAAACTATTCATATTTGACTATACAAATGCATAGAATTATAAATAGATGATATTTTTTTTCTCGGGCGGCAGTAGCTCAGTTGGTGGAGCATTCGCCCACTGATCTGAAGGTTGGTGGTTCAATTCCAATGACCCACAGGTTGACTGGTGTGATTCCAGCTCCCACAGATGAATGCTGCCGTTGTGTCCTTGGGCAAGACACTTAACCCACCTTGCCCACAGTGTCTGCGTACACTGGTGTATGAATGTGTGAGTGAATGGGTGAGTGGTTCCTTGTTGTAAAGCGCTTTGAGTGACTTGAAGGTGGAAAAGCGCTATAGAAAAATGTGACCATTTACCATTTTTCTGAGCTTTTGAGACTCTCCCGTTGCTCCAGCTCGATCCTTCGTGGAGTTATGACCAAAAACACATATTTGACTAGGGCTGGGTATCATTAAGAAGTTGCCGATACAATACATGCCTCGATACACAGGTCACGAAATGGTACATATCCCGATACAGTGAGCTTACGATTCGACACGATATATTTCAAATCAGTTCGATACAGTTTAATAAAAATAATAGCTAAATGACACTAGAAGTGATAACTGATACTAAAAGTCTTTGTTAAACCACTTCTTGTGCAAAGTTCATATGAAACACAAACATTTTAATCATTAAAACAGTGAAAATGTCAAATGTGTCACATAAACAAGCTTCCTTCCACTAAACAAACAACAAAACTGTAGAACTGTGACAAAATAATTTAGTAAAATATACCAAAAAATACTCTTGGCAATATATCGATACAGCAGCCTATGAAATCGATACTGTATCATCATAATAAACTATACGATATATCGATATGCTAAGGTCCCGCGCACGAAACCGGAAACAGGAAGTGCGGGATCGGTGCCAGTGGGGCGTGAGGACAGGAGATGGATACTGAGGAAAGGTGGATGGAAGACAAAGTTATGGATGTGAATGATTTGGCAGCGGACTTGTGTGCACCCAAGGCTACTGCGGTGGTGAGCGGACGGAAAATATGTAGCGGGGACCGGAGCGGACGGACGGGGAGCGAGCAACAGAGCGGGGAACCGGTGCGGAGTGAATGAAACCAGGTGGGTAGTTGGCGCGGGCTTGAAATTGCCTACATCTTTATAATGACCCGTGTGACCTCAAATGTCCTCGGATCGTCACCAAACTTTTTTTGCGTCATCGGGCACGGGGGCTTGACCCACGTACCAAATTTGGTGACAGTAAATGGCAGAATCATCGTGGGTGGACACACGCAAAGACACACGAGGTGAATACAAAACCCGGTCAAGCCTTCGGGGACCAGGTGACCAGGTCTGAACTTGCACAGCCCAAGAGAATCCAGAGCAGCACCAGAGAAAGTACAAGTTCACGACGAAACCGCGGCCCCGTAGTAAATAACAGAGCTGAAGAATGTTGTGATGTTATCTGAAACCCAGCGAGTTTTTTTACCTTAAGGCCGGACCCGCTCAGGAGTCCGCTTAGATCAACAGAACCCTCCACGCCGGCCCCGCAGGAGCCGTGAGTCCTGGGACACCTGAGCCCCCGCCTCACGTCGAGATGTTTGTTACCGCGGATTCTGTGTCGGATGGGAAAGAAAGGAGCGTGTGTGGGAATGTTTTACCTTTTGGAGGGAAGTAGGATTTGCTCTCAGCTTTGTGCGGCCAGTCCACCACCAAGTGTCCGAACCGACGGAAACTGTTTGTGATCTCATCTGGAAACACAAAACAAAACAAACGACACAGATGAGTAATTATTTATTGCTGTTGTGTAATATCGCAATAAAAGAAATTCACTTTTTGGTCATTTGTCAAAATAAGAAAATGAACCAGGACTGAATCAGGACTAAAACAAGACTAAACCAGGACTAAACCGTTTTCAGTCCCGGTCTGGTCCCAGTCTCAGTCCCAGTCTGATCCTGGTCTCAGATCTGGTCTGGTCGGTCTGGTCCCGGTCTGAGTCATGGTCTGAGTCCCAGTCTGAGTCCCAGTCTAGTCCCGGTCTCAGTCCCGGTCCTGTTTCTGGTCTCAGTCCCGGTCTGGTCCTTGTCTGGTCCCGGTCTCGGTCCCGGTCTGGTCCCGGTCCTGGTCTCAGTCAAGTCTGGTCCCAGTCTAAGTCCCAGTCTGGTCGGTCTGGTCCTTGTCTGGTCCCGGTCTCAGTCCCGGTCTGGTCCCGGTCCTGGTCTCAGTCAAGTCTGGTCCCAGTCTAAGTCCCAGTCTGGTCGGTCTGGTCCTGGTCTGGTCCCATTCTGAGTCCCGGTCTCAGTCTCGGTCCTGTTCCCGGTCTCAGTCCTGGTCCTGGTTCCAGACTCAGTACTGGTCTGGTCCCGATCTAAGTCCTGGGCTCAGTCCCGGTCTGGTTCTGGTCAGGTTTAGACCTGGTTCAGTCCTGGTTCAGTCCGGACATCGCAGTTTAAGTCACGAAAATGGGAAACGGAAAAGTTTTTTCCATTATTCATTTAAACACAAAATCGAAAACTGAAAAACAAATCGATTTTGGTTTTGGAGACAAATAATGAAGAAAGTTTTTTTGTTTGTTTTCTTATTTTTGGTTTTATATTGAAAAACGAATTGTCAAGTGAAATTTACTCAAATCGTGACTTTTTAACTAATTTGCCATCAGCCTTAAATCTCCAGCAAAGGCCAATATTTTGTTTTGGCCGACCTGCTGCCTAAAGTATAAACATAAAGCTTTTTTTGAACACACTGCAAAGAGAAAACTGCTCAAAATGTGACTCTGTAGGCCTCTTGAAGGTTTGTGGTGAAAAGGAACTGTAGGTGCAGTAAATTAATAAAAAAATGGGCGTAAATAATCCAAATCTGACCTACATATCGGCCTAAAAATATCGGCAGAACTTATCGGCCGTCGATTTCTCTGGACTCTAAACAACTGGTATCGACATGGGCCACGAAAAACCCACATCGGTCGCTCTGTACACTGGACACAGCGACAAATGGAGAGAGATAAAAATAAGGAACAAGGTTTTAAAAATATCGTGAACACCAAAATGCACTTGACATTGCATTATTCATCCACTCCACACTCGGTGATATAAGCTACTAAACCACTACACACACACACACACACACACACACACACACACACACACACACACACACACACACACACACACACACACACACACACACACACACACACACACACACACACACTCTGCTTTCATACACGGCTGTGGGTGAAGTCTTAGATAAGATACAGTTCGACGCCTATAAACCATGAACCATTATCCATTTATTAGTGCACAAAGTTAGGCATCAAAATGACACATGTTCACTGGTAAAGGGCATTTAATTCATCAAGTCTAACTTCATTTTTCAGATTATGAGGCGCAACATCAGTAATGTTGAATTATCTCGTCTATTTTCGTACATAAATCACACCGGATTATAAAGAGCATTAAAGGTTGTATAGAGGATTTTCCAAGGAACGAGAAATCCAGCGACTGTTTGTCCTTTTTTCAAATGTTGCGCATGCGTGAAACCCCCCCCTCCCCTACAGCTCCTACGTAGAAACGCCTCCTCCCGCCTCCTCTTTACGCCAGAAACAGGTTTTGTTTACAGCCGGTGCGCTGCACATGACTTGTAAACAACCAACTACAGTGTTGGTTAGACAAGACGGAGAAGTGAGGAGCGGGGGGAGGAGCAAAACGGGCAGTGGGGAGAGGAGCAGGAAAGGGGTGCAGAGAAGGTTGCACGGAGATTCAGTGCGAATGAACTAGCTACAACACGCAGCAGCAAGCGGACTCTTTCTTTGCCTTGAAAATTATGTTTTCAGACATAGGATATCGCTTTCGTGTCCTGAAAAACGTTTGTCTAACTCTTGGAAATAAAGTACGTTTTCATAATAAGCAGAAGTTTCCTGTCCAGGAGTAATTTGTGGACCAGTGTGTCAGTCTTTAGACCCTGCGTCTGCTTCAGTCGCGCCATCGCTGGAATGAATCTTCAAGAATCACCTTAGTTTGGCTTCGCTGCTTTTCCCCTTGTCTTCTTCTTTCAGCGACCTCAAAAACGGACTTTCTTTTGCGGCGAACTGCTCCTGGATTCTTGTCGCCATTGCAACAAACTTTGTGTGAACTGCGAGGAAGATATAGGTCAAAAAAAGCCGCTAAGAACTGTTGCGTTGGTGGAGTAAACAGCGTCTGTGCGTCTTGCGTCTGTGGACTGTGTGACAGTCGTACGTAAACCATGTACCGGCGACGCAGGCCAGTCAGTTACACTAGAAACGTAGGGAGTTTGATTGACAGCCTGTCAGCTCACAGATAACGAGGCAGTGTCATTATCTATTGGCAAATGTTTTAGCCCCACCACGTCCAGAGTTGTTCTTTTTTTTGGTCATCATAATTACAAGGCTACTGCATCTCTATAATGCTATCATTGACAATTTGAAACAAAAAAAATCCTCCATACAACCTTTAAGCAAAACAAATGGACGACACTTGAAACTGATCCTTAGTCCAGGCGTCTACGATCCATCAGCAGATCGTGGTGTAATTCGCTCGGCGTTTCCTCCCTGTCTTGGTGAATGTGTGTTATTTTCTACAAAGACGGCTCAAATATACACAGGGCTGTCACGGTTAGGGAATTTTTCTGATGATATCGCACCCCCTCCCCCACCCCACATTCCCCAGAGTTATAATATTTCCAGCGGCTCTGAAAACTCTCCGATGATGCACTTGTTGCAGATGCACATGTACCTTGGTTGTCGTGTGGATATAGTGTTTGTGTAGTGTGAGAAGTAACATTTGGCTTTGGAGCGAGTGCCGCTGCATCTTTCCAGCTCTCACTGTGGCAGCTCGGGTCAGAGTCCTGGACCGGTTCGGACACCCGCGGACTTAAGAGAGAGAGAACCCCAAGCACGAGCACGCAGAGCAGGTTCCACAAAGTGCGATCGGGCGATGGCTGCACTTAACTCCATGTGGCGCAGAACTCTACGCCGCTCCTTTCACCAGATGGTCTACGCGGGTGCACCTTAGTCCTGGGTTAGTCCTGGGTCAGTCCTGGGCTAGTCCTGGGTTAGTCCTGAGTTAGTCCTGAGTTTGTCCTGGGTTAGTCCTGGGTTAGTCCTGAGTTAGTCCTGGGTCAGTCCTGGGTCAGTCCTGGGTTAGTCCTGAGTTTGTCCTGGGTTAGTCCTGGGTTAGTCCTGGGTCAGTCATGGGTTTGTCCTGGGTTACTCCTGGGTTAGTCCTGGGTTAGTCCTGGGTCAGTCATGGGTTTGTCCTGGGTTACTCCTGGGTTAGTCCTGGGTTAGTCCTGGGTTGGTCCTGGGTTACTCCTGGGTTAGTCCTGGTTTAGTCCTGGGTTAGTCCTGGGTTGGTCCTGGGTTGGTCCTGGGTTGGTCCTGGGTTAGTCCTGGGTCCTGTCCTGGTCTGTCCTGGGTCAGTCCTGGGTCAGTCCTGGGTCAGTCCTGGTTTTAGTCCTGGGTCAGTCCTGGGTTCAGTCCTGGGTCAGTCTGGGTCAGTCCTGGGTTAGCCCTGGGTTAGCCCTGGGTTAGCCCTGGGTTAGTCCTGGTTAGTCCTGGTTTTAGTCCTGGGTTAGTCCTGGGTTAGCCCTGGGTTAGTCCTGGGTTAGTCCTGGTTTAGTCCTGGGTTAGTCCTGGGTCAGTCCTGGGTCTGTCCTGGGTCTGTCCTGGGTCAGTCCTGGTTTAGTCCTGGGTTAGTCCTGGGTTAGTCCTGGGTTAGTCCTGGGTCAGTCCTGGGTCAGTCCTGGGTCTGTCCTGGGTCAGTCCTGGGTCAGTCCTGGGTCTGTCCTGGGTCAGTCCTGGGTCAGTCCTGGGTCAGTCCTGGGTCAGTCCTGGGTCAGTCCTGGGTCCTGGGTCAGTCCTGGGTCAGTCCTGGGTCTGGGTCTGTCCTGGGTCAGTCCTGGGTCAGTCCTGGGTCAGTCCTGGGTCAGTCCTGGGTCAGTCCTGGGTCAGTCCTGGGTTAGTCCTGGGTCAGTCCTGGGTTAGTCCTGGGTTAGTCCTGGGTCATCACGGGCACGGGCGGTAACGGGTGGAATGTTAACGGGTCTGGGCGAGTGCGGGTCTCTAAAAATGGACCCGGGCAGGACTCTTAGTCACGTGCGGTGATCGATTATTTCCATCATAATCCAAAGAATTCAAGTAAAAACCATATTTCTTCATGTTGTCTGCACTGAAATGAATCATGGGATATGTAGTTTATGATGTTTAGAAGCTGTTACCATGAATTCGATATTGTGACAGTCCACGATATTATATTATATTATTCGAGGAGCTTAATAAAGTGGAGGTTAAGACATTTATCAGTGGACCTCTTCCCAACATAGACCTAAGGAACAGGAACAAATTTACCCGACTGTTTCAGCTGAACACGTGGCTGCTGAATGTGTGCACGGCCAGAGGATTGCACTACATTGAGAACTTTGATCTTTTTTGGAAACGGAAGGACCTGTTCGAGGGAAATGGCCCACACCTAAGCAGAGGTGGAGTGAGAGTGTTGACGGAAAACCTCCTCCACGCTCTGAGGCACCGGCCTGGACAGGGTCCTGTGCATCCAGTGAGAGAAAGAGAAATGGGAGAAGCATCCCTGCTGCACCTAACAGAGAACCAGCCAACAAGTCAGCACCATTGACAGCACCACCACTGCCACAACCACAACCTCTTCCCCCTCCCCAGACAACAACTCAGCAGCATCATCACCTCCCCCTCCCCCAGAGAACAAGTCAGAACCACCTCCCCCTCCCCCAGAGAACAAGTCAGCAGAACCACCTCCCCCTCCCCCAGAGAACAAGTCAGCATCACCACCTTCCCCTCCCCCAGAGAACAAGTCAGCAGCACCACCTCCCCAGAGAATGAGTCAGCAACACCACCACCACCTCCCCCAGCGCCACCAGCACACCCATCACCTCCGCTGCCCACAGACCAGCCTGGAGTCCCCATTGCTACATCTACTCCATCAACGGACTCTTCACTGTCCTTCTCCTCCCCACCTTCACCCATGGCACTGCCCAACCATCTAGAAAGCCTCATCAGATCGGGAATCAAGATGGTTCCTCTCACACCTAACATAGCACGGTCAAGGGTTATGTTGAACTCTCCCCCATACAAAACTGTGCCTGTTTCACCACCAGAGACTCTCTCAGCTCTCCCCTCTAATTTTTCACCCAAACCTCCCCCTACTCCACCTCCTCGGTCCTTACCAGGCCCCTCACCCAAACCTCCCCGTATTCCACCTCCTCGGCCACCTCCTCGGCCCTCACCTGGTCCCTCACCTGGTCACTTACCCAAACTCTCCCCTGCTCGCCCTCCCCGCCTTTCCCCAGAGCTGTTATCACCAAGAGCTAGGACGCACAGGGCCTCTGCTGTTCCAGGACATACAGTCATGATAAAGGTAATATCAGGCTGGGGCCCTGCGATGGAGCTATAGCTCCAGTTACAACACGTAGACAGATTAAAAGAAGGACAGTTAGACTGTCTAATCAGAGAAATTTAGTTCACGTTCCCTGTAAGAAGATAACATCCAGTCCTACTGAAACTAATCAGAAACTTGCTGTGCTCAATGTCAGATCTTTATGTAACAAATCATTTCTAATTCATGATTTTATTTCTTCTTTTAATCTTGACTTTATGTTTTTTAACTGAAACATGGCTTGACAAAAACACAGGTCATGCAGTGCTAGTGGAATCAACCCCTCCCAACTTCAAATTTGAATCTGAAACACGAGCAAATAAAAAGGGTGGAGGAGTGTGTGCATTTTTTTAGAGATCATTTGGTTACACACAGGTTGTCATTTGGGGTGTTTTCATCATTTGAGTATGTTTCCTTCAAAATGGAGCTAAAACAATCACCGTCCATACTCTACATAGTCATATACAAACCTCCTCAGCACTGTCAAAGTTTTATTGATGATTTTACTGAGATGCTTTCAGTTGTTTGCACAGACTTTGATGGTTTAGTCATTACAGGTGATTTTAATGTACATGTGGATAATGTGTGTGACAAAAATGCCAAAGAGCTTAGTGTTGTCCTTGAAACTTTTGGTCTGACTCAGCATGTCAGTGAGCCCACTCACAACAGAGGGCACACTCTGGACCTGCTCATTACAAAGGGTGTAAATATTTCAAATGTCAGTGTGGTTGATGTTGCTCTGTCTGATCATTTCTGTGTCTTCTTTGACCTGTCTGTTATTCCCAAACCACCGGCTGCTCCTACAGTTGTTCGAAGGAGACACATAAATGATAACACAGGTGCACTGTTCATGGAAATGATACATTTTGAAATTGCCTCATGTTCTAATGTTGATGATGTGTTGAACTCTGTGACTTTGAGTGTTTTGAATGTTCTGGATGCCATCGCTCCGATAAAGGTTAAAGTGGTTAAAGATAGGCAAAAAGCTCCGTGGAGGAATGATGACTCAGTCAGAGCACAGAAAAGGGAGTGCCGGAAGGCTGAGCGGAAATGGCGCAAGTCAAACCTCCAGGTTCATTATGAGATTTACAGAGGAACAATGCATATGTACAACTACACTTTGAGTAAAACAAGAGAGAAGTATTTTTCGGACATTATTGGTAATTGCAGTAACAACTCTCGTGTCCTGTTTGCAACAGTGAACAGATTAACAAACCCTCCAGCTCCACTGCCACTAGAACTAATTTCCACATCTAAATGTAATGAGTTTGCAGTTTTCTTTAATGACAAAGTTCAGGGCATCAAAAATGCCATCAATTCCACAACACAAATAACAAGCATGCAGCCACAGAGACACTTAGAGCTGAATCACTTTGCACCTGTAACTGACAAAACTGTTTTAGAGATCGTTACCAGTCTGAGTTCATCTACTTGCTGCCTGGACATGTTACCCACTAGATTTCTAAAGTCCTGTCCTCAACAGTTTACTTTCACCACTCACTCACATAGTTAACATGTCACTTCAATCTGGAACATTCCCAAATGCGTTGAAAACTGCGGTCATTAAGCCTCTCCTAAAGAAGAGCAGTCTTGATGCCACAGTACTGAACAATTTCCAGACCCATCTCAAATCTGCCGTTTTTTGGCAAAGTCCTTGAAAAAGCTGTTTACCAACAGCTTACGAACTTTCTCCAAATGAACAACTCCTTTGATGTTTTCCAGTCAGGTTTTAGAGCCCACCACAGCACTGAGACTGCTCTTATCAAGGTGACAAATGACATCCGCCTGAACACTGATGCAGGCAAAGTCTCAGTCTTGATCCTGTTAGATCTGAGTGCTGCTTTTGACACTGTCGATCATGGGATCCTCTTACAGAGACTAGAGGACTGGGTGGGCATCTCTGGTACTGTACTAAACTGGTTCAAGTCCTATCTAGAAGACAGGAAGTATTTTGTTGAAATTGGAAACTGTGTCTCAGATGACATGGCCCTGACCTGTGGGGTGCCTCAGGGGTCAATCCTGGGCCCCCTGTTGTTCAATCTCTACATGCTGCCATTAGGCCAGTTAATAAGCAGCAATAACGTGTTGTACCACAATTATGCAGATGACACTCAGATCTACGTCTCTCTGGCAGCAGGAGACTATGGACCAGTGGAGTCACTTGGTCACTGCATCCAACAGATCAGTGTGTGGATGCAAAACAACTTTCTCCAGCTAAACTCTGACAAGACTGAAGTCATAGTGTTTGGTCCACAGAAACAAAGGGACAGTGTCAGCAGTCACCTCCAGTCTCTCGCTCTAAAACCTTCAAATCAGGCAAGAAATCTAGGGGTAATAATGGACTCAGACTTGAACTTTAACAGTCACATAAAATCAATAACATCTGCAGCCTTTTACCATCTAAAAAACATAGCAAAAATCAAAGGTTTACTGTCTAAAGCAGACTTGGAGAAACTTATCCATGCATTTGTCTCCAGTAGGTTAGATACTGTAATGTTCTGCTCACTGGTCTCTCCAAACGAGCTGTGAGACAGCTGCAGAACATCCAGAACATCCAGAACATCCAGAACATCCAGAACAACATCCACAACATCCAGAACATCCAGAACATCCAGAATGCTGCAGCTCGGGTCCTTACTCGAACTAGGAAGTACGAGCACATAAGTCCTGTGCTCAGGTCTCTGCACTGGCTTCCTGTGCCTCAGAGAATAGACTTTAAAGCAGCTCTGCTTGTGTACAAGTCTCTCCATGGCCGAGCACCAAAGTACATCTGTGACATGTTAGTGTCATATGAACCATCTCGCACTCTGAGGACCTCAGGGACCGGCCTCCTGCTGGTGCCCAGAGTCACGACTAAACAAGGGGAGTCAGCGTTTCAGGTTCATGCAGCTAAAACCTGGAACAGTCTTCTGAACATGTGAGACAGACTCTTCTGTGACGCTGTTTAAATCCAGACTCAAAACATTTCTGTTTAACTGTGCATATGACTGAAAGGTTTTCATTCCGCACTCTTCTCTCCAATTTATGTCTCTCTTTTTTAATTTTAATCTTCATGATTATTTATGTTTTGATTTGTTTTTATTATGATTTTAATGTATTTCTTATTCTGTAAAGCACTTTGAATTACTTTGTGTACGAATTGTGCTATACAAATAAACTTGCCTTGCCTTGCCTTATTGTGAGACTTTTGACGATACGATATCACGATATTTCAGTTATTGTTACATCCCTGCACAATATGCAACCACAATATTCATAAAACATTAGTTTATTGAGGTCGTAGTGGGAGATTAACTTACATTTGTGATTTGAAATGACTGCCTATGTTCGTTTGGTCTGGTTTAGTAGAAAACAGTCGAATAAAAATTGTTCTGAGGGCCGCGTTTAGCTCCCAGGGCCATAATCTGGACACCGCTGGTTCGATCTCGCTCCCTCCCAGTCCCCGTGGATTCTGAAACTAATCTAACTTCTCTATTTCACAGCCCTCACCAACTTCGCTTGAACTTTCCGCTGACACAAAACCGCGCCTTACAGCATTACAATTTTCCACCTCTCCCGTGTATCTCCCGTTCGTCTGAGCCCGTTTACGCGTCGAGAAGTCCTGTCCACGCGTCTGTATCGTTCTAACTCCCCCATTTCCTCACACTCGGATGCCTCCTCATGTCGCGCGCGTCCGAAAAAGCCACGCGAGGACATGTACGGCAGCTATTTGCACCACGGGATCGACCGTTGCATTAAAACAGAACGTGCGGGTCTGCTTTCCGGAGCTCCAGTGTGGAAATTCATGAATATTTGAGCACAGCGAGGGCACGGACGCGGCTTGGTTCAGCGGTCAGCGGCAGAGATGGAGCAGAGATGGAGGAGAGGCGGAGATACTGAGAGAGATTCGTGCTCATGTCAAATTCATGTGTTCGACTGCTCCGCTCTGATGCATAATAACGGCGGTTTTACATGCGGGGGGAACGGGACGGTGCACAGTTCAGGAGACGCAGCTGCAGTAAAATGCATTGATTTGACTTCATTTCTAAGGCGACGTCTAAAACAACAAGAAAGTTTCAAAAGCTCATCTGGAGTTGGGTTTCAATTTGTGACATCTGGCCTCTCTGGCTTAAAGAAAACTTGTGCTTGCGTCTGCTCCTGTAGTTATAATCGATGACGCCTGTGGATTTTTATGTTATAATTTGCTCATTTTAAATCGGAATATTCATCTAAAGCACAGGTGTCAAACATAAGGCCCGGGGGCCAGATCCGGCCCTCCAAGACCTTTAATGTGGCCCTTGGGTGATTTTCTACTAAAATATTTTAATTATATTTTCTATTAAAACATTGTTAATTTTCTGTGGTGTTTATCACAGCAGCGTCTCCAGCGTCTCTGTACGTGGCCCCTCCCACCAGAGCAGCACAAATGAAGACTTGTCTCTTTCCAAACGCTCTTAAAGGACGATCGTTTTGACTGTTGACCGTGACACCCTCATCAGAAAAATGTCCAAAATGAGAAAAGTGGAGCCGAGTGCAGGATTTTCCTCAAAAAATGACTTATTCCTATTTGCAGACAAGTTTCAGGTTGTTCATAATATTATAATATTATAATAAGAAAGAGTTCATCAATTAAAAAAGATTTCTGTAATAGATTTGCGTTTCTCTGCACGAATATTTGAACTTATTGTTATTTTTGGGGTTTATATGACATGAGTTTTCTGATCCGGCCCCTTTGGGATCAAAGTAGGTTGGATACGGCCCCCGGACCAAAATGAGTTCGACACCCCTGGTCTAAAGAAACAAGTTCGCTGCAGATCACACTAGAGAGCAGCTTTTTTCATTTGTACCAAATTGACTACGCTTCACTGCTGAATTCTGCGAGTATCACCAGTTAAGAAAATAAAATTGTAAGTAAGTAACAGTAAGTACAGAGCAATGGAATGTACCGGTGGCATTGAACACAGGAGGTGATCGGCAAAATGGTGTCTTGGAAATAAGCGATTAAAGCCTGCTCAGATATTGTGAAATAATGTGAAAAATCCCTCAGTTATTCAGGAAGAATCCATGGCAAAAGGAGAAATACGGTGTTAGTTTCAGAGTAGTTTCATTGTAGTTAGCTCCTCCCTGCAGGCAGACATAAGGAAGTGTCCACCAGTGTCTTAGTCAGGCTGACACCACCTAGTGCCTCCGCTCAATTTCATTTCTCTCCGGCGATTAGGTCAGGAGTCGGAATACGCTAGATGGTTTGCAAGAGCCGCTTGTAGTTGTAGAGTTTGCACCGGCCAATCAGTGAAGAGCTGAACCAACCTGAGTTGCGATAGAAGACTGCATAGGCTATCCTACTTTGGACGTCCTTTGTCAAATACACCTTTAATTCGCAAGTTCACCTCACAGAAACGACAATGATCGTTGACAGACGTGTTCACTCTCTGCTTTGTTTGCTGTTGTGCTGACAATTACTTCGACACCACTGAGCGTCCGGCGCGTTCCATACGTCACGACCAAATAGCCGCGATTGGTTAAATAAAAAAGTACTCGCCTACTGTCGAGTGAACGAATCCTAATGCTGCGAGGTCAGACTGATGAATCAGGCCACCAGCGTCTGACCAGAACTGAAGAAGCAGCTTGGATGAGCTGCAAAATGTATTCGACCAAATAAACTTTTGTCCAGTTTAAAAATTGAATTTCTCCTTTCTACTCAAACATGCACGAATCATTCCAAATACAACTTTGGGAAAGTAAATGATGAGGGGAAACAACTATAACACGGTTAAAGTCCGTGAAGCTGCGATTTTGCTGTTATCAGTCTCTGCGCTGGTGTTGAATGAGCAGATACTTTGTATTTTGAAATTTGTATCAAAAGTGAAAAACTCTGGAGCAGTGCATCCCTAATTATTAGGGATGTAACGATATCCAAATCTCTTGATACAATATTTTCACGATATACATCTCATGGTGTGATATTTATTGTGATATTTTGGAGAGGCTGATATTATTGTAGATAGGACACTTTTTTGCTTTTAAAATATGTTGACAAGATTTTGGTGTGAATTATTACTGTCATAATCCCAAGAATTCAAGTAAAAAACATATTTCTTCATGTTGTCTGAGCTGAAATGAATCATGGGATATGTAGTTTCCCCATGTTTATAAGCTGTTGCTACTATAAAACCATGTATTTAAGCAAAGGAACTTGTGATTCAATATATTGTAACAGCCCACCATATTATTGGGTCCGGTCAAGTGGTAACGGAGGGAAACAGGGGCAGATTTTTGACATTCAAATGTCTCTTATTCAGAAACTAGAGGAACTATTGAAATAAGTAAAGTATCAGAATGTAGGAAAGAGTTACACTCCAACAGGGTCAAGTTAAACCTGTGATATTCTTTCAAGTTGTTGACAAAAAATTTAAAAACTCATGTCGGTAACGGAGGGAATGAAATATGCAGCACTTTTTGGGCAATAAATCCAAACAGTGATAACTCTTGGTTCTCACTTACATATCCTTAACAAACTGGTTTGAATATTTGCTTCATATAGTTTTCTACCATATGGTACAAGATTAGGTTGAAAAACCTTTTACTTTTTGACTGATTTTTTATTAAGAAAGGTCATGGTAACGGAGGGAAAAGTAACGGAGGGAAAATTGTGCAAACAAGTAGAAGGTGCAGGATTTTACATAATTTGTCAACTTTTTTCTTCCGAATACTTTAATATTACTTCAAAATGAAAGGAAACTATTTCTATAAAATATGTCAGTCCTTCCAAGCAAATTTTTATAATTTTAAATAAATTTTTTTTGAAAAATCATGTACCTTCATCAACAGTTCAAAGATGGAATAACACAAGATATGATGAAATACATCCATTTATTTACATGATTTTTGGGTCTTTGAAATTTGGGAAATAATTTTTGTTCCATGTTTCATACATGGTCTGTTTAAAACGTATGGAACTTTAGAACCAAAAATGGAACAGAAAAAAGGTCAACAGTTTCATAAACTAGAGTACATATGTATCTGTTCAATACATTTTTATATCAGATGAATTAACTTGAATTTTTGGCCTTGTTGTTTACTTCTGCTTGACCGGGACCCATATTGTGAGACTTTTGACGATACGATATCACGATATTTCAGTTATTGTTGCATCCCTACTAATTATTATTTATTTATTTATCTCATTTTCCGGTGATCCTCGCCCAAGGAGGAAGACTATCGAGAAACCATCTGAAGGAAACATGCACAGTCAAACCCAGGACCTTCTTGCTTAGAATTGTACAGTAAATACTCCTTATAAAACTGTATTTGATCAGATAAATAAATAATCTACTTGTCTTCAGAATATTTTGGGTAATAAAATATGTCTGTCTGCACCTTCGTCGATGTCTGGGGGCAGTCCTCCCACGAACACTTTCCTGGAGAAGCGCTCGAGCCTCTCTCCGCTCGGACAGCGGTTCGGAGAGGTCATCCCCGGGGTCAACGAGGGGTCGCCGTGCCCGTCGTCGAGGAAACCGTCCTCGAAAGGGAACAGACAGGAGCGACCTGCACACAGACACAATTTGGATTTATTAATAAACCACTCGCAGAATTTGACAGAGTGACATTTGAGAGAGAGAAAGAGAAAGAGCTGTGAAGTCATTATTGTGTGCAGTGTCCTTTTCGATATATCGGTTTACAGTGTTGGGAAGGTGACTTTTAAAATGTAATCCCCTACAGATTACAGATTACATACACCAAAATGTATCTTGTAACGTAATATATTAAATTATTTAATGTGAGTAATGTAATCTGAATACTTTGGATTACTTGATTTGTTGTAGAGAAGCAAAGACGAGGAAATCGAAACATCAGAAGTTTTGTCTGATAAAAGAAAATAAAAAGCCCAGACTTTACTGAACCGTATTTAAAAAATATTATTGATAGAAGAGGAGGAGACACGTCCACGCAGCAGGATTTAGACCTGTTAAATCCTGTTTTAGTCCTGTTTAGACCTGGTTTAGACCTGGTTTAGTCCTGGTTTAGTTCTAGTTTAGTCCTAGTTTAGTCTGGGTTAGTCCGGGTTTAGTCGTGGTTTTAGACCTGGTTTACACCTGGTTTAGTCCTGGTTTAGTTCTGATTTAGACCTGGTTTAGACCTGGTTACACCTGGTTTAGTCCTTGGTTTAGTCCTGGTTTAGACCTGGTTTAGTCCTAGTTTAGTCCTAGTTTAGTCTGGGTTTAGTCCTGGTTTTAGACCTGGTTTACACCTAGTTTAGTCCTGGTTTAGTCCTGGTTTAGTCCTAGTTTAGTCTGGGTTTAGTCCTGGTTTTAGACCTGGTTTACACCTGGTTTAGTCCTGGTTTAGTCCTGGTTTAGTCCTAGTTTAGTCCTAGTTTAGTCTGGGTTTAGTCCTGGTTTTAGACCTGGTTTACACCTAGTTTAGTGCTGGTTTAGTTCTGGTTTAGTCCTGGTTTAGTTCTAGTTTAGTCCTGGTTTTAGTCCTAATTTAGTTCTGGTTTTAGTCCTGGTTTAGCCCAAAACGTGACCTTAAGTGATTTTTTTTTTTTTTTTTTTTTTATAGATAGTTTCAGATCATTTAAGAGGAGTTTTTACTAATGCAATAATTTAGATGTGGCAAAATCTTTGTTTGACGTTAGATTATTTCTTATATGACAAAAATTTGATAAATTATAGACCCAGATACTTCAGTTTTGTTCCAAGCACACATAATAATAATAATAATAATAATAATAATAATAATAATAATAATAATAATAATAATAATAATAATAATAATAATTTCTTTTTTTCGCTTTGGACCACATTATTTAGCCGAGTCTTATCAACCAGTGTAAATCTACAAATGAAAGCGCTTTGTAGCTGAATCTCTTGTTTCAATAAACCCCAAAATGTGACCAAAGTAGATGAAAACAGAAATAAAAAGCAAGTGCAGATGTCAAGTTTTCCTTCGCACATGTATTCACAAAACAGCGCGCTCTCCGCTTTGGGAAAAATATCAAGATTTCCTGACAACCGTTGCAATCGAGTTAGATTTGCGGTTGATGTTTTGTAATAGCATTTCACATTTTCCAGAAGAAAACACCGGAATCTGAACTGACAAACTAATACGAGACTCGCGTTTCAGAACATGTTTGTTAACAGGGAAAGTTCGGAATTTATTGTACTTCAAAAACTGTAGCTTTTGTCATTTATTAATTGCGTGCATTGAAATTAATTTGCGATTAATCTTGTAACCCTGTCACAGATTCTATAAAGAAGTGGACTAAAGGAGTGTTCGGTTTCAGTCAAATGAAGCTCATCGAAGCTACGGTTACAGGAGCAAATTTGGAGCCGCGCAAAGTTGCAAAATAAAAACTCCAGAATCACGTAGAGCGGGTTAATACGAACATTTTAAGAGCAAAATGCAGCAGTTACAGAGAGAGGGGTGACAATTTTTAATGTAACGTAGTGTCATAGTACTCGAGACTGGTCTTTTTGCGGTCTTGGTCTTGTCTCGGACTCAACCGCGTCTCGGTTTTGAAGGCGCTCACTGCAAAAAAACAATGGCTTAAATTAAGAACATTTTACTTTCTTTTAGTAGATTCAACTTGACAAGCAAAATGATCTTCCAATGGACCAAGTGTGTTTTTCTTAATTCAAGCAACGTTAGATTTAGTTTTTTATTTTAAGTGCTTAAGTTCTTGGTTTTCTTATTTTAAATGTAGTACAAAAAGTCTTGTTCCACTAGCAGATCATTTTACTTGTCAAGCGAAATTTACTCAAGTCACGATTAAACTCTGTTAATTCAAGTCATCTTAACATGACTAGATTTGAGTTTTTGCAGAGCCTGGACTTGGTCTTGTTTTGAAGGTGTTTGGACTCGATCTTGTCTCAGGCCTGAAGGAGCGTGGACTCAGTCTTGTCTCGGTCTTGAAAGTGTTTGACCTCGGTCTTGTCTCAGTCTTGAAGGAGCTTGGACTTGGTCTTATCTCAGTCTCGACAAGTGATAAAAAGGAGATCGATTTATAAAAACGCTGATATAAATGTGTCAAAAAATCTGTAAAATACAAATAAATGTCGAAAATTGCAAAGATGGCCTGAATTTGGCGTTGATAGGTCATAGTCTTGGTTCTTGTCTTGGTCTCTTACAAAGATGGTTTTGATTTGGTCTCAATGGGCCATGGTCTCAGTCTTGTTTCGGTCTTGACCTTTAAAGGTCTCGTTCTTGTCTCGTCCTCTTACAAACATTGTCTCTGTTTGATCTTGAAGGGCCTTTAAAGGTCTTGTCTTGTCTTGAGACAATGTCCCTTGTCTCGGTCTCTTACAAAGATGGTCTTAGTTTGGTCTCAATGTGCCATGGTCTCGGTCTTGGCCTTTAAAAGTCTCAGTCTCTTACAAAGATGGTCTCGATTTGTCCTTGATGGGCAGTGGTCTTGGTCTTGTCTCGGTCTCGGCCTTTAAACATCTCAGTCTTGTCTCAGTCTCTTACAAAGATGGTCTTAGTTTGGTCTCAATGCGCCATGGTCTCGGTCTTGACCTTTAAAAGTCTCGGTCTTGTCTCGGTCTCGTACAAACATGGCCTCAGTTTGATCTCGATGGGCCTTTAAAGGTCTTGGTCTTGTCTCAGTCTCTTACAAAGATGGTCTTGGTTTGGTCTCAATGCGCCATGGTCTTGGTCTTGGCCTTTAAAAGTCTCGGTCTCTTACAGAGATGGTCTCATTTGGTCTTCATGGGCAGTGTTTCGGTCTTGTCTCAGGCTTGACCTTTAAAACTCTTGGTCTTGTCTCGATCTCGACCTTTAAACTCTCGGTCTTGTCTCGATCTCTTACAAAAATGGCCTCGATTTGATCTCGATGGGCCTTTAAAAGTCTCGGTCTTGTCTCGATCTCGACCCTCAGAGGTCTCGCTTTTGTCCTTGTCACGAGACCCTGTGATCCCGGACGGGTCTCGATCTCGACCCTTTTACAATCTATGAACTCTTTTCTCCTCTGTCCACCGATTCTGTCTCGTCATTCACCATCGCAGCTCAAATATTCCCCGTAAAACTTCGCCAAACCCCAAACCACAAACGCACCGCCGCCGTGTCTCTGTGGTCTCTATGGCCATGACGACGCAGTTTTTTCAGAGGACAAATCTGAAGTGACACATTTCTGCCGTTTAACCGTGAGTCACTCCTGAGTCAGAGCCACACTTTTCAAGAAACATTCTGATTTGAACAACCGAGCTCTGAACGACAGAACAGAAACCTTTTATGTATTCTTAAAATGGTAATAAAGTCGAGCCATTTGCAACGCTCTGACGCAGAAATATGAAAAAAAATAAAAATTAGGGTGTTGAAAGCGGCAGGCAACAATGCGACTGAATGAAGACGTAACAGGAACAATCATTTTGGTTTTGGAATTCAGAAATTGCTTTTTAGTTACAAAAAAACTCTCAAATCGGCTGTATTATTTGGCTGCAATTATTATTTTTTGTGCCATAATTTGTAAGTTAAGCAAAAAAGGCTCTGAAAACGATTAATCCGTGTATCGTTTGTTCGTTTTTCAAAATAAAAACAAAAATAAGAAAACGAAAAAAACAACTATTTTTTTCATTATTTGTGTCCAAAACCAAAATGAAAAAAACAGATAATGATTAGTTTTTTTCTGTTTTTGATTTTGTGTTTAAATGAATAATGGGCTGAACCAGGACTAAACCAGGTCCGACCAGACCGGACTGAGACCAGGACTTAGACCGGGACCAGACCAAGACTGAACCCGGGTCCAGGACCAGAAATGAGACTGGGACTGAGGCCTGAGAGAGACTGAGGCTAGACAAGACCGGGACCAGACTCAGGACCAGGACCGTGACTGAGACCAGGACTGAGACCAGGACTGAGACCAGGAACTGGAGACCCAGGACCCTGAGACCAGGACTGAGACCAGGACTGAGACCGGGACCAGACCAGAACTGAGACCAGGAACTGGGACCAGGCCTGAGACCAGGACTGAGAACTAGGCCTGAGACCAGGACTGAGACCAGGAACTGGACCAGGCCTGAGACCAGGACTGAGACCAGGAACAGGACCAGGACTTGCGCTGGGACCAGACGAGGACCAGGCCGTGATTGAGATCGGGTCCAGACAGGGACCATCCCGGGATTGAGACCAGAACCAGGCCGGGACTGAAAACGTTTTAGTCCTGGTTTAGTCCCGTTTTAGTCCTGGTTCAGTCCGTATGCAAAAGTCCGGCAAAAGTCCAGCAAAAGTCCAGCAAAAGTCCGCAGTTTCAGTCACATAAACGGGAAACGGCCGTTATCCGTTTTTTTCCATTTTTCATTTAAACACAAAATGAAAACCTGAAAAAACAAATCATGATCCATTTTTTCATTTTGGTTTTGGAGACAAATAATCAAGAAAACAGTTGTTTTTTCGTTTTCTTATTTTATATTTTATTTTGAAAAACAAATGAATGATACACAGATTACTATTTTTCATGTCCAATTTTATCTGCTAAAATTAAAAAAAAAATAATCAAAAACTGGAACACACATGGATTGTTTGGTTTTCATCTTATTTATTCTTATTATTCATCTTAACTTTTGTCTCTAAATGCTCCTAAACCGACGCTTTCTTGAGTTGGCGTTTCATTCGTTTCAGTGAGAATGTGGGAAAAATTTTGGAGTTAAAATATGACAATGGCCACGTTTACATGATGTTTTTTAATTCCAAATACATTTTTCTGAATTAAATAGTTCGGAATTAAAATATTCTCCCTCAGGTTTACATGGAAATAATATTTCCAGTGATTAACTGAAGAGCAGCAGCTAAATCCTGATGGTTTTGTGACATTATAACAAAAAATAAACAACAAGTTTGAATTTCCAAGGTATAAACAGTGTTGGGGAGTAACAGATTACAAGTACCAGAGTTAAGTAATCAGAGTACAAATGATGAGTAACTGTATTCAGTTACAGTTACTGTTTCAGTGAGTGGTAATTGGATTACAGTTACTTTGTTGAAATAAATGGATTACATGGTGGTATTTTCCTGTTTTCACATTTGGGGCTATATCCCCCCTTTTTTTTTTTTTCTTTTTTTCTTTTTTTTCTCAGGTAAACCAGGTCTAAACCACTAAACCATTAAACCAGGTCTAAACCAGGTCTAAACCAGGTCTAAACCAGGTCTAAACCAGGTCTAAAAACCAGGACTAAACCAGGTCTAAACCAGGAGGACTAAACCAGGACTAAACAGGACTAACAGGACTAAACCAGGACTAAACCAGGACTAAACCAGGACTAAACCAGGACTAAACCAGGTCTAAAACAGGATTTAACAGGACTAAATCCTGCTGTGTGGACCGTGGCTCCTTCTCTTCTATCAATAATATTTTTAATTTGGTTCAGTAAAGCCCTTTTATTTTCTTTTATCAGACAAAACATCTTATGTGAAGATTTCCTCATCTTTGCTTCTCTACAACAAATCAAGTAATCCAAAGTAATCAGATTACATTACTCACTTTAAGTAATTTAATGGATTATGTTACAAACTACATTTTGGTTTATGTAATCTGTAATCTGTAGGGGATTACATTTTAAAAGTCACCTTCCCAACACTGGGTATAGATATTAGTTACTTTGCTTCTCTGTTAAGAAGGAAAAAGATGGAAAAAATACAGTTTTCTAACCTCAAAATAGAATTTGAGCTTCACTAAAAGTATAATAATGGTGAAATGTGTAATATATCTGTTGTGGATTCAAGTTTTCTGTAAGGATTTGTCCAGTAAAGCCTCAAAATCTGGAGCTTTCCTTCGTCAAAAATACTTAATCTTCATCAAAATCTCTTGTCAGATAAACAAATCATGTAAAACTGAGTTGTAAATGTTTTTAAACTGGGCTCTGGTCTCACTCACGTGTGTCTGAGTGGTTTTCATTTGCCAAATTTGACTTGATTTTTCATAATTTGGGATATTCTGAAGTTAATTCCAGTTTTCCCATTGAAATCCCATGACGTTTCGATTCACTTTTGCCTCCAGCCGCCTCCAATATCAACATTTAGAAAGTTTTTGTTTACAGATTTTTAAAGAGTCTTTCTATTTAAAGCCTCAAATGATGAAGGCAATTCAACTTCTGAAATAAGGTGAATAAATAAATACTGAAAAGAGCGTGAAACCTGAGGGACATTTATTTTTTGCTGATTTTCAAGCTCGATTTTCTGTATTTTACCTAAACAAATGATAATATATTCCCCTCTTTATTACCAGTGTTGGGAGTAACGCGTTATAAAAGTAACGAATTACAGTAATGCATTACTTTTTGCTGTAACGCAGTAATGTAAGGCATTACAGGGGGAAAAATAGTAATATTTTACTCGGTACAAATGTGAGTAACGCGCGTTACAATGTTTTTTAACCTGGATTGAAGTGGTGGGTTTTTCTTCATACAAATTCGCTAAAATCACCTCGATATCAGCAGCGGTGAAACGCCGGAGATGCTCCTCATAGACCTTCAGGTAACCGCGGGCGAAAGGACTGACAAAGAACTCCACACTGTTTAGACCTGGTTTAGACCTGGTTTAGACCTGGTTTAGACCTGGGTCAGTTCTGGTTTAGACCTGGTTTACACTCGTCCTTCCCTCTATCGCAGTTCACTTTTCGCGGTCTCGCTGTTTCGCAGATTTTTTGATTTTTTTTTTTTTTGTGTGCAATTTTGCATGCCCTGTTTTTTTTACATTGTATGAACACGTATTGTGTTCCTCCCGCTGCGTCCTGACTGGCCAAGGGACTCCTGTCTCCTGTACAGTACAGAATGTGTTCAGCTGCCAAATTTAAATACATGTTCAGTCTCTAGCAGTGTGATTCTGAAGTGTTGTACGGTTGTAAGTTTTCTCCCTGACGAAACCCACAACGTCGACGAAACGTTCTGCACCGACAAAGGCTCCTGCGCTCGCACCCAAAAGACAGAGGAAGATGCAAACCATCACACAAAAAGTTGGACTTCTGGACACGCTGAAGGAAGGTAGAAGTTACGCGCTGTAACAGACTCTTGCACCGGCTCAGGTACCTGCAAATAGTTGCTGAAATCAGGGCCGCGAGCCCGAGCAGCAGGGTCCATAAAGAGCGATCGGGTGACAGCCGCTCTTACCTCCATGAGGTGCGGAGCAAAGCCGCTCCTTTCTCCTGCGTCACCTTCAAGCCCGTCCCTACAGTGAGTCCTGTTTTAGTCCTAGTTCACTTCTGGTTTAGTCCTGGTTAGTCTGGTTTAGTCTGGTTTAGTCCTGGTTTAGACCTGGTTTAGACCTGGTTTAGTCCCTGTTTAGTCCTGGTTTAGACCTGGTTTAGTCCTGGTTTACCTGGTTTAGTCCTGGTTTAGTCTGGTTTACCTGGTTTAGACCTGGTTTAGTCCTGGTTCAGTCCATATACAGCGCAAAAGTTATTTTGGTGAGAGTAACTTAAAGTAATGCAATAGTAATGTAATGCCTTACATTTTAAATGCAGTAATATTGTAATGTAACGAATTACTTTGAAATGACAGTAATAGGTAATAAATAACACATTACAGTTTCAAAGTAACTTGCCCAACAGTGTTTATTACTGGCCGCTCTTCATGATCCATTAGTGAAAAATCGGGACGACTCGGACAGTTCTTGGCTAAAACTGGAACAAATCAATAGTTTTGTATAAAGCTGCGACTGTTCTGGGTAAACAGGGACGTCTGGTCGTCCGAGCTCAGAAGAATAAATATTTAAAGGGCAGTGGACAGGGAGGTGGTAAAAAGTACACAAATAAATAAACGCTTAAGCGGAAGAGACGACTGTGTTGAGAAAAAGTGAAATTTTAAATTAAATTTGAGGTATAATAAACATTGACAAAAAAAAGAAAATGCCAGAGAGCTGCTAGTCTAGACGTCTATAAAACATAAAACATTATCAGTGTTGGGAGTAACAGATTACATGTACCAGAGTTAAGTAATCAGAGTACAAATTATGAGTAACTGTTTTGTTTTTTCAGTTACAGTTACTGTTTCAGTGAGTGGTAATTGGATTACAGTTACTTTGTTGAAATATATGGGATTACAGGGCGGGAATTTTCAGTTTTCACATTTTGGGCTAAACCAGGACTAAAACCAGGACTAAACTAGGGACTAAACTGGGACTAAACCAGGACTAAAACCAAAACTAAACTAGGACTAAACTAAAACCAGGACTAAAAACCAGGACTAAAACCAGAACTAAACTAGGACTAAAACCAGAACTAAAACCAGAAAAACTAAACTAGGACTAAACTAGGACTAAAACCAGAACTAAACCAGAACTAAACTAGGACTAAAACCAGGACTAAAACCAGAACTAGAACTAAAAGAACTAAACTAGGACTAAACCAGAACTAAACTAGGACTAAAACCAGGACTAAAACCAGAAACTAAACTGGACTAAACTAGAACTAAACTAGAACTAAACCAGGACTAAAAACCACTAACTAAACCAGAACTAAACCAGAACTAAAAACTAGGACTAAACTAGGACTAAAACCAGAACTAAACTAAAAACTAAAACTAGGACTAAAACCAGAACTAAACTAGGACTAAACCAGGACTAAAACCAAACTAAAACTAGGACTAAACCAGGACCAAAACTAGGACTAAACCAGAACTAAACTAGGACTAAACCAGAACTAAACCAGAACTAAACTAAAAAGCATGACAATATCAAGTAATCCAAAGTATTCAGATTACATTACTCACTTTAAGTAATTTAATGGATTACGTTACAAACTACATTTTGGGGTATGTAATCTGTAATCTGTAGGGGATTACATTTTAAAAGTCACCTTCCCAACACTGACCGTTATCCATTTATTACTGTATAAATTTAGGCAACAAAATAATACATGTAGAACGGAAAAACGTATTTAATTCACCCAATTTGACTTCTTCAGGAATCCCTTGTGGAGCTACTTGGACGAGGGTGGAGAGCTACAGGTTGGAGACTCCTGGACTGTCCCTGTTTACCCGGGACAGTCCAGGTTTTGAGCCTTGTGTCCCCTGTCCCAGCAGATTTATACAAAACCAGTGATTTGTCCCAGTTTTATACAAAAATAATGTCCCAGGTGTCCCGATTTTTGACACATTTGATCCAAACTAAGACTAAACCAGGACTAGATCCAGGGTTCAGACTCTCATGACCTAAAGTGAATTTTCCATGACTTTACAGCTCCTACATGTGTAGAATTGATCAGACTTTTAAGGCTAAATATGAAATGTTAACTCTTTTCCACTCACGGTAAAGGAGAAAATCAGTTTGTCGACTGGACAAAAGTTTGTTTGGTTGAAGATAAACTTTTATCCAGTCGACAAACTGATTTTCTCTTTGCCATAGATTCTACCTGGACGACTGAGAGATTTTTCACACACCTTTCCACTCACCTTATGGTTTGGGATTATAGTGTTTTAACTTTCAAAATCCTGTCAGTGCATTTATTGTCGTCTCTTTTAAACAAAAGGCGCAAACGTTCAGAAATAATAATAACAGCCTCATGAGAACTTAACAGAACGCTGTAGTTGTGTGAAAGAGACACTAAAATTCCATGACTTTCCCAAAACTTTCATTGGATTTACAAAATTTCATGATGTTTTTTGACATTTTCTATTTCCATGACTTTTCCAGGATTCCCATGACCGTGGGAATCCTGTATACATCAGGTCTAAACCAGGACTAAAATAGGACATATCACAATTTTTGACTAATCTGACCCCAGCCAACAGTAAAGAGGAGCATAGACATTAGTTATAGTCATTTGTTTAGCCAAAATACAGAAAACTGTGACCATAAAGCAAAAAAAGTTTAGAATTTTAAAACAACGCTACAAACTGAAGAAATCTTCCAATCAAAATAATTGAGTAGTCTTTATTTGAATTCATTTGAACTTTAATCGGTTGTTTTATTTCTGTTTAATGACTTTAACAGAAGTGACTGTTTGCTTTGAGACACAGTGAACTTTGCGTAGAGCCGATTATGTTTGGGTGACCAGATTTTCAGAATCAAAAACTAGGACACCCCCAGTTTGTGGTGGTTAGTAATAATTAAATTGTGAAAAGAGTTTGTAATTAAGTCAAATTGTTTAGCGCTGAGGCCATTCACGACTTATTCACAACTAATATGAGTCAGTATAGTCACATTTTCTTTGTGTTTTACTCATTTTAAAGCAGTTTTTCTGTATTTTACATGAACAAATGACAGTTTATGCTTCTCTTTACTGTTGGCAGAGATCAGATTGGTTAAAAATTGGGACATTTCTTGTATAAAACTGGGACAAATCAGTGGTTTTGTATAAATCTGATGGCACAGGGGACACAGGACTGTCCAAAAGAGTCCAAATTGTTGCGATCATTGATTTGGCCAGCTGCTTGTCTCCATGGAGATGAACCTTCCTCACCTGGAATGTTCCAATTATAATATAAAGCTTGATGCCACCTGGCCAAGTTACAGGTCAGATCTGCGGAGAGGTGACCCAGCTCACGTGAAGAATCCATAACAATAAGAACACTTGTGTAAGACAGACGGGGGACTAATGCGTCTGTTACACATTTTAAGCAAAACCGACCAATAACATCTCCATGGAGACAAGCCTCGTTTCACAAGTGCGACACTGCGAGGCAAAATAAAAAGAAGAAGTATAAAATGTGAAATAAACAAATGTCACGGAGGAAACGGGGACACATTCACAGGCACAGACGGAGGAGAGAGGCGGCCGGAGGTACCTCTTCTGCGACCGTAACTCCGAGCTGCTCCACAACCAACGGGACGGAAAAGAGAGAAAGATGGACAAAGAGAGAGTGAGGACAGAGAGAAAGAGAAAGAGAGAGAGGGGGACACATGGGGGGGACAGGCAGCAGAGACGAGGAGACAGGGAGAGAAGAGACAAACATGGTTTTGGTGAGCAGGAATCACAAGCCCAACAAGTTAACGTCTGTGCGTGCGGTTAAGTAGAAGGTTAATCTCGTGCTTATTTCATAAAGACCAAACTCCCCTCGTGACCCGACTGTGGTTGTGTGCGGTTCAGAAAATCAGAATCAGAATTTATTTGTCATTTCAGTATAAAAAAAAATACACAGAAACAGAAACAGCAGCATAGATAATAATAAGAATAAATAGTTAAAATACTGGTAACACTTTATAATAACTACACCTTATTTAGCCTTAATAAAGCATGAACAAAGTCTTAATTAATAATGAACAAAGACTTAATTAATAATGATTCACGCTTACTAAATGTTTAATAAAGGATAATTAGTCTTCACTTTACACTCTCCAAAAGACTTAACTAACAGATAACAGCTGCCTGAATGATCATTGCATTGTATTATTAGTAATCATTCTCTCATAGTTTATTAATGATTAATAAATGCTCAAATGGTTAGTTCATGAGTAATTAAGTATGAAATAATTATGAGTAGCTATTTACAGCACAGGCAAATTAAGTGCAAGTGCTAATTAAGGTAGTAATTAAGTAGTTACTAAGCATGAATCATTATTAATTAAGTCTTTGTTCATTATTAATTAAGCCTTTGTTCATGCTTTATTAAGGCTAAATTAGGTGTAGTTATTATAAAGTGTTAGTTTGGTAACACTTTATAATAACTACACCTTATTTAGCCTTAATAAAGCATGAACAAAGACTTAATTATTAATGATTCACGCTTAGTAACTACTTAATTACTACCTGAATTAGCACTTAACTTGCACTTAATTCGCCTGTGCTGTAAATATTTACTCAATACTTCTTAATTACTCATGAACTAACCATTTGTATGTTTACAAATGCATATTTAAGTTCACATTTGAGCATTTATTAATGATTAGTAAGCCATGAGATAATGATTTACTAATAATGTAATACAATGATCATTCAGGCAGCTGTTGTCTGTTAGTTAAGTCTTTCTGAGAGCTTTTCTAAAGTGAAGACGAATTATGCTTTATTAAACATTTGTTCCAGAGAAACAATAATGCATTACTAGTAAATCATTCTCTCATGGCTTACTAATCATTAATAAATGTTCAAATTTGTACTTAAATACACATTTACAAATGCACACACAAATGGTTAGTTCATGAGTAATTAAGTAAGAAATACTTATGAGTAAATATTTACAGCACAGGCGAATTAAGTGGAAGTTAAGTGCTAATTCAGGTAGTAATTAAGTAGTTACTAAGCGTGAATCATTATTAATTAAGTCTTTGTTCATGCTTTATTAAGGCTAAATAAGGTGTAGTTATTATAAAGTGTTACCAAAAACACTCACCCCCGCCTCCTGTTTTCTAAAGTGCGTTCCAAGTCAGTGCTGTTTTGTAAGGTGCATTAGTGTCTGGGCTTTCTGACAAAGCGTGATGTTAGTAAAGCAAAAAACAGAGAAGGAGCACACACACTGAAACTGCACTTTTCTCATATCGGAACGGCTGCATGAAACAGAAATCTGAACGCAAAACAACTGAAAACTCGGGTGAAATCTTTGTGTATGAGCCTGTATCTGGCAACTGAGAACCAGAAAGTGCTCGTTTGCATGCTATTTGTTGTTGTTGTTAACTCTGAGGATTGTGAAAAATGCTTATAAACTCATGGTGAATAATTATTTTGCTCAAAATTGCATAAGGTAAGTGAGGAATAACCTTGGAGTTGGACCATAATAAACAGTTTAAAATGAACTTGTTGTTTAGACGTTGGTAAAACTTGTGGACCACACCTGTCTCTGGCACTGAACAAAATTACTGTTTTGCTAAACCTGAACCAGGAAACACAGACAACCAGAATAATCATTTTCAAATGGCCTTGCAAACCAAGCAGTGTTTTCTTGTATGTTTTTATAAACCATTGCCAACAGCGGGATGTGCCAAATGTTTCCAAATGACCTTCACGACACTCTGGGGTCGGCCAGGTCTTTCCGGCTTCCTCCTCTGCCAAAAAATCCAACTCACCCCCAGGTGGTGATCGGTGACAGCTCTGCCCCTCTCTTCTAGCCCAATTCATCAGCCGGTTTCACTTCATGGATTTGTTCGCTTGATAGTAGGCTGGTACTTTTTTAATTTAATCAATCACTGCTATTTGGTCGTGACGTATGTAATGCGCCGAAACTGTCCGTGATGTCCAAGTAATTGCTGGCTTCACAGATTGGCAGGTGTGCGGTTTCCAACTTTTGGGGTTCTTACAAAGCGTCTAGTGAATTCTTATTCCTGACCTAGTTAGTTGAGAGAAATGAAACTGAGTGGAGGCACTAGGTGGCTCCAACCTGGCAACCTCCCTTCACCCGAGCAGCCAAGAACTACCCACCTGTTTTCATTCATTCTCACCACCCCGTCTGTCACTCCGGTCCCGCTACACATTTTCCGTCCGCTCACCGCCGCAGTAGCCTTGGGTGCACACAAGTCCGCTGCCAAATCCTTCACCTCCATAACTTCGTCTTCCATCTACCTTTCCGCATTATCCATCCCCTGTCCTCACGCCCCACTGGCAAACAGAGCACTGACCTGACACTTCCTATTTCCGGTTTCGTGCGCGGGACCTTCGCATGTGACGTCACTGCGACGTCATCACCAAAAAAACCACCGTTGATAATAAAATATTAGTTTCTCATTTTCTATTGCTGCTACAGGCGCAGAGATATGGCCATATAATTTACTGTATTTTTCTGTTTTTTTCCTTATTTCATTGTTATCAGTAATTTGGGTTTTAAGGGTGAAAACCCACATTTCTTAGTTAATTGGCTTGGGGGAGGAGTCATGGGGATAAAAGAGCCACTCTCCCTCCCTCAGTCAGTTTAAACCTGGACCTGCAAGAGGAAGGTAATCTACCAGAGCTTTAAGCAGACTTTTACTGGTGTGTGTGTATATATTGTAAATACTTTGTCTTTATTGTTTCATTTTTTGTTGTATAGCACTATTCAAACTTTCTTTATTTGGGAACTTTAACACCTATTAAACACTCAAAAAAACATCCTTCTGACTACGCCATCGTTATTACAGCAAGATAGAACCCCGTCACACATGCGTCCAATGGTCAGATGACAGGACAAAAAAAGCGGTCGTCCACCTCCAGCTTTTGGTCCTGGTGCCACGTGCACTGATGGACAACTTTGTGCTCGAACTGTGACTAATACAGAAATCCAATAACAGAACTCCAGTCGGGTTCAGATGAGGGAGGCTTCAGGTGTCACTAGTGTTGTCTTCATGGGGGGGGGCAGTTCAAGGGGAAGACTTCCACAATATCACAAAAGTATATGCTATATATTATGGGTATAACGATATCCAAACCGATGTACAAACTACTCGGCGTTCTCTCTCTTAAGTTCAAGATTAGTCCTGTTTACACTAGGGATGAGCATGATTAGTGGACTAATCGATAATTGTTCATTAAGAATTCCGTGAATTATGTTCATTTCTAATCGACAAACCGAATGTAGGTTTCTGTATATAGATATGAAGCTGTGTCTGACAGCACAAACACTGGAGTTGCGGCCTCACAGTCCCACGTTTGGGCTCTGGCTCCTCCTTGGAAATCACTTAAAGGTTGTATGGAGGATTTTTTTTTTACTTTCAAATTGTCAATGAAAGTTTAAAATACTGAGAATACAGAGATGGAGCAGCCTTGTAATTATGACCAAAAAAAAAAAAAAAAAATGAAAAGAATGAAAATCGATCAACTGTGGACATAGTGAGGCCAAATAAACATCAGCCAATAGAAAACAAGGCTACCTCATTTTCTATTGGCTGTTCGGTTGTCGATCAAACTCCCTGCCTTTCTAGTGTAACTGACTCATGGGCGCTTGGGGATTACGTGGTTTATGCAGCGGTTCTTGGAGGCTTTTTTAAACTGTAGCTTCTTCGCAGATCGCACAAAATTTGTTGAGATGGCGGACGAGAATCCACGAGCGGTTCCCCACAAGAGAAAGTCTGTTTTTGAGGTCGCTGAAAGAAGAAGAGAAGTGGAAAAGGAGCAAAGACAAACTGAGGTGATTCTTGGAGATCTCGTCCAGCGATTGCGCGAATGAAGAGGACGAAAGGTCTAAAAACTGACGTGTCGGTCGCTAAATTATTTCTACACAGGTCACTTCAGTGGTAATTCTGAACATGCACTGGCTGTAAAAAAAAAGCTTGATTTCTGGAGTAAGGAGGCAGGAGAAGGTGTTTCTACTGAGGGACCTGTGGAGGAGGAAGGTGGTGTCACACACGCACAACATTTGAAAAAGGACTGTCACTGTATTTCTTTTCCCTTAAAAAATCCTCTATACAACCTTTAAGCACTCAGTGAGAGCGTTTACATGCACATCTGTGTCACGGTTTCGTCATGGTGCATGTTTACTCAGTATCCCGGTTACTGCAACATAAAGAGCTGCGCTAAACCGGCACACGTACGATCTTTGAAAACATCGCGAGACACAGAACAGACTCACCTTCACCTTCAGCACCCCTCTGTCACAGAAACAACACTCATATTCCACTGAGTCGTGTCCTTTAGTCCTGACAGAAGCTGAACCGCATCAGCACAAGAGCGTTTTTTTTTTCCTTCGCTTAGTTTATGCAAATTAGCCATGAGGTTTTAAGTTTCGTTTCTACTTGCACAAAGCTGCATTAAACACATTATAATGTCAAACGGTCATGGTTTATATGTTGTAAGGTTGAGTTTATTTACGCAGAGTAGTAATAGTAATAATGATAATGATCATTTTAATATAAAAACGTTCTCTCAACAATCTATTAATAAAATTTCATCGAATGCCCATCCCTGGTTTAGACCTGGTTTAGTCCTGACCCACCCGTGTGTAAATACTACCCGCCCGTAATACACAATACGAGTTCATACGCTGTAAAAAAGAATCCAAAATTGCGCACACAAAAACTCTGCGAAACCGCGATATAACGAGAGACGACTGTATTGTGATGGTCCACGATATTATTGAGAGAAATCTGACGACACGACATCACGATATTTCGGTTATTTTTACTTTATATGTCCATGTATACGGTGAAATGTATATCCTGACAGCCCATCCCTGGTCTCTTTGTGTGTACTTCTGTTCAGTCCTTCCTCTTAATGGTGTGACATAGTTTGCGTGGCGTCCAGGAGGGAGCGGGGCTGGTGCGGAGTGGAAAATTCCCACAGAGTATTTATATTGGCCCGGTGACAGTTTGAGCTGGAGGCAGATCTGTAATGACATCTGTGTAATCTGCGGCTCCGCTTATCTCGCGATTAATGAGACTTTTATGGAAACGCGTCAGATTAATGGCGGCGGATGTCAATATGACGGACTTATAAGGTGTTTTATGGCCTGATCCTTTATTCCATTCATCGCGGCTTCTCACAAGAGCGAAACGGTTTTCAAATTGTTTTATGGAGAACGCTTTTGTAACTTATTTATAACTTATACAGTCTCCGCAGATCTGACCTGTAACCTACCGAGACAAGCAGGTGCAGGTGCGGTTTAAAGGTCCTGGATTATGACAAATTTACTCTTTTACCCATATTAGGTCATTGTTCCATCAAAAACAGACCCAGAGTTGTGTTTTGTTTCATTGAGTAACTCTGTCCGGATGAAATGATCCAAATGATCCTAGTGAAGGTGTGTGGAGTTTAAAAACAGAGTGGAGCACTTCCTGTATCGCCACATGACGTCACAGCATCGTATGGGCGATTCTGGAGCGTCAGTTTTTGTGGCTTTTATACGACACGTGGACCGCTCCTCTAAACCAGGACTAAACCAGGACTAAACCAGGACTAAACCAGGACTAAATCAGGTCTAAACCAGGACTAAATCTAGGTCTAAACTAAGTGTAAACCAGGACTAAAATCTGGACTAAACCAGGACGAAACCAGGATTAAACCAGGTTTAAACTAGGTCTAAACTAGATCTAAACCAGGACTAAAATGAGGACTGAAACCAGATCTAAACCAGGTTGAAACCAGTTTGTAACCAGGTTTAAACCAGGTCTAAACCAGGAAACCAGGACTAAACCAGGTCTAAACCAGGTCTAAATCTAGGTCTAAACTAGGTCTAAACCAGGACTAAAATCAGGACTAAACCAGGTCTAAACCAGGTCTAAATCTAGGTCTAAACTAGGTCTAAACCAGGTCTAAACCAGGTCTAAACCAGGTCTAAACCAGGTCTAAATCTAGGTCTAAACCAGGACTAAAAGGACTAAACCAGGTCTAAACCAGTCTAAAAGGTCTAAAAGGTCTAAAGGTCTAAACAGGACTAAAGTCTAAAAGGTCTAAACTAGGTCTAAACCAGGACTAAATCTAAACCAGGTCTAAATCTAGGTCTAAACTAGGTCTAAACCAGGACTAAAATCAGGACTAAACCAGGTCTAAACCAGGTCTAAATCTAGGTCTAAACTAGGTCTAAACCAGGTCTAAACCAGGACTAAACCAGGTCTAAACCAGGTCTAAATCTAGGTCTAAACTAGGTCTAAACCAGGTCTAAACCAGGACTAAACCAGGTCTAAACCAGGTCTAAATCTAGGTCTAAACTAGGTCTAAACTAGGTCTAAACCAGGACTAAAATCAGGACTAAACCAGGTCTAAACCAGGTCTAAATCTAGGTCTAAACTAGGTCTAAACCAGGTCTAAACCAGGTCTAAACCAGGTCTAAACCAGGTCTAAAGGTCTAAACTAGGTCTAAACTAGGTCTAAACCAGGACTAAAATCAGGACTAAACCAGGTCTAAACCAGGTCTAAATCTAGGTCTAAACTAGGTCTAAACCAGGTCTAAATCTAGGTCTAAACTAGATCTAAACCAGGACTAAAATGAGGAGTGAAACCAGGTCTAAACCAGGTTGAAACCAGGGACTAAACCAGGACTAAACCAGAATTAAAATCAGGTCTAAAGCAGGTCTAAACCAGGACTAAACAAGACTAAAACCAGACCTTAAACCAGAACTAAAACCAGGACTAAAATCTTAATGTTTCTAGTGTAGCTATGTGGACTTTAAAAACACAGTGGAGCTCTTTTCTGTTTTAGTAAAAGTGTTTTTTTGTTCAGGATTTATAAGAGAATCCGGCGCAGACTCTGGTCCCTTTAAACTCATTTGACTTTTCTCTTCTGCTCTCGTCTGTCACGGCACAAACCCCAAACCCCAATCCCATTATCACAGAGGCAGCCTTTTGTCAAACCCCTCTCTCTCTCTCTCTCTCTCTCTCTCTCTCTCTCTTCTCTGTCTCTCTTTCTCTCTTAACTCTCCCTCTTTCACTCTCTCTCACACCCCTCACACTCTTTCTTTCTCCCTGTTTCGTTTCCTCTCTCTATCCCTTTTTATCCCCTCTCTTTCTTCTACAGTTTGTCTCTTTGCCTTCTCCTTCTCTCTTTCTCTTCTCTAATCTCTCTCTCCTTCTCTCTCCATTATTAAAGGAGTCTGTCTCTCTCCACTGAGCAGCTCGGCCTCTCTCCTCTTTCTTCCCTCTCCCCGCTCTCTTTCTGCTTCTCCATTAAAGCTGCAGCTCTCTCTCTCTCTCTCTCTCTCCTCTCTTTGTTTTCTCTATTTACTTCGCTTCTCTCCTCCATTTATCATCCCATCTCTCTCTCTCTCTCTTTCTCTCTCTCTCGTTCCCTTTCTATTATTAAAGAAGTCTCCAGAACATGAGCGTCTCTCTCCGCCTCCTCTGGTCTCTCTCACTCCTCTCTCTTCTTTCCCTCTCTCTTCTCCTCTTTCCCTCCCCTCTCTCTCTCGCTTTCACTCACCCTGGTCTCTCTCTCCCTCTCTCTGTCCCCCTCTCTCTTTCCTCTCTATCTCCTCTCCCTCTTCTCTCTCTCCCCCCTCTCTTCCTCCTCTCACTGTCTGCCCCGCTCTTTTCTCTCTCTTTCCCTTTATCCCTCTTCCTCCCCACTCTCCCTCTCTCTCTCTCTGTCCTCTCACTCTGTCCCCCTCTCTCCCTTCTCTCTCTTCTCCTCTTTCTCTCCATCCTCCCTCTTTTCATCTCTCTCTTCCCCTCCTCTTTATTTCCCTCTCTCTTTCTCCTCTCTCTCTCTCTCTGTTATTAAAAGTCTGTGTGTCTAAAAGTTTCAGAAAAGTCACCCGGCAACAGAGACTAAACCACAGAGAAAATGAAAACACTCAAGAGGACAAAAGAGGACAAAAGAGTCCGGGACGAGACCGGGACGAGACCGGGACGAGTCCGGGACGAGACCGGGACGAGACCGGGACGAAACCGGGACGAGTCCGGGACGAATCCGGGACGAGACCCGGACGGGTCCCGGACGAGTCCAGGACGAGACCAGAATGAGCTTTAGGAAACTTTACATATTTGGGTCGAGTTCTTGTTCATGTTGGGGATGTTCTACATGTATGTTTATGGTGGTTCATAAGTTACCCTGATGACACGATGCACACATTAGCAAACGCTGCCAAAAAGGTTTTTAAAGAGTCATTAAACACCAAAATCAGTTGTTTGTTTGTTTTCTGCTGATTATCTGTGTAAATGTGTCTAAAATAGAAATGTAAACCACACCTCTGGCCTTATTTTGACATTTTGGTGCATATTTTTTTTTAAAACTGTCTCTTTAAGATCAACTACGACCAGGACAGATGAATTTTCGGGTTGGACCAACGGTCGTCAGTGAGTCAGTTACAAGTTATTACATGAGCGCAGCCGCTGGCGTCTCTGGGCGGAACGCGAGGACGTGAGGACGCGAGGACGCGAGGACGCGAGGACGCGAGGACGCGAGGACGCGAGGACGCGAGGACGCGAGGACGTGAGGACGTGAGGACTGAGGAGGACGAGGACGACCGAGGACGCGAGGACCGAGGACGCGAGGACGTGAGGACGCGAGGACGCGAGGACGCGAGGACGTGAGGACGCGAGGACGCGCGAGGACGCGAGGACGCGAGGACGCGAGGACGCGAGGACGCGAGGACGCGAGGACGTGAGGAGCCCCTCTCAGCCCCGCACAGACCTGGTGATTCATGAGTGTTTGAGCAGGTTTTATCTTTCTGACTCTGCATTTGCTCTAAAATTCCCGTTTTCTTCAACCCCCTAAACACACCCATGACTTTTGTTTACTTTTTGCCAGAAAACATTGATACAAGTTGGAATCACTGGTTTTGGCTCAGATAAAAAATAATACAAAACCAAAAAATCAATGTTTCCTACCATAAACTGTACAGAGCTGCATTAAAGGTCTTAAGGTCTCTGAAACCAGCCTCCAGAGTGGAAAAGTTGATACACTCAGTCGTAGTGTTTCCGTCTACACTGCCCAAGACGCAAAACTCTGGTCTCAGGTCACGTACACGTTTACGTCACATACATCATCACCACCGAGCCGCCTGGCATGCAAACCCACTCGAATTACACACACTTTTGCGTCACCGTATGCACGCAGATTTCCTCCTGAATAAAAAGTGAAGATGCGACGCCACTTTTGCGTCTTCTGTTTAGACCACAGGTGTCAAACATGCGGCCCAGGGGCCAGATCCGGCCCTCCAAGACCTTTAATCTGGACCTTGGCTGATTTTCTACTGAAATATTTTAATTCTATTTTTTATTAAAATCTTGTTAATTTTCTGTGGTGTTTATCACAGCAGCGTCTCCAGCGTCTCTGTACGTGGCCCCTCCCACCAGAGCAGCACAAATGAAGACTTGTCTCTTTCCAAACGCTCTTAAAGGACGATCGTTTTGACTGTTGACCGTGACACCCTCATCAGAAAAATGTCCAACATGAGAAAAGTGGAGCCAAGTGCAGGATTTTCCAAGAAATATTTACTTATTCCTATTTATACAAATTAATGTTAAACAAGTTCATGTTAAAACATTGTGTTGAAATTGTATTTTTCTTAAAGTTTCAGGTTGTTCATAATATTATAATATTTTGTAAAAGAAAGAGTTCATCAATTAAAAAAGATTTCTGTAATAGATTTGTGTTTCTCTGCACAAATATTTGAACTTATTGTTATTTTGGGGGTTTATATGCCATGAGTTTTCTGATCCGGCCCCTTTGGGATCAAAGTCGGTTGGATACGACGCCCGGAACCAA
Source organism: Boleophthalmus pectinirostris (assembly GCF_026225935.1). NCBI lineage: Eukaryota > Metazoa > Chordata > Actinopteri > Gobiiformes > Gobiidae > Boleophthalmus > Boleophthalmus pectinirostris. Next base: position 5,903,641 of record NW_026571404.1, on the reverse strand, counting down.
AGTTTGACACCTCTGGTTTAGACCGTCATCATGTAAACGTAGCTTAAGTTCAGTAGAGATCGGCAATTCCGGGTCTGAAATTATCCAAATGATTCTAATGAAGGTGTATTGAGTTTTCAAAACCCAATGGAGCACTTCCTGTATCACCATGTGACATCACAAAGTGGAATGTCTTCTGTTTGAGAGAACAAAATAGTCTAAATATGCAGAGTTTGTGCATGAATGAAACAAAACACAACTCCAGGTCTGTTTTTGATGAGCAAACAACATTATAACATACAGTAGATCAAAAAACAGCCTAAGAATGAGCTTTAAAACAGACGCTGTCACGTCACCCAGTCCAGTCCTAATGTGTGTTTACATAAAATACTTCGTTAATCTGGTAAATTGTACTTGTACTATCCACTGTAAAACACATTTCAGTGAGTGTGCACCTGCTCTGGGACTGCAGATGGAAAACTGCAGCAGCTAAATCTGGTACAGCTCATGTTTTAGATTCATGACTTTATACACGGCCCCTGACAAATAAACAATGAACTCAACTATTTTTCAGCTTTTGCCATAACATAACATACCAATTCTATTTACAGTACTGGACAAAACTGTTGGTGCTCCTCTGGCAATGAAAGAAAAATCAACAAAAATCACCGAAATAACTAAACTGAGAAAAGCAATAATAAATACAAATTTACTGAAAATTGCCCAAAGGAAATCAAACATTGCTTTTCACCTGTGGTTCAACAGAATTATTAGAAAAACAAAATAATGAAACTGGCCTGGACAAAAATGATGGTTCCCTTAACTTAATATTTTGTTGCACAAACGTTTGAGGCAAACTCTGCAAACAAATAATTTCTGAAACTGTCAGTGAGACTTTTGCTCTGGTCAACTGGTATTTTGACCCATTTCTCGTGAGCAAACTGTTCTTATTGTCTCAGGTTTGAAGGATGTCTTCTACAGACGCATGTTTCAGCTCCTTTTACATATGTTCAGTAGGACTGAGATCTGGGCTCACAGAAGAACACTCCAGAACAGTCCAATGTTTTGTTCTTTGGGTCCGGTCGAGCGGTAACGGAGGGAAACAGGGGCAGATTTTTTACATTCAAATGTCTCTTATTCAGAAACTAGAGGGATTATTGAAATAAGTAAAGTATCAGAATGTAGGAAAGAGTTACACTCCAACAGGGTCAAGTTAAACCTGTGATATTCTTTCAAGTTGTCGACAAAAAATTTAAAAACTCATGTGGGTAACGGAGGGAATGAAATATGCAGCACTTTTTGGTCAATAAATCCAAACAGTGATAACTCTTGGTTCTCACTTCCATATCCTTAACAAACTGGTTTGAATATTTGCTTCATATAGTTTTCTACCATATGGTACAAGATTAGGTTGAAAAACCTCTTACTTTTTGACTAATGAGATTTTTTATGAAGAAAGGTCATGGTAACGGAGGGAAAAGTATCGGAGGGAAAATTGTTCAAACAAGTAGAAGGTGCAGGATTTTACATAATTTGTCAACTTTTTTCTTCCGAATACTTTAATATTACTTCAAAATGAAAGGAAACTATTTCTATAAAATATGTCAGTCCTTCCAAGCAAATTTTTATCATTTTAAATACATTTTTTTTTTTTTAATCCTGTCCCTTCATCAACAGTTCAAAGATGGAATAACACAAGATATGATGAAATACATCAGTTTATTTACATGATTTGCAGGTCTTTGAAATTTGGGAAATAATTTTTGTTCCATGTTTCATACATGGTCTGTTTAAAACGGATGAAACTTTAGAACCAAAAATGGTACAGAAAAAAGGTCAACAGTTTCATAAACTAGAGTACATATGTATCTGTTCAATACATTTTTATATCAGATGCATTAACTTGAATTTTTGGCCTTGTTGTTTACTTCTGCTTGACTGGGCCCCTTAGCCATTTTTTTGTGTTTTTAGTTGTGTGTTTTGGTTCATTATCCTGTTGGAAGACCCATGACCTATGACTGAGACCAAGCTTTCTGACACTAGGTGACACATTTTGATCCAAAATACTTCAACAGTTTTGAGATTCAGTTGTATTTTGCACTGATTGAAGACACCCTGAGCCAGATGCAGCTAAACAGCTCCAGAACAAAACCAAACCTCCTCCGTGCTTCACAGTGGGGACAGTGTTCTTTTCTGGGTGTGTTTCATTTTTGCGTCTGTGAACATAGAGCTGATGTGCTTTGCCAAAGAGCTTCAGTTTTGTCTCATCTGTCCAAAGAACATTCTCCCAGAAGCTTTGTGGCTTGTCATTATGCATTGTGGCAAATTCCAGTCTCACTTTTTAATGATTTACTTTCAGCAGTGGTGTCCTCACATGAAGTCCACTTTGGCTCAAACAGTGACGGATGGTGTGAACTGACACTGATGTACGTCGCCATTCAAGTTCACATTTCATTTGTTTGGAGGTTGTTCTGGGCTCTTTGGTTCCATTCGTATGATCCATCTCTTCAATTTCTCATAAATGTTCCTTTTGCAGCTGTGTCCGTGGAGGTTGGCTTCAGTCCTGTCGACCTTAAACGTCTGAATAACATGTGTAACTGTAATCACAGGAACATCAAGCTGCTTGGAGATGATCTTATGGCCTTTATCTTTATCCTGCTTGTCTGTCATTTTCTTTCTAGTCTCCTGACACAGTTCTCTTCTTCTCTTTCTCTGCTCCATGTTCAGTGTTGTGTCCATCATGTCTCCAAACAGCACAATGACACATGTCTCCCTTTAAACAGAAACACTGACTGAGGACAAGTTTGAAGAACCTGTGATGCAGATTAGAGACACACCCAAGTTTAAAATGTTACTTACAATCTTTTCTAGAGGTACCATCATTTTGTCCAGGCCAGTTTCATTTCATTTGATTTTTTTTTTTTTTTAATAATTCTGTTGAACAACAAATCAAAAACAGTGTCTGATTTTCATTGGTTATTTGTCAGGAAATTTTTATTTATTATTGCTTTTCTTAGTTTCAAGTTATTTCAGTAAAAATTGTTGATTTTTCTTTCATTACCAGAGGGTAATTTTGTCCACGATTGTACTTAGAAACTTTACAGCTGTACAAAAACATCGAACAGACAAAGATAATCACCGTTAAAGTCACAATATAACGACTAAAAAACAATAAGATACTCAACAACAAGCTCAATTTTACCCAGTGTTGGGGAGTAACAGATTACATGTGCTGGAGTTAAGTAATCAGAGTACAAATTATGAGTAACTGTATTCAGTTACTGTTACTGTTTCAGTGAGTGGGAATTGGATTACAGTTACTTTGTTGAAATAAATGGATTACATGGTGGTATTTTCCTGTTTTCACATTTGGGGCTATATTCCCCCCTTTTAATTTTTTTCTTTTTTTTTTTTTCTTGGTAATTTCACTCATTGCCGTAAACTAACCAGGTCTAAAACCAGGTCTAAAACTAGGACTAAACTAGGACTAAACCAGGTCTAAAACCAGGTCTAAAACTAGGACTAAACTAGGACTAAACCAGGTCTAAAACCAGGTCTAAAACTAGGACTAAACCAGGACTAAAACCAGGTCTAAAACTAGGACTAAACTAGGACTAAACCAGGTCTAAAACCAGGTCTAAAACTAGAACTAAACTAGGACTAAACCAGGTCTAAAACCAGGTCTAAAACTAGGACTAAACTAGGACTAAACCAGGTCTAAAACAAGGTCTAAAACTAGGACTAAACTAGGACTAAACCAGGTCTAAAACAAGGTCTAAAACTAGGACTAAACTAGGACTAAACCAGGTCTAAAACCAGGTCTAAAACTAGGACTAAACTAGGACTAAACCAGGTCTAAAACAAGGTCTAAAACTAGGACTAAACTAGGACTAAACCAGGTCTAAAACCAGGTCTAAAACTAGGACTAAACTAGGACTAAACCAGTTCTAAACCAGGTCTAAAACAGGATTTAACAGGACTAAACTAGGACTAAACCAGGACTAAAACAGGTCTAAACCAGGATTTAACTAAATCATGCTGCGTGGACCATGTTTCCTTCTCTTCTATCAATAACATTTTTAATTTGGTTCAGTAAAGTCTGGGCTTTTTATTTTCTTTTATCAAACAAACTTCTTATGTGAAGATTTCCTCGTCTTTGCTTCTCTACAGCAAATCAAGTAATCCAAAGTATTCAGATTACATTACTCACTTTAAGTAATTTAATGGATTCTGTTACAAACTACATTTTGGGGTATGTAATCTGTAATCTGTAGGGGATTACATTTTAAAAGTCACCTTCACCACTCTGCTTTTACCACATGTTTATGGGTCTATATTCGAGCGTCCATTTTGTGCTTTCTAGTACTAATCCTGGGTGTTTCCGTTCTCTTCCTAGTCCCCCCGGTGGTGCCCTCGCCCGTGTGTCTGAATGGTGGGCTCAGCTGTGGATTTACACTGGTTTATTTCAGGAGGAGTTATTCACAGGTCAGCCCCGTGTCCTCTCTGTCCACTCTGTCACTGAAGGTCTTTCCCCGGTTTAACGTGTCTGAATGTCCGGGCTTAAAGTCAAACGGAGACGTCGACTCTACAGACACATTTGTTACTGTCAGATTCTCATGGTACCGCAAAGTAAAAGTACAAGTTTATTATTAGAAAAGTCAAAATCCCTCGAGATAAATTATGAAGAATAAATGTTTGTATGTGTAGGGTATGTGCACTAGGGCTGGGTATCATTAAAGGTTGTATGGAGGATTTTTTTTTAGTTTCAAACTGTCAGTGAAAGATTAAAATACCATTACAGAGACGCAGCAGCTTTGTAATTATGATGACCAAAAAAAAAGAACGAAAATCTATCAACTGTGGACGTGTTGAGGCCAGATAAACATCAGCCAATAGAAAACGAGGCTCCCTCATTTTCTATTCGCTGTTAGGTTGTCAATCAAACTCTCTAGTATAACTGACTCGTCGGAGCGCGGGGATTACGTGGTTTACGCAGCGGTTCTTAGAGGCTTTTTCGAACTGTCGCTTCCTCGCATTTCGCACAAAGTTTGTCGCGACGGCGGACGACAATCCACGACCGGTTCGCCGCAAAAGAAAGTCGGTTTTTGAGGTCGCTGAAAGAAGAAGAGAAGAGGAAAAGGAGCAAAGACAAACTGAGGTGATTCTTGGAGATCTCGTCCAGCGATGGCGCGACCGAAGCAGACGAAGGGTCTAAAAACTGACGCGTCGGTCGCTGAATTACTTCTAGACAGGAAACTTCAACAGTGATTCTGAACGTGCACAAGGACTGTCGCTGTATTTCTCTTCCCTTAAAAAAAATCCTCTATACAACCTTTAAGACGTTGCCGATACGATACATATCTCGATACAGTGAGCTTTCGATTCGATACATTTCAAATCGATTCAATACGGTTCAATAAAAAATAAAGGCTAAATTGTGGCTGTGATACTAAAAGTCTTTGTTAAATCACTTCTTGTGCAAAGTTAATATGAAACACAAACATTTTAATCCTCAAAACAGTGAAAATGTCAAATATGCCACATAAACGAGTTTCCTTCCTCTAAACCACAGGTGTCAAACATAAGGCCCGGGGGCCAGATCCGGCCCTCCAAGACCTTTAATGTGGCCCTTGGGTGATTTTCTACTAAAATATTTTAATTATATTTTCTATTAAAATCTTGTTAATTTTCTGTGGTGTTTATCACAGCAGCGTCTCCAGTGTCTCTGTACGTGGCCCCTCCCACCAGAGCAGCACAAATGAAGACTTGTCTCTTTCCAAACGCTCTTAAAGGACGATCGTTTTGACTGTTGACTGTGACACCCTCATCAGAAAAATGTCCAACATGAGAAAAGTGGAGCCGAGTGCAGGATTTTACAAGAAAAATTGACTTATTCCTATTTACATACAAGTTCATGTCAAAAGTTTGTGTTGAAATTGCATTTTTCTTAAAGTTTCAGGTTGTTCATAATATTATAATAAGAAAGAGTTCATCAATTAAAAAAGATTTCTGTAATAGATTTGTGTTTCTCTGCACAAATATTTGAACTTATTGTTATTTTTGGGGTTTATATGTCATGAGTTTTCTGATCCGGCCCCTTTGGGATCAAAGTAGGTTGGATACGGCCCCCGGACCAAAATGAGTTTGACACCCCTGATCTAAACAACCAACAAATTGTAGCTCTGTAACAAAATAATTTAACAAAAAAATAAATAAAAATACTCTTGGTGATATATCGATACAGCAGCCCATGATATCGATACTGTATCAGCACATTTAATGATATGATATATTGATATTTCTATATTTTTGCACACACCTAATAAGTACATGTGTCATGTGTATGTACGTATATTCAAGTATATATATTAAAAGACTCATTTTTATTTACTCACTTTTTATTTATTTTTATTTCCCTCTTTTCCCTATATTTATTTATTTATTTTTATTTATTTAAGTATTACGTAATCTCTATTAATTTACGATATATGCATATATATACTTTTTTCTTTTCACTGGAGACAATGAGGGAGGGTAATGGGGGGGGGTGTTTTGTTGTTGTTTTTCTTTGACATCTGCTTTATATGTACAAAAAATAATATTAAAAAAATTTTAAAATCCCTCGATACGATATTTTCATTATATGTATCTCACGGTTAAATATCCATCCATTTTCTGCCGCTTTATCCGGGGCCGGGTCGCGGTGGTTAAATATTTATTATGATATTTTGTGGAGCCTTACAAAATTGTGTATAAGCATTTTTTTTTCCTTTTAAAAGCCTTTTGGTACCGTTATAATATGAAGAATTAATGTAAAAGTGTTTAAAAACAGTTATTTCTTCATAAAGTCTTCAGTGAAACAGCAAAGAATCATGGATCAAGTCATTCAAAGTTTTACAGAATATGAAAGACTTTAAATTCATCATAACAATTCATTTAAGCAAAAACACTTGTAATTCAATATATTGCAACGGCCTCTGATATTATTGTGAGACTTTTGACGATAAGATATCACCATATTTCTGTTTTTGTTACATCAGTTAGAGTATATTATTATAGAGACTTACTGTTGAGAGGCATGATGTGTTCTCCAGGATGGTGGAAGTTTAGCCCCAATCGTCCTGTTGAAAGAAAAAAAACTGTCAATATAAGAAAATAACACCATATTTTCCGTCAAACCAATTTACAGTTGCTGAGTTTCAAATATTTCACAACCTCTAAAGGTAAAGGGTCCAGATTATGTTGTTTTTGGATCTGCAATATGTTATAATGTAGTTTTCTGATCACAAACAGACCTGGAGTTGTGTTTTGTTTCATTCGCACATGTTTAATAGACAAACCAAACTGCATATTTACTTCTTCTTTCAAACAGAAAACGCTCTGTTCCACCTCATGATGTCATGTGGAAGTGCTTCACTGTGTTATGGAGGATTTTTTTGTACGGATTTTTTTTTGTTTCAAAGTGTCAATGAAAGCAGTGATGCGGTCGCTGTATCGGACCGTTGTGGTGAAGAAGGAGATGAGCCGAAAGGCAAAGCTCTCGATTTACCGTCAGTCTACGTTCCTGCCCTCACCTATGGTCATGAGCTCTGGGTAATGACCAAAAGGACAAACGGTCGAAATGAGTTTCCTCCGCAGGGTGGCTGGGCGCTTCCTTAGAGACAGGATGAGGAGTTCGGAGTAGAGACGCTGCTCCTCCATGTCGAGAGGAGCAGCTGAGCCTCGAGCATCTGTTCTGATGCCTCCTGGGCGTCTCCCTTGGAAGGTGTTTCAGGCACGTCCCACCAGAAGGAGGCCCCGGGGAAGACCCAGGACACGCTGGAGGGACTATGTCTCTGGGCTGGCCTGGGAACACCTCAGGGTCCCCCCCCCCGAGGTGCTGGAGGAAGTGTCTGAGGTGAAGGAAGTCTTTGAGTCCCTACTTAGCCTGCTGCCCCCGCGACCCGGCCCCGGATAAGGAAGAAAATGGATGGATGGACTATTTTGTTCCAGTATTGCTGGTTCAGATGAAATGTTAAAAAGAAAAAGAAATAAGCAACATTTAATCTCCAAGTAGGCGACTTCTGGATCCTTTTTATTTTCGGTTCAATTACTGTTTTTAATTGTTTAAAACTTGAGTAATATTAATTGTTCAGAGACACGATCACTCAGTCAACAATAAAATATCCTCATTAATGTTCAATAATGGCCAAATCCACCTTTATTTTGTGATTTGCCAATAATGTTTATTGACTTGGGTTGCAAAGGTTTGTGACTTTTAAAATACGGATCACCAGAAAAAAAGTCTGGGAAACACTGATGTAGATGGACTAATAATACCATGAAGGTAATAAGTGTTATTCAAACGTGTGAATAAAACAAAACACAGTTCTGTTTTTGACAAGGTTTTAACTTAATACCATGACTTAAAACTCACAAAGAAGAGTCCATTTTGCGTAATATCGGACTTTTAATGCAAATATGAAATTTTAGGGTCCAGTCACGAACAGAAATGATCAAGTTCAACATTTGTGAACACTTTCAAATGAAAATAAAAGTGTAATCAATAGGGAAATGACATAATCGCATTTTAGAATCTGAAAACTGTCCATTTTAAACAACCACTTATCTCTCTCTTATTCTTTTTTTTTTTTAATGACTTGATTGTTGGGTTAAGAGTGACCAGAGTCCAGCGCAGAGGAGGCCGTTTCCACCAACAGATGTTTCTCGGTATTTCTCTCACACTCGAGGTTACAAAAGGCCAAACGGGAACGAGAAACACTGTGTACGACGAACACTAACTAAATGTTTATGGAAGGAAGTGTAAAATTGCCAAGTTTTTGTTCAAGTAATTCAAGTGATTAGATCTGGGATTCGTGTTCGTAAATCGAAATCAAGTTCACAGTTCACATTTAAAAATATCTCAGAACATATTTGAGATAACACTGGAAAATGAACTCGTGAACGAACAAGAATCCCATGTATTTTAGAAAATGTTTATAGAAAGCGAGACTACAGGGTTACTAAGTTTTAGACACAATAAAACCCCATGGAGAGAAGATAATTATTACTTATTAATTATAAATACTTGCCAACATTCTCTGGACGTTGGATATGATTTTGGAAAACAAATTAAAACACCAAAATGAGTACTTTTTTCAGACAAACACCTCATAAAGTTGGATAGAAAATTGCAAAAACTGTACTCAAGTTAGGTTACGTTTACACTGAAACGAATCACCGTATCGGAAACGATTTGCGTCCAGACACGTCGTTTCTGTGTCCACAATCAAAGCCTTCCCCATCCACACAGCTTTGCGCACATTTGTTTACGTTTTACAGAAATGAAACTTAAAACCACGTGGCTCATTTGCATAAACTAAGAGCTCAGAAGAAAAAAACGGCTCACTCCTTGTGCAGTGACGCGGTTCAGCTTCTGTCGGACTTGAAAATGACAAAACTCAGTGGAATATGAGTGTTTTTTCTTCGATAGAGCGGTGTTCTGCTGATGGTGAGTCTGTTCTGTGTGTGTAGTTGTAGCTCCGCTGTTTCCCGTTTGTCTGTGGTTTGTTTAAACTGTTTTCCGCAATATTGTCACATGACCGATGTCAGGAACCCAGAGAATCAGGAAGGAGCAAGTGACAGTGACGTGGTCCAATAAAGACGCAACTAAAGCTCCTACATCAGCGTATCAGCGTTTTCAGGCGTCCACACAGTGCCGGATCAGATCTGTACTCAGATGAATTTGTGGGATAGTTTTGTCTCTGGAGCCGTTTTCCATCGGAAACACTGCATCCACAACGAAAAGGACTTGAATATGTACTAGTGTGGACGGGGCCTTAGAGTAACATAATTTAAACATTTAAAAAAGAGAGATACACAACAGCATTCATACCATATTCCATATAGACAAACAACTCACCCTTAACAAATAATACTCCCTACAACTGTACAACAACTCATCTTTACTATATGTAACAGATAATACTCCCTACAACTGTACAACGCACCCTTATGTAACGAATAATACTCCCTACAACTGCACAACTCACATTTATGTAATAGATAATACTCCCTACAATTGCACAACTCACCTTTATGTAACAGATAATACTCCCTACAACTGTACAACAACTCACCCTTATGCAACAGATAATACTCCCTACAACTGTACAACGCACCCTTATGTAATGAATAATACTCCCTACAACTGCACAACTCACATTTATGTAATAGATAATACTCCCTACAATTGCACAACTCACCTTTATGTAACAGATAATACTTCCTACAACTGTACAACAACTCCTCTTTATGTAACAGATAATACTCCCTACAACTGCACAACAACTCACCCTTATGGAACAGATAATACTCCCTACAAATGTAAGTCTAATATACTTAAGTAGAAGTACAAAGGAGGGGGCGAAGAAATTACTCAGGTAAGAAAAGAAAAAAAACATATTTGAGAGAAGTAGTAATTTGTAAGTAAGTAAGAGTAATTTTGAATAATAATAATAAAATATAATTTGAAGTTAATATAAGTAACAAAATCTGGTATTTTCAAAGGACAGAAGAAAAAATTTGAAAAACAAAAGAAAATCTGAAGAAGCACTACAAGAAACTCAAATGTTCAAATTATTTCATCTTGTCCACATAAAGCTTTTGACTTACTTTTAAGTTGTGTTTATTAAATATTTTTGGTGCAAGCCACATATAGTTATGAAACTGCAATAAAAATACAATAAAAGTAAAATTACACGAAAAAAGTTAGTGTAGAAGCAGTCATGGACATTGTCATTTACTATTCATAATATTGGCCATAAACTCACAAAAAAAAGAGTACTATTACTTCAATTAAAAGACTATTGTTACTTTAATTTAAAGAGTACTGTTACTTCAATTTAAAGAGTACTGTTACTTCAATTTAAAAAATACTGTTACTTCAATTTAAAGAGTACTGTTACTTGAATCCCCCTCCTTGAACCGTCACCTTATCGTGGTGGAGGGGTTTGAGTGCCCGAATGATCCCGGGAGCTATGTTGTCGGGGGCTTCATGCCCCTGGTAGGGTCACCCAAGGCAAACAGGTCCGGGGGGACGGGTCAGACGAAGAACGGTTCAGAAGCCCCTATGATGAGTGTACGAGCAAGGCCAGTTACGTCGCCCGGATTGGCGTCACCGGGGCCTCACCCTGGAGCCAGGCCTGGGGTGGGTGCTCGCCAGCGAGCGCCTGGTGGCCGAGCCTCCCCCCACGGGGCTCGGCCGGGCTCAGCCCGAAGGAGCGACGTGGGGCCGTCCTCACGTGGGCCCACCACCTGCGGGAGGATCCATATGGGGCCGGTGCAGAGAGATCTGGGCAGCAGTCGACGGCGGGGGCCTCGGCGACCGGATCTCCGGACATGGAGACTAGCTCTGGGGACATGGAATGTCACCTCGCTGGGGGGGAAGGAGCCTGAGCTTGTGCGGGAGGTTGAGCGTTACCGACTAGATATAGTCGGCCTCACCTCCACGCACAGTTTGGGCTCTGGAACCCAACTCCTTGAGAGGGGCTGGACTCTCCATTTCTCTGGCGTTGGCCGCGGGGAGCGCGGGCTGGTGTGGGCCTGCTCATTGCCCCACAGCTCAGTCGCTGTGTGTTGGAGTTCACCCCGGTGAACGAGAGGGTCGCGTCCCTGCGCCTTCGGGTCGGGGACAGGTCTCTCACTGTGGTGTCGGCCTACGGGCCGAACAGCAGTGCAGAGTACCCGGCCTTCTTGGAGTCCTTGGGAGGGGGTACTAGACAGTGCACCGACCGGGGACTCCGTTGTTCTCCTGGGGGACTTCAACGCCCACGTGGGCAACGACAGTGACACTTGGAGAGGGGTGATTGGGAGGAACGGCCTCCCCGATCTGAACCCGAGTGGTGTTTTGTTATTGGACTTCTGTGCTAGTCACAGTTTGTCCATAACGAACACCATGTTCGAGCACAAGGGTGTCCATAAGTGCACGTGGCACCAGGACACCCTAGGCCGGAGGTCGATGATCGACTTTGTCGTCGTGTCATCTGATCTCCGGCCGCGTGTCTTGGACACTCGGGTGAAGAGAGGGGCTGAGCTGTCAACTGATCACCACCTGGTCGTGAGTTGGGTTCGCTGGTGGAGGAGGAAGCCGGAAAGACCTGGCAGGCCCAAGCGTGTAGTGAGGGTCTGTTGGGAACGTCTGGCGGAGCCCTCTGTCAGAGGGACCTTCAACTCGCACCTCCGGGAGGACTTCTCCCGGATTCCGGGGGAGGCTGGAGATATGGAGTCCGAGTGGGCTTCATTCTCGGCCTCTATTGTCAATGCAGCTGCTCGGAGCTGTGGGCGTAAGGTCTGTGGTGCCTGTCGCGGCGGCAACCCCAGAACCCGGTGGTGGACACCGGAAGTAAGGGATGCTGTCAAGCTGAAGAAGGAGTCCTATCGGGCCTTGCTGGCTCGGGGGACTCCTGAGGCAGCTGACAGGTACCGGCGGGCCAAGCGTGCTGCAGCCCGTGTGGTCGCGGAGGCAAAAACTAGGAGCTGGGAGGAGTTCGGGGAGGCCATGGAGAAGGACTATCGGACGGCCTCAAAGAGATTCTGGCAAACCGTCCGGCGCCTCAGGAGGGGAAAGCAGTTCTTCACCAACACTGTTTACAGTGCGGGGGGAGAGCTGTTGACCTCGACTGGGGACGTTGTCCGGCGGTGGAAGGAATACTTTGAGGATCTCCTCAATCCCACCGTCACGTCTTCCGAGGAGGAGGCCGAGGCTGGGGACTCGGAGGCGGACTCATCCATCACCCTGGCCGAAGTCACTGAGGTGGTTGGCAAGCTCCTTGGTGGCAAGGCTCCGGGGTTGGATGAGATCCGTCCTGAGTACCTGAAGTCTCTGGATGTTGTGGGGCTGTCTTGGCTGACACGCCTCTTCAACATCGCGTGGCGGTACAGTACCTCTGGACTGGCAAACCGGGGTGGTGGTCCCTCTGTATAAGAAGGGGGACCGGAGGGTGTGTTCCAACTATAGGGGGATCACACTTCTCAGCCTTCCCGGTAAGGTCTATGCCAGGGCACTGGAGAGGAGAATCCGGCCGATAGTCGAACCTCGGATTCAGGAGGAGCAGTGTGGTTTTCGTCCTGGCCGTGGAACACTGGACCAGCTCTACACTCTCCATAGGGTGCTCGAGGGTTCATGGGAGTTTGCCCAACCAGTCCACATGTGTTTTGTGGATCTGGAGAAGGCATTCGACCGTGTCCCTCGTGGTGTCCTGTGGGGGTGCTCTGGGAGTATGGGGTCCGGGGCCCTTTGCTAAGGGCTGTCCGGTCCCTGTATGACCGGAGCAGGAGCTGTGTTCGCATTGCCGGCAGTAAGTCAGACCTGTTCCCGGTGCATGTTGGACTCCACCAGGGCTGCCCTTTGTCACCGGTTCTGTTCATTGTATTTATGGACAGAATTTCTAGGCGCAGTCAGGGGCCGGAGTGGGTCCGGTTTGGGGACCACAGGATTTCATCTCTGCTGTTTGCGGACGATGTTGTCCTGTTGGCTTCATCGAACCAGGACCTGCAATGTGCACTGGGGCGGTTTGCAGCCGAGTGTGAAGCGGCTGGGATGAAGATCAGCTCTTCCAAGTCCGAGGCCATGGTTCTCGACCGGAAAAAAGGTGGCTTGCCCTCTCCGGGTGGGTGGGGAGTCTTTGCCTCAAGTGGAGGAGTTCAAGTATCTCGGGGTCTTGTTCACGAGTGAGGGAAGGACGGAACGTGAGATTGACAGGCGGATCGGTGCAGCTTCGGCAGTGATGCGGTCGCTGTATCGGACCGTTGTGGTGAAGAGGGAGCTGAGTCGAAAGGCGAAGCTCTCGATTTACCGGTCAGTCTTCGTTCCTACTCTCACCTATGGTCATGAGCTCTGGGTAGTGACCGAAAGGACGAGATCGCGGATACAAGCGCTCGAAATGAGTTTCCTCCGCAGGGTGGCTGGGCGCTCCCTTAGAGATAGGGTGAGGAGCTCAGTCACACGGGAGGAGCTCGGAGTAGAGCCGCTGCTCCTCCACGTTGAGAGGAGCCAGTTGAGGCTCGGGCATCTGTTCCGGATGCCTCCTGGGCGCCTCCCTCGGGAGGTGTTCCGGGCATGTCCCACCGGGAGGAGGCCCCGGGGAAGACCCAGGACACGCTGGAGGGACTATGTCTCTCGGCTGGCCTGGGAACGCCTCGGGGTCCCCCCGGAGGAGCTGGAGGACGTGTCTGGGGTGAAGGAAGTCTGGGAGTCCCTGCTTAGGCTGCTCCCCCCGCGACCCGGCCCCGGATAAGCGGACGAAAATGGATGGATGGATGGATGTTACTTGAATTAAAAGACTATTGTTACTTCAATTTAAAGAGTACTGTTACTTCAATTTAAAGAGTACTGTTACTTCAATGAAAAGAGTACTGTTATTTCAATTAAAAGACTATTGTTACTTCAATTTAAAGAGTACTGTTACTTCAATTTAAAGAGTACTGTTACTTCAATGAAAAGAGTACTGTTATTTCAATTAAAAGACTATTGTTACTTCAATTTAAAGAGTACTGTTACTTCAATTTAAAGAGCACTGTTACTTCAATGAAAAGAGTACTGTTATTTCAATTAAAAGACTATTGTTACTTCAATTTAAAGAGTACTGTTATTTCAATTAAAAGACTATTGTTACTTCAATTTAAAGAGTACTGTTACTTCAATTTAAAGAGTACTGTTACTTCAATTAAAAGAGTACTGTTACTTCAATTAAAAGACTATTGTTACTTCAATTTAAAGAGCACCGTTACTTCAATTAAAAGAGTACTGTTACTTCAATTAAAAGACTATTGTTACTTCAATTAAAAGAGTACTGTTACTTCAATTAAAAGAGTATAAAAAAGAGAATTAAAATATTACCAAGTAGAAGTTTCAATCAACAATTTCAAGTAAGTGTAAGTGAGTAGTACCCAGCTCTGCTCATAAAGCACTTTTAAATGTCATTAGAGTAAGTGTGTTTACTCAGCAGCTGCCCCTTTAAATAAACATGTTCTTGTAAAACGTGCTGATGGGAGGGCAGGGGCCTGGGGGACCTGAGGGACCCGAGGGGGGCCTGGTGGTGGGGGGGGCCTGGGTCTACTTTAGGTCAGTGGGATGACGGAGCGGCACAGTTGTCTATGGAGCTCCTGAAATAGCTCTGGACATGTGCCGCGAGGGTTGCCAGGTTTTCAGACGGCAACAAGCGACCGAGCCTTAAAAAAAGACCAAAACAAGAGACCCCGGCTCCTGAAAAAGCACCTTAATGTTTTATGTCACTGCTGGATGAGTGACGTGAGTGAAGAGTTATAATATATGTTACATCAATAATGATTTTAAAACGTTAAAAGCTGATATTTCAGTCATTACTGGGTTTTTAACATGAAATAGAAGTTTAAAAACGTCCAAAAATCTAACAAAATCATCTGAAGAGAAAGTGCATGAAACACAAAAGTTCAAATCATTTCATATCGTCAACATAAAACTTTTGTCACTTTTAGACTTAAGGTCGACACACACTCCAGGATTTTTCGGTCTTAGACGATTTTTAAATGTGCAGCAAAAAGCGCACACCACAGACATGAAGAGAATCTTAAGAGACTTTAACTCTCCGATCACAAAGACTCCAGTGGGATTTGTCTGCGGACCACAGGATATGAAGTTGCGAGGGCAATCACATCAGCTGTTTCCTGTTTACAGTAAAATGACGCTAGTATTATTTGTGAAATGTGGTGCAATACTTCAAATATGTGATTTTTAAAGCATAAAAGGTTGACGAAGTCCACAGGAAGTAGGAGGAAGGAAGGAGGAAGTATGAGTCACTCACTAATCTGCAGCTTCACCTCGATCCGTGCGCCGTGTGGATATAAACAGACACACGTGAGGAACTACTCCCACCTTTTTACTTTTAAAATCTTTTAAGATCCTGTTACGTGCAAGAGGCAGAATTTATTCAATACCAGATTTTCACAGAGAATACACAATAACATGTTTGTCGGTAATAGACTGCAAATCCTCTTCTTCTTATGCTACTTTTTACTACACAGCAAAAACTGGAGGGTTAAAATTTCAGGGTAAAGTTGATTTAACATAAAAAGTGTTATTTTAAGTATCTGAAAGTTAAATAGGGGTTCGAGTTGGGGTTATTAGCCAGAGTTGATATGGTTGTTAAGTTAATTCAACTTTCCTTAGTGTTAATTTGACTTCCTTTAGTGTTAATTCAACTTCCTTCAGCATCAATTCAACTTCCTTTAGAGTTAATTCAACTTCCTTCAGCGTCAATTCAACTTCCTTTAGTGTTAATTCAACTTCCTTTTGTGTTAATTCAACTTCCTCTAGTGTTAATTCAACTTCCTTTAGTGTTAATTCAACTTCCTTTAGTGTTAGTTCACTTTCCTTTAGTGTTAATTCAACTTCTTTAGTGTCAATTCAACTTCCTTTAGTGTTAATTGAACTTCCTTTAGTGTTAATTCAACTTCGTTTAGTGTTAGTTCACTTTCCTTTAGTGTTAATTCAACTTCCTTTAGTGTTAATTCAACTTCCTTTAGTGTTAGTTCACTTTCCTTTAGTGTTAATTCAACTTCCTTTAGTGTCAATTCAACTTCCTTTAGTGTCAATTCAACTTCCTTTAGTGTCAATTCAACTTCCTTTAGTGTCAATTCAACTTCCTTTAGTGTCAATTCAACTTCCTTTAGTGTTAATTCAACTTCCTTCAGTGTTAATTCAGCTTCCCCTAGTGTTAATTCAACTTCCTTTAACGTAAATTTGGCTCCTCCCACCATCACTTCAAACTCCCGTAAGAGTAGAACAGTTTGAACCAGTTTTGTGCATAATTTCATCTTAAATTAACTAAAACAAAGTGCAAAAATAAAACATCTCTGTGTGTTGTTTCGCTAAATCAGAATAACCCTACAAAGTGTTATCCGTTCACTCTCAAAACGTTAATATAACTCTTGATTTCGGGGTTAAACACAAATTTTGGTCCAGTTTTACTAAATGAACATTTCCGAAAACGTTAAATTAACTCTAGAACAGATTGGACTCGTATAAACCCTGAGAAAGTGTTAAAATTGCCACTTTTTGTTGTGTATTTCTGCTCTCACTGCATCACACCTGCACTCCTCATGTTTGGAAAAGGGCCTGACCCGTTTTTTTCCCACATATTTAAGCAAAATTTGTTTCTAAGACAGTAAAAATGTGGCAGGTTACGGCGCCCTTAAGTCGGTGTTAAAGTGTGACACAGAGCTGGACGGTGAGGCTGACAGGCTGAAGCAGAAGTAGAAGTTATTAGAGGTGAGTGGGTGTGACCTGGAGCGGCGTTTTGTGCAAAGACCGGAAAGAAATTTAAAGAAAAATACAACTGGGGTTTGGCCCTGGGCTGGAGACTGGCTCAGTGTGGAGGTAATGCAGCTTCTATTTTTAGCACAGACACGGAGAGGTGACACGAGTCGTTAAACAACCCTGTCAAAGTGACGCTCCTAATTCAATTTCTGATCTGTTTAACTGTGATTTTATGGGAAATTATTGCATGAAAATAACTTTGAACAAACAAGATAATTTAGGTAAAACTCAATCTGCATGAAGGACAAGGTTTCACTTTCACTGATGCAAAGATTTAATTATTCGACTGCGTTTGGTCTCGGTCTTGGAGGCTCTTGGACTCTTGTCTCGGTCTTGTCTCGGTCTTGTCTTGGTCTCGAAGGCGCTTAGACTTGGTCTTGTCTCAGACTTGAAGGGGCTTGGACTCGATCCTGTCTCGGTCTTGTCTCGGTCTTGTCTTGGTCTTGAAAGTGCTTGGACTCGGGCTTGTCTCGGTCTTGCCTGGGTCTTGTCTCGGTCTTGACTTGGTCTTGTCTCAGTCTTGAAAGTGCTTGGACTCGGTCTTGTCTCGGTCTTGCCTCGGTCTTGTCTCGGTCTTGACTTGGTCTTGTCTCGGTCTTGAAGGCGCTTGGTCTTGCTCTTGTCTTGGTCTTGTCTCTGTCTTGAAGGCGCTTGGACTTGGTCTTGTCTCGGACTTGAAGGGGCTTGGACTCGGTCTTGTCTCGGTCTTGAAGGAGCTTGGACTCGGTCTTGTCTCGGTCTTGAAAGTGCTTGGACTCGGTCTTGTCTCGGTCTTGCCTCTGTCTTGTCTCGGTCTTGACTTGGTTTGTCTCGGTCTTGAAAGTACTTGGACTCGGTCTTGTCTCGGTCTTGCCTGGGTCTTGTCTCGGTCTTGACTTGGTCTTGTCTCGGTCTTGAAAGTGCTTGGACTCGGTCTTGTCTTGGTCTTGACTTGGTCTTGTCTCGGTCTTGAAGGCGCTTGGACTCGGTCTTGTCTTGGTCTCGAAGGCGCTTGGACTCTAGAAGGGGCTTGGTCTTGGTCTTGAACTTGGTCTTGTCTCTGTCTTGAAGGCGCTTGGACTCGGTCTTGTCTCGGTCTTGTCTTGGTCTTGTCTCGGTCTTGACTTGGTCTTGTCTCGGTCTTGAAAGTGCTTGGACTCGGTCTTGTCTCGATCTTGCCTCGGTCTTGACTTGGTCTTGTCTCGGACTTGAAGGTGCTTGGACTCGATCTTGTCTCGGACTTGAAGGTGCTTGGACTCGGTCTTGTCTCGGATTTGAAGGCGCTTGGACTTGGTCTTGTATCAGACTTGAAGGGGCTTGGAGTCGGTCTTGTCTCGGTCTTGCCTCGGTCTTGTCTCGGTCTTGACTTGGTCTTGTCTCGGTCTTGAAAGTGCTTGGACTCGGTCTTGTCTCGGTCTTGCCTCGGTCTTGCCTCGGCCTTGACTTGGTCTTGTCTCGGACTTGAAGGTGCTTGGACTTGATCTTGTATCAGACTTGAAGGGGCTTGGAGTTGGTTTTGTCTCTGTCTTGTCTCTGTCTTGTCTTGTCTTGTCTTTGTCTTGTTTCGGTCTTGAAGGAGCTTGGACTCGGTCTTGTCTCGGTCTTGAAGGAGCTTGGACTCGGTCTTGTCTCGGTCTTGAAGGAGCTTGGACTCGGTCTTGTCTCGGTCTTGAAGGAGCTTGGACTCGGTCTTGTCTCGGACTTGAAGGAGCTTGGACTCGGTCTTGTCTCGGTCTTGAAGGAGCTTGGACTCGGTCTTGAAGGAGCTTGGACTCGGTCTTGTCTCGGTCTTGAAGGAGCTTGGACTCGGTCTTGTCTCGGTCTTGAAGGAGCTTGGACTCGGTCTTGTCTCGGTCTTGAAGGAGCTTGGACTCGGTCTTGTCTCGTCTTGAAGGAGCTTGGACTCGGTCTTGTCTCGGTCTTGAAGGAGCTTGGACTCGGTCTTGTCTCGGTCTTGAAGGAGCTTGGACTCGGTCTTGTCTCGGTCTTGAAGGAGCTTGGACTCGGTCTTGAAGGAGCTTGGACTCGGTCTTGTCTCGGTCTTGAAGGAGCTTGGACTCGGTCTTGTCTCGGTCTTGAAGGAGCTTGGACTCGGTCTTGTCTCGTCTTGAAGGAGCTTGGACTCGGGTCTCGGTCTTGAAGGAGCTTGGACTCGGTCTTGAAGGAGCTTGGACTCGGTCTTGTCTCGGTCTTGAAGGAGCTTGGACTCGGTCTTGTCTCGGTCTTGAAGGAGCTTGGACTCGGTCTTGTCTCGGACTTGAAGGAGCTTGGACTCGGTCTTGTCTCGGTCTTGAAGGAGCTTGGTCTCTCGGTCTTGAAGGAGCTTGGACTCGGTCTTGTCTCGTCTTGAAGGAGCTTGGACTCGTCTTGTCTCGGTCTTGAAGGAGCTTGGACTCGGTCTTGTCTCGGTCTTGAAGGAGCTTGGACTCGGTCTTGTCTCGGTCTTGAAGGAGCTTGGACTCGGTCTTGTCTCGGTCTTGAAGGAGCTTGGACTCGGTCTTGTCTCGGTCTTGAAGGAGCTTGGACTCGGTCTTGTCTCGGACTCGAGGTCTGACTCTTGGTGACTGTGATCATATTTCCTTTCGCCTGCTGCTGTAACAATGTGTCTGAAGTTTGTCTAATAAAAGTTCACAAATGCATCTGTG
The DNA here is from genome assembly GCF_026225935.1 of Boleophthalmus pectinirostris. Taxonomy (NCBI): domain Eukaryota; kingdom Metazoa; phylum Chordata; class Actinopteri; order Gobiiformes; family Gobiidae; genus Boleophthalmus; species Boleophthalmus pectinirostris. The sequence goes on along the minus strand of NW_026571404.1, from coordinate 5,883,703 downwards.
TTTGTCTCGACGTGCGTTTGGTAAATGTGCAGAGGCAAAACCAGGAAGAGAATGTAACTCCAGGAACTTGACCAAACAGGTTTAAAAATCCTACTCACTTCCTCCACTTCCTTCAGATTTCTGTAAAGTGCTGATGGAAGTTCTCTTAAAGAAGACGTTCTCAAACTGTGGGTGAGGGTCCAAAAAAGAAGAGTAGTAGTTTGCTTTACTTATTTTAGGCCTAAATGAACATTAATCAGATAAAATGGTGATAGATTTATAAAAATATTGATATATATATTCCAAAATAACTATAAAATACAAATAAATCTCAATTTGGTCTTTTTGGGCCATGGTCTCGACCTTTAAAAGTCTCGGTCTTGTCTCAGCCTTGACCCTCAGAGGTCTCGGAACCCTGTGGTCTCGGACTGGTCTCGGTCTCAATGAGTGTGTATACATGCACATCAGTAACCCGGTTATTAGCCATATCCCGGTTATGTCAGTATTCGGGTTACTGCATATACATGCGCACTGAGAAACCGGGACACTCATATCCGCGTGTACATGATCAAATGGAGTATCCCGGTTTCTTGACATAATCTTACAAATGCGCAGGCGCAAAAATTAACTTAAATCAATTTCATAAACCAGGAAAAATACAAACCGTGAGCTCCTTTAGCATAAGAAGCTAAGGAGCTACGAGATCTCCCACAATCCACTGTGCAGATTCTTCATTAAAATCTTCTGCATAAATAAACTCAACTTTACAACATATAAACCATAAACACTATAGACACATCAGCCCGTTTGATCAGATCATTCAGCTCTGATCACATTTGTTTACGTTTTACAGAAACAAAACTTAAGATTGTTTGGCTAATTAGCATAAACTGTTAGCGGCGATAAAAAACAACTCGCTCCTTGTGCCGCTGATGTGATCAGTTTCTTTTGGACTAAATGACACGACTCTGTGGATTATGTGTGTTATTTCTGTGACAGAAGAGGTGCTGATGATGGTAAGTGTGTTCTGTGCGTGTGTTGTATAGGAGATAGTTCATGTTTTAGTTTTTCAGCGTCACACGAGTGGCACCAGGTTTATGAAAAGTTTTGTTCTTTTTCTTTTGTATATTTATGGAGACTTGTGGTGTGGGAGCGTGGGTGACGTCGGCTTGCGGGCTGAGCGTTTCACAAAACTGGACAGCTAACGTTAAACAGGGTTCGAACAGGCCCCGGGAGAGATCGATAAAGTACTGAAACATGCACGGATGACATCTAAAACCTCTTCAGGCATTTTTTTTAATGAGGGAACAATGTACAAACACACAGTAGACGTCTCCAAAAAGTCGATATTGCGTAATACCACCTCAATAAAAGAACTCTCGTCTTACAACAAGAGTTTTGAGTTTAGTTCAAAGTTGCCAAATCTGTTTCTTTGTTCCTATTTGTTTTTTTAACCCATGTCCCGATGACTTTCGTGGATACTTAAATTTGCACAAAGGACTAATCCACCAGCTAGTTACTCCTGACCAAACCTAGTTCAAGGGTCACTAGGCTCGTTACTGTGGTCAAATCCAGAGGAGAAACTTCCCAAAACACGGCTTTCAGGAGTGAAAAACAAAAAACATCAGCACGTTAAAGGTCCTATGTTACGGAAATGAGCTTTAAGCCATGTTATAATGTTCGACCGATGTGCACTACTGATCAAACGTTTTAGAACACCCTAATTTTTCCAGTTATTTATTGCAATTCAAGTCATGCAAGTCCAATGAAGAGCTTGAAAGGGTAAAAAAGTTAAAAACTGAACAGCCAAAGGTTTTAAAAAAAGATAAAACATACAAAACACAAGTCCAAGTCCTGCCAAAACTATCTCAGGAAAAAAAGAAATAGATGATAAAGCTTGAAAACATGGAGTGTCCAGACTTAAACCTCTTAATAAATCGAGTTGGTTTGGGATGAACTGGACAGAAGAGTGAAGCAACCTACAAGTGCCACACATTTATGGGAACTTCTGACAGACAACAGACTGGGGAAGAACTTTCTGAAGAATATTTGATTTCTATTGTAAAAAGAATGAGCCACGAGTGTGTTCAGCTGTTATATCTGCCAAAGGTGGACACTTTCATGAATCAAAAGTTTACAATACGCATTGGGCAACAGTAAACTGTAAAAAACTGGAAAAAGTGAGGAGTTTTAAAATTTTTGGCTGATATGGGCACTTGGAGATCGGCTGTCGTCTTATAACTTGCCAATATGGGTTGATAGTCGACGTGGGCATGTTATACCTCATAATAAATCTTAAACTCTTTATATTGCATCTGTTTAATCCAATTTACAGACAGATAAAAGTCCGAATATGTGGCGGTGCATCAATATTTATCAGAGGAATCATTCGTCTGAGTATTGCCCCTGAACGCACCTCCACATTCACGTCACGTCACTCACATGGTTTTGTTTACACCAGTGCGCAGCCATAGATCCATGTGCGCAACATTGAGGCGCTGCTTTGTTGTCGTCTGTTCTTGTGTCTGATAAACGATACTGACGATAAGAAAATGTGAACGTAAGCGCAATTTAGGCCAGTAACAAAAGAGGACTGTTCCATACACAGAGGACACATGCAGCAGCTGTCAACATGCTGAATTATATTGTTTTTATCGATGATCGTTCTGAGGCAGGATTAAAAAGACACTTATTTGTGCAGACTTGTGATCTGAGAGGAGCCTGTGTGAGCGCTGAGTGTTGTAAATGTGTCGGTTTTGAAGCTACTTTTCATTATTTTTCATTGTTTAAGGCTTTGCTGCTGTAAACTACCACACATAACCAGCCTGTTTACTCTTAAAATAACCTACTGTAAAGTGACTATATTGGGTGTATATATGTTTTTGGACCTGTATTGACATGTAAAACTACAAATAGATGTGTGAATGTATTTAATGACTGCGGCATGCACACATTTATCATAACCTCAAAAGGCTATGCCCATGTAATTACTTTGTTTACACGTAGGGCTGTCGCAGTAACCGCAAAAATGAATCACCGCGGTACTAAGAGGCCCACCGTGGTTCATGTCGGGCCACCGCGATCACCGCAAGAGACCGACGTGACCCAAACCAGAGTCCTTAGAGACCCAGGCCCAGCCCAGACTCGTTAACATTCCACCCATTATTGCCCGTGATAACCCAGGACTAACCCAGGACTAACTCAGGACTAACTCAGGACTAACTCAGGACTAACTCAGGACTAACCCAGGACTAACTCAGGACTAACCCAGGACTAACTCAGGACTAACCAGGACTAACCAGGACTAACTCACTCAGGACTAACTCAGGACTAACCCAGGACTAACCCAGGACTAACCCAGGACTAACTCAGGACTAACCCAGGACTAACTCAGGACTCAGGACTAACCAGGACTAACCCAGGACTAACCCAGGACTAACCCAGGACTAACTCAGGACTAACCCAGGACTAACCCAGGACTAACCCAGGACTAACCCAGGACTAACCCAGGACTAACTCAGGACTAACCCAGGACTCAGGACTAACTCAGGACTAACTCAGGACTAACTCAGGACTAACCCAGGACTAACCCAGGACTAACTCAGGACTAACCCAGGACTAACCAGGACTAACTCAGGACTAACTCAGGACTAACCCCAGGACTCAGGACTCAGGACTAACCCAGGACTCAGGACTAACCAGGACTAACTCAGGACTAACTCAGGACTAACTCAGGACTAACCCAGGACTAACCCAGGACTAACTCAGGACTAACCCAGGACTAACTCAGGACTAACCCAGGACTAACCAGGACTAACTCAGGACTAACCCAGGACTAACTCAGGACTAACCCAGGACTAACCCAGGACTAACCCAGGACTAACCAGGACTAACTCAGGACTAACTCAGGACTCAGGACTAACCAGGACTAACCTCAGGACTAACTCAGGACTAACCAGGACTAACCAGGACTAACCAGGACTCAGGACTAACCCAGGACTAACCCAGGACTAACCCAGGACTAGGACTAACCAGGACTAACCAGGACTAACTCAGGACTAACCCAGGACTAACCCAGGACTAACTCAGGACTAACCCAGGACTAACTCAGGACTAACCCAGGACTAACCCAGGACTAACCCAGGACTAACTCAGGACTAACCCAGGACTAACTCAGGACTAACTCAGGACTAACCCAGGACTAACTCAGGACTAACTCAGGACTAACCCAGGACTAATCCAGGACTAAGGTGCACACGCGAAGACCGTCGGGTGCCCACAGGCGAAAGGACCACCGCAGCTCCGCACGGAAGTAAACGCAGCAGTCACCCGATCTCGCTTTGCGGACACCTGCTCCGTGTGCTCGTGCTCGGGGTTTTCTCTTTTAAGTCCGCGGGTACCTGAGCCGGTCCAGGACTCTGACCTGACTTGGTCCAGGACTCTGACCCGAGGTGCCACAGTGAGAGCTGGAGAGATGCAGCGGCACTTGTTCCAAACCCAAATGTTACTTTACTACACTACACACACACACACTATAGCCACACGAAAACCTAGGTACATGTGCATCTGCAACGAGCGCATCATCGGAGAGTTTTCAGAGCCGCTGGAAATATTATAACTCCTTGTGATGTGGGGTGGGGGAGGGGGTGTGATATCATTGCACATCGCCACGACAACGACAACCACGACAACCCTATTTACAGGTAAGAATGTCACGCAAAAAAATCCCGTTAGGCCGACCTACAGCCTTTAAATATGACCGTAAAGAGGCAGAATAACAGTAAACGTAGCCTGAACAAACCCAACTTTAAATCTAAAAAAAGTTTTATAATCAGCTGAAGATTCACGGTGAATTTTAACGTCACTAAATATATCGGCGGTGATATCGGCACCTACAAAGTCTGTTATATCGGTATCACTGGATCCAAAAAAAAGTCCATATCGGTCGGGCCCAGTTGTTACCTCAACAAAAACAAACCTGAAGTTGTGTTTTGTTTGGCTTGTTTAGTTGGAGTTACTTTATTTCGAACATTTCTCCACACTCCAAGACGTTCAAAAACGAGATGCGGCTTTTACTGCTCGTGGTAACTTATTATTAGCTCGTGTTTTGTTTCCATAACACTTGCGTGAACCCGTCCACCTCGAGCGCAACCGCAACAAGACCAAAGTTCTCACACTTATCAAGCCATTACCCGTAAACCGCCACAATAAACTTACGTCAACCGATCACGTCTGTAACTCTCGCTCCTCCTCTTCGTAAATGTCATAAATGCTCTTAAATATTATTCATAAAAACGTATTATTCAATTGTTTTCACGATACTAAAATTTCAGACTCGATTTCAATGCTAAAGGAATAGAGCAGGAGCCACCAAACTTTTTCTCTGAAGGACAAATTATCGCTCGTGACCGTGTTGCAGGTCGGGGTCGGGTCGGAATCGCTTGACCCAAACAAAATGACACCAGCAGCAGGTCTCATTGTGCAATAGAAATAACTGGCCTGGCACAGGTTCCACAAAAACTACATCACACATAATCTGGCACATATTTGTTTATCGTTACTAGTGGTTTGAAAAAGTAGTAAGGACTTCACGCTTCGTTTTAATTTGAAACACCACAGATATTCCATTTATTTGTTTTATAATAACTAATAATAATAAGAAACGGTCAAGGTAAGAAAATCCGTGTGTCATTAGTTCTTTTTTTTTTTTTCAAAATAAAACCAAAAACTGTTGTCTTCATTATTTGTCTCCAAAACTAAAATGAAAAAACCAGATAACCTGGATTTGCTTTTTCAGTTTTTGGTTTTGACTGTAAAAGAATAATGGAAAAAACAGATAATGACCCATTTCCGTGACTTCCATGACTGCGATGCTGGACTTTTGTGCCGGCATACGGACTGAACCAGGACTAAGACCAGGTCCAGGATCAGACCGGGACTGAGACCTGGACTTAGACCGGGACCAGACAAGGACTGAGTCTGGGACCAGGACCAGGACTGAGACTGGGACTGAGACCGAGACTGAGACCCGAGACCCAGACCAGGATTGAGGTCGAGACCAGACCAGGACCAGACCGTGATTGAGACCAGGACTGAGACTGGGCTGAGACCGGGACTGAGACCAAAACCAGACCGGGACCGAGAACGGGACCAGACCAGGACTTAAACCGGTAAAAAAAGACAAGGAGTCTGGGACCAGGACTGGGACTGAGACTGGGACAAAGAGAAAATAATTGTTTTTTTTTTTGTTTTCTTCTTTTTGGTTTTATATTGAAAAACAAATAAACGAATGAGACATGGACTGAAACAAAACAAAACACCAGGTCTGTTTTTGATGAAAAAGTGTACCTCTTTAATTTTTAGTTTTTTGATTTGAGTGTCCAGTAAAATAACATGAGGCGTTTGCTTTGGTCAGATTCTATTAAAGGAACATGTCTGGACTTGTTTCTCGCGTGTGGGATTCGCCCGGTCGTGTTTGGAGCTGCTGTTTTCTTCACACAAACCGCAGAGTGACGTGACGTTCACAGTGTTGGGGAGTAACAGATTACATGTACCAGAGTAATCAGAGTACAAATGATGAGTAACTGTATTCAGTTACAGTTACTGTTTCAGTGAGTGGTAATTGGATTACAGTTACTTTGTTGAAATAAATGGATTACACAGAGGGATTTTCCTGTTTTTACATTTTGGGCTAAACCAGGACTAAACCAGGACTAAACCAGGACTAAACCAGGACTAAACCAGGACTAAACCAGGTCTAAACCAGGACTAAACCAGGACTAAACCAGGACTAAACCAGGACTAAACCAGGACTAAAACAGGACTAAACCTAAACCAGGTCTAAACCAGGAACTAAACCAGGACTAAACCAGGACTAAACAGGACTAAAACCAGGACTAAACCAGGACTAAACCAGGATCTAAACCAGGACTACTAAACCAGGACTAAACCAGGACTAAACCAGGACTAAAACCAGGACTAAACCAGGACTAAACCAGGACTAAACCAGGACTAAAACCAGGACTAAACCAGGACTAAAACAGGACTAAACCAGGACTAAAAACTAAACCAGGACTAAACCAGGTCTAAACCAGGACTAAAACAGGTCTAAACCAGGCCTAAACCAGGATTAAAACAGGATTTAACAGGACTAAATCAGGTCTAAACCAGGACTAAACAGGACTAAAACAGGTCTAAACCAGGACTAAACCAGGATTAAAACAGGACTAAATCCTGCTGTGTGGACGTGTCTCCTCTTCTTCTATCAATAATATTTTTAATTTGGTTCAGTAAAGTCTGGGCTTTTTATTTTCTTTTAGCAGATAAAACTATCTTATGTGAAGATTTCCTCGTCTTTGTTTCTCTACAGCAAATCAAGTAATCCAAAGTATTCAGATTACATTTCTCACTTTAAGTAATTTAATGGATTACGTTACAAACTACATTTTGGTTTATGTAATCTGTAATCTGTAGAGGAATACATTTTAAAAGTAACACTCCCAACACTGGACATTCGAGTGTCTCTGTGTTAACATTATAACACACACACACACATACACACACACACACACACATACACACACACACACACATACACACACACACACACACACACACACACACACACACACACACACACACACACACACACATATCTAATCTGAGCTCTGCTATAATTACAGGCTTTTCAAAACACAGGGCATCCCTCCCGCTGCATCATCCACACACACATTAACCACGAGCACGAGGACGACCGGCACACAGACTCTGGACCCAGATAAAGACAAGACCAGTGATAATGAACAGACGGAGTTGGGAAGGTGACTTTTAAAATGTAATCCCCTACAGATTACAGATTACATACACCAGAATGTAGTTTGTAACGTAATCCATTAAATTACTTAAAGTGAGTAATGTAATCTGAATACTTTGGATTACTTGATATTGTCATGCTTTTTAGTTTAGTCCTGGTTTAGTTCTGGTTTAGTCCTAGTTTAGTTCTGGTTTTAGTTCTGGTTTTAGTCCTGGTTTAGTCCTAGTTTAGTTCTAGTTTAGTTCTGGTTTAGTCCTAGTTTAGTTCTAGTTTAGTTCTGGTTTTAGTCCTGGTTTAGTCCTAGTTTAGTTTTGGTTTAGCCCAAAATGTGAAAACTGAAAATTACCGCCGTGTAATCCATTTATTTCAACCAAGTAACTGTAATCCAATTACCACTCACTGAAACAGTGAGACAAGTCTTCATTTGTGCTGCTCTGGTGGGAGGGGCCACGTACAGAGACGCTGGAGACGCTGCTGTAATAAACACCACAGAAAATTAACAATATTTTAATAGAAAATATAATTAAAATATTTTAGTAGAAAATGAGCCAAGGGCCACATTAAAGGTCTTGGAGGGCCGGATCTGGCCCCCGGGCCTTATGTTTGACACCTGTGGTCTAGTGTATCTGATTCCTGACCTCGTCACTGGAGAGAAATGAAAGTGAGCAGAGGCACTGGGAGCGGGTGGGAACAGGACTGAAAAGTGTCAGACCTGTAGTTCAGCCGTGGTCAGTTTGATGGATCTTGCAGATCGATCAGTCTGACCACGGCTCTGGAGAAGTGAGTCTAATGTCTGAGCCAAGATAAACACCCTCTCGTCTCTGTTGATGGTCTGTGCGCTCTGATTTCTGATTTCAATAGCCTCTTGTATTCATCCATGAAAGATCTGTCAAACTGACCACACCTAAAAACAACAGCTGATAAATGTGATAAGTCAGATAAGTCAGCAGGAGTCAGCTGACACCTCAGACGAAGGAGGAACTGCTGCTGCCAAAACATGTCAAGGAAAGTTGTCTTATTAAAAGAAAATACAACGTTTCTACAGAAGAAGAAAACAAAATGAACTTCTTAAACATCATGTAGTGTAGTTTTTAAGTTATCATCTGCCTTTGGTCCAACAGAGATCAGCAAATCCAGGTCTGAAATTATTGAAATAATTCTAGTCAAGGTGTGTTTAGTTTAAAAACACAATGGAGCATTTTAAATTCTTCTTCTTAAAGACAAAGACGTGTCAAAGCACTTCGCCATTTGGAGAAGCTGGAAAAGGCACGTGCAAGTCTAAACCAGGTCTAAACCAGGTCTAAACCAGGTCTAAACCAGGTCTAAACCAGGTCTAAACCAGGACTAAACCAGGTCTAAACCAGGTCTAAACCAGGTCTAAACCAGGACTAAACCAGGTCTAAACCAGGTCTAAACCAGGTCTAAACCAGGACTAAACCAGGTCTAAACCAGGTCTAAACCAGGTCTAAACCAGGTCTAACCAGGTCTAAACAGGTCTAAAACCAGGTCTAAAACAGGTCTAAACCAGGACTAAACCAGGTCTAAACCAGGTCTAAACCAGGTCTAAAACCAGGTCTAAAACAGGTCTAAACCAGGACTAAACCAGGTCTAAACAGGACTAAAACAGGTCTAAACCAGGTCTAAACCAGGACTAAACCAGGTCTAAACCAGGTCTAAACCAGGTCTAAACCAGGTCTAAACCAGGTCTAAACCAGGTCTAAACCAGGTCTAAAACCAGGACTAAACCAGGTCTAAAACAGGTCTAAAAACAGGTCTAAACCAGGTCTAAACCAAGACTAAAACAGGACTAAACAGGACTAAACCAGGACTAAACCAGGTCTAAACCAGGTCTAAACTCAGGACTAAAACAGGTCTAAACCAGGACTAAAACCAGGACTAAACCAAAGACTAAACCAGGACTAAACCAGGACTAAAACCAGGTCTAAACCAGGTCTAAAACCAGGTCTAAAAACCAGGACTAAAACAGGTCTAAACCAGGACTAAACCAGGTCTAAACTAAACCAGGACTAAACCAGGTCTAAACCAGGTCTAAACAGGACTAAACCAGGTCTAAAACCAGGACTAAACCAGGTCTAAACCAGGTCTAAACCAGGTCTAAACCAGGACTAAACCAGGACTAAACCAGGACTAAACCAGTATTTAACAGGACTAAATCCTGCTGCGTGGACGTTTCTCCTCTTCTTCTATCAATAATATTTTTAATTTGGTTCAGTAACGTCTGGACTTTTTAAAATTTTCTTTTATCAGACAAAACATTTTCGGTTATAATTTCCTCGTCTTTGCTTCTCTACAGCAAATCAAGTAATCCAAAGTACTCAGATTACATTACTCACTTTAAGTCATTTAATGGATTATGTTACAAACTACAAACACAAATCCAGGTCTATTTTTGACGAGAAAACAACATCACTGTACAACACAGATCAGAAAACGTAACCTGGGCCGTTTAAAGTTTCACTCTGTAACATTTCAGGGAGAATCTCTCTAACCGAAACAATAACGTACCTTAATCTTAAAGAATGTGTTAAATTGACTGAGTAAATCCGTAATCTCATAATACGTGAGTCACGGAGTCGGTATGTGACGAGGAACACGAGACTCGCCGACCGGCCTGACTCAAAAAAGGTTGGGTTTGTTATTTTAAGTTGTGTTTACCGTAATAAAAATAATAACGCATTAGTCAGCGCTTTTTAATTCGGTGCATTATTCATCCGCTCCGCAAACGCCGGTGCTGAGATTGAACCAACAACCGTCATCGGACCAGCACAAAAGTAAAATTACAACACTTAACGCACAATTTTTAGGTCTCTGTATTTTACTTAAGTGAATTTTACATTGGTACTTTTACTTTACTACATTTGAAAGCGTGTATCTGTACTTTACGTTTCAAATTTGACTGAAAATAAAAAGTAGTTTACCCGATGAAAGGGCTGAGAATTATTTTTATCACATTTAATTTGAGTTAACGTCACAATTTTGAGCAAACCAAACACACAAATACACAAAAACGGCGAGAAAAATCACTTAAAATCAGCTCAATTCTTTATCAAAATCACTATATTTGATGCTGTAATTGTCAAAAATAAATAAAAATCCTCCTTTTTCTTTTTTTTTTTTTTTTGGTATTATTATCATTATTATTATTATTATTATTATCATTATCATTATTATTATTATTTACTTATTTATTTTATGTATTATTATTATTATTATATTATTTTTTTTTTTTTTTATGCGTGTTTAGTTAAGTCTGTCTTATTGTGGATGTGCTGGGTATCCAATCCCTTAAACTTGACAAATAATAATAAAAAAAAAAAAAATAAATAATTAAAAATCTGTAAAATACTTTCACTTTTTACTCTTAAATTGCATTTTTAAACAAGCACACTGCAAGTTTCTCTGATCTGGCCAAGATTTTGAAACTTATAACAGGTTATTTATCTTATTTTCTGATTTATTATCGATTTACGAGTTCTGTGACTGATTAATTCTAGTCTAGAGGTTGTTTGTTTTAACATAACTTGTTAAATTTAAATTATCTTGCTGCATTGGACACATAATTTCACTATTTTTAAGTGTTTATATCTTAAATTTTGGCCAAGCTTTTCGCTGTGTACTTCCGTTGTTTTGCTTAATGCCCGGCGTACACTGTGCGATATTTTCGGTCGTGTCACTCAGCCGCAGCTTAAACTGTACGACCAAATCTCAGGGTTTAAAAGTTCACAGCTCACGAATCATGTTCTCACACTGAACGAACCGACGCTCAGATGCGACCTGCCTGCGCACGCTGAACGTTCACATAACGACCGGAGTTGGAGTTGTTGTTCCGGAAGTAAAAATCCACGAAGAAGAAAACCACGGAATTAGAAAACCACAGATATACGAAGACATAACGCTGATCCAGGCAAAATACAGATGCGCTGCTTTGGCAATTTGTGTCATTCTCTGCACAGACAAGTCCAAAAAGAAGAGGCGACGAATCTGGTCGAAGAAATGTCTGGGCAGACGTGGGCAGATGTGGGCAGACGTGGAAAGTAGCATCAAGTTTTTCACCAAACTTGTGTTCTGTGTTGCTGGATTTGCTGCGCCTCCATGTCCTGTGTCCAAAACAGTCGCCGGCGCCATCGTCCTCCACAACCTCATATCCTGCTTCCACTTCTGCCTCCGCACATGTTCAGTCTGACAGATTCTGGCACATCGGCTCGTGAAAATACTTCAACAGAGCGAAAAACTCACGAAAGGCGACTGGATTTGAAACAAGTTAGATTTTCTTGCGACCTACGAATGTCGATCAGGACCTGGTCGTGAGGGATTCATCGGTTTTCTTTACCCCATGTTTACGACACGAAGCGCGACACACGATGAAGCCAAAGCTCGGCCCGATCCCCAAAACAGTCGCACGAGTGAAAAATCGGCTCAAAAAGGGTCAAAAATCGCACAGCGTACACCCGGCTTAAGTATATTTTTTTGTCTGATACTTTAACTTGTGTAATCGTTCGCTGCTGTATTTGTACTTTTACTTAAAGGTTGTATAGAGGATTTTTTAAGGGAAGAGAAATACAGCGACACTCCTTTTTTCAAATGTTGTGCATGCGTGACACCACCTTCCTCCTCCACAGCTCCCGCAGTAGAAGCACCTCCTCCCGCCTCTTTACTCTAGAAATCACACTTGTTTACAGCCAGTGCGCGTTCAGAATTACTGTTGAAGTGACCTGTCAGTGACGCGTCAGTTTTTAGACCCTTCGTCTGCTTCAGTCGTGCAATCGCTGGAAGGAATCTCCAAGAATCACCTCAGTTTGGTTTTGCTCCTTTTCCCTTCTCTTCTTCTTTCAGCGACCTCAAAAACTGACTTTCTTTTGCGGCGAACCGGTCATCGATTCTCGTCCGACATCTCAACAAACTTTTTGCAAACTGAGAGGAAGCTACAGTTTAAAAAAAGCCTCTAAGAACCGCCGCATAAACCACATAATCCCCACGCGCCGGCGAGTCAGTTACACTAGAAACGTAGGGAGTTTGATTAAAAACCTAACAGCCAATAGATAAAGAGGGAGCCTCGTTGTCTATTGGCTGATGTTTGTCTGGCCTCACTACGTCCACAGTTGATAGATTTTCATTCTTTTTTTTTTTTTTGGTCATCATAATTACAAGGCTGCTGCATCTCTGTATTGGTATTTTAAACTTTCATTGACAATTTGAAACAAAAAAAAAATCCTCCATACAACCTTTAAGTAACAAAACTGAGTACTTCATCCGCGACTGCACTGGACAGACTGACAGAAGTGTATATATATGTGTGTGTCGCATTCACAATAGGTAAGGTGGTTGAAGTGTCTTGCCCGAGGACACAACAGTTTTGCTCTCTGTGGTATGTATGTACAGATACGGCAGTTTCCCACATCGGTGCTTTTTGTCGTCCTAAAAATATCATTTTTTTCTAGTGTTTTTGCTTCTCTTCTCTCTTTCTCTCTCTCTTTTCTTTCTCTCCCACTCAATCATCTATATTTGTTTGTTTTTCTCTTCTGTCGCTCTCCCTCTTTCTTTTCCCTCTCTCTTGCTTCTTCCCCCAGTCCTCTCTCTCTTTCCCTCTCTCTTTCGCTCCTTTTCTCTTCTCTTTCTCTCTATATTTACCTGTTTTTCCCTCTTCTCTCTCTTCTCCTCCCAGTTTTCTCTCTCTCTGCTTGCTTTCGTTCTCACTCCTTTCTTTCTCTCTCCCCCTCCCATCCTCTCTATTTCTCATTCTCTCTCTCCCTCCCCCTCTCTCTTTCCCCCTCTACCTCCTTCTCTCTTTGTATCTCTCTTCTTTCCCTTCTCTCTTTTTCTCTCTTTCTCCCTCCACCTTCCCCCCTCTCTCTCTCTTTCACTCCCTATCTCTCTGTTTTCCCCTCACCCTTCCTCTCTCTTTCTCTCTCTCCATCCCTCTTCCTCTGTCTATCTTGCTTTCTGTCCTTCCCCTCTCCCTCTTTCTATCTCTTTATTTCTCTCTTCCCCTCTCCCTCTGTCTTTCTCTCTCTTTCTCCCTCTCCTCGACCTCTCTCTCTCTTTCTCTCCTTCCTCTCTCTTTATCTCTCTTTCTCTGCTTTCCCTCTGTCTCTCCCTTCCCCTTTCTCTATCACTTTCTTTCCTTCCCCTCTCTTGTCTCTGTATCTCTCATTCTCCTCTCTCTCTCTCTCTCTTTCCCCTCTCCCTTTTTCTCTCTCTGTTTCTTTCTCCATCCCCTCTCTCTCTCTATCTTTCTTTCTCTCCTTCCCCTCTTTTTTTCTCTCTTTCCATCCTCTCTCTCTAAACTAATTACCCTTATGTATCAATAAAGTTTCTCTAAGTCTAAGTTTCTCTTTCCCCCCTCCCTCCTTCTCTCTCTCTTTCTTCGTCTCTCCCTCCTTCCCTCCCTCTGTTCCTCCCTCCCTCTCTCTCTTTCTATCTCTCTTTCTCTCTCTCTCCTCTCTCTTTTTATCTCTCTTTCTCTCCTTCCCTCTCTTTCTATCTCTCTTTCTCTCCTTCCCCTCTCTCTATCCTCTCTTTCTCTCTTTCCCCTCTCTCTTATCTTTCTCTTTCTCTCCTTCCCCTCTCTTTCTCTATCCTCTCTTTCTCTCCTTCCCCTCTCTTTCTATCTCTCTTTCTCTCCTTCCCCTCTCTCTATCTCTCTTTCTCTCTCTTCCCCTCTCTTTCTATCTCTCTTTCTCTCCTTCCCCTCTCTCTCTATCCTCTCTTTCTCTCCTTCCCCTCTCTTTCTATCCTCTCTTTCTCTCCTTCCCCTCTCTCTCTATCTATCTTTCTCTTTCTCTCTCTTCCCTCTCTTCTATCTCTCTTTCTCTTCCTTCCCCTCTCTCTATCCTCTCTTTCTCTCCTTCTCCTCTCTTTTTATCTCTCTTTCTCTCCTTCCCCTCTCTCTCTATCTTCTCTTTCTCTCCTTCCCCTCTCTTTCTATCTCTCTTTCTCTCCTTCCCCTCTCTCTATCCTCTCTTTCTCTCCTTCCCCTCTTTTATCTCTCTTTCTCTCCTTCCCCTCTCTCTCTATCTTTCTTTTTCCTCTCTCCCTCCCTCTCTCTTTAGCTCTTGCTCCCTCTCTATCTCTCCTTCCCCTCTCCCTCCTTCTCTCTCTGTTTCTTTCTCCGTTCCCTCTCTCCTTCCCCTCTCTTTTCTCTCTTTCCATCCTCTCTCTAAATAATCTCACTTGTGTATCAATAAAGTTTGTCTAAATTTCTCTTTCTCCTCTCCCTCCTTCTTTCTCGCTATCTCTCTCTCTCTCTCTTTCTTTCTCTCTCTCCCTCCTTCTCTCCGTTCCTCCCTCCTTCTCTCTCTCTCTCTGCACGTGCCTGTCATAAAAGTCCAACACAAACACACCGAGTCACACAGAGAAACCAACACAATGAAAAGTATGTGAGAAATGTGAGGCTGAATGTGGGCGGGGCCGAGTGGAATGTGGGCGTGGCTGAGTGGAATGTGGGCGTGGCTGCGTGGACGGGGACTAAACCTGGTCTGTGAGTTTGAACAGGAATTAGAAACACACATTAGACTTCATTACGGCAAAGCGACCGTTCAGACTGAAAACGTTTTGATTAAAATCTGGGCAGCGCTTGCGTCTGTTTATTGGACGATAATAACTGACAATTTTTTCGTTAAAGGGCCCAAATTACACTATTTTCTGATCTGTTGTATGTTTTAATGTAGTTTCCTGATCACAAACAGAGCTGGAGTTGTGTTTTGTTTCATTCACACAAGTTTAACACGAGGAAATTGTCAATACGATACATTCCTCGATACACAGGCCATGATACGATAAGTTTTTCGATTAAACGCACTTTCGATTCCATACGATACGATATACTGTATTTTAAATCAGTTCAAATATGGTTCAGTAAAAAACAAAGGGTTAAATCATGACTGTGATACTAAAAGTCTTTATTAAACCACTAAGTTTGTGCAAAGTAAAAAAGAAAAACAAAAAAAAAAGTATTGCATTAAGTTCCCTTTTCTCTAGCCCGATTCATCAGCCGGTTTTAAATAATGCATCAGGTTTATGTCGCACTTTTTTGGACACTCAGAGACGCTTTACAGAGCATTATTCATTCACTCCATACTACTGTAGCCACAGCTGCCCTGGGGCAGACTGACTGAAGCGAGGCTGACAATCTGCGCCATCGGTCCCTCCGACCACCACCATCACTCACACACACACCACTTTCATACTAGGCAATGTGGGTGAAGTGTCTTGCCTAAGGACACAACAACAGTTATTCCCACTGTGGCTCCTGTGGCTCCTGATTTTCCCAGTGTCTCCATCCAAGTTCTAACCAGGTCCAGTCTTGCTTAACTTCTGAGATCTGACGGGATCAGGTTTTACTTTGTTTCACTTTGTACAAACCGTCTGACCTCGCAGGATTAGGATTCGTTCACTCGACGGTAGACGGGTACTTTTTATTATTTAACCAATCGCTGCTATTTGGTCGTGACGTATGTAATGCGCCACTAACTGGTATATGAAGCTTTTCCTAAATCCCGTAGGAAAAAGGACAATAACGTCTTTCTCCTTGATGAAATTCACCAAACATTCTCTTTGTTCCGGCTTTAAATCCTCGATCTCGGGAATCGCTGACAACACAGAATGTCTGGCTCTTCGCTGATTGGCTGATGCCGAAGAGTATTCCGATTCCTGACCTAGTCGCTGGAGAGAAATGAAACTGAGCGGAGGCACTAGGTGAAGCCAGCCTGACTACCCTTTCTCCAAACCAGCAACACAATTCAAAAGTTTAAAAACGTTTATTACGGGACTCTATTTTCCGACGGACCGATCAAGCGGCAAGTGAAGAAGAAGAACTACAACGTGAAACGAATAATGAGAAAACAATAAATTACTTTTAATTACGTTTCCAACTTCTCCGTTCCTTTACTTTTCACGTTGTAGTTGTTCTTCTTCACTTGCCGCTTGATCGGACCGTCGGAAAATAGAGTCACACGGTCACTTCCATTGTGGCTTTTTAATGTGTTGTGGCTTTTTAATGTGTTGTGGCGTTTGCCTTAAGATAGAGTCCTGCGGTCATTTGTGTTGTGGCTTTTTTTGGCGCGTTGTGGCTTTTTTTGGCGTGTTGTGGCTTTTTGTTGTGTTGTCGCATTTGTATTTGTTGCGGCGTTTGCGTTTGCTGTGATCCCTCTCGGCTTCCGTACAAAAGCAATGGCCTTACGCGGCAAAAAACTAAATCTTGCCAACTTCAGATGACTTGAATTAATAATGTTTTATCACGATTTGAGTCAATTTCACTTGACAGGCAAAATGATCTGCCAGAGGAATAAGACTTTTTGTACTTAAGATATGAAAATACATCTTGCTACACTTAGAATAAGAAAAATAAGAACTTTTTTTGCACTTAAATAAGACAAAAAACTGTAATATTGCCTGAATTAAGAAAAAGACACTTAATCCTTTGATAGATAATTTTACTTGTGAAGCTGAATCGACTCAAATAAAGTAAAATGTTCTTAATTTAATTCATTTTAATTGAACTAGATGTTGTTTTTGTTCCTGTGTATTTTTTTGCCACCGTTCTTTCTCTCTTAAATGGACAGGGCTGAGTAAACTGGATTAAGAAAACAGATTTTACAGCTGAGAGAAGATGACACGCTCGGCTCATTCCAGACCTCCTCACTAATGTTTCCATTGTTAAACAGGAGGACCCTAAACAGGACTGGAAGATCCGGGTCTGATCTCGGTCTAGTCCAAGTCTGGACCAGGTCTGGGACAGGTTTACGGCTCTCCTGGGACCAAAACATATACATCCAGAAAGCCTTATAAGGGTCTGAAGAGCGGAGAAGGTGACTCATAGGAGAAAGAAGATATGACCACATATGGAATTTTTACCATATGTCCACAAACTGCTAATGCCATTCAAAGAAAACATATTTATTAAAGCAGGATTATTCTGCAAAATCTACTTTTCAGAGCTTTGAACCATGATGGAGGTGGATTTGGAGCGATATGTTCATGTTTGAGAGATCTTTAATTATTTAATCACTTATTTTTAGGAGTGTAATGGTACTTAAAGGTTGTATAGAGGATTTTTTTAAGGGACGTGAAATACAGCGACAGTTCTTTTTCAAATGTCGTGCATGTGTGACACCACCTTCCTCCTCCACAGCTCCCTCAGCAGAAACACCTCCTCCTCCCGCCTCTTTACTCTACAAATCACGTTTGTTTACATCCAGTGCGTGTTCAGAATTACAGTTGAAGTGACCTGCCTAGAAATAATTCAGCGACCGACGCGTCAGTTTTTAGACCCTTCGGACTTTCGTTTGCGGCGGACTGTTCGTTTCGCGGCGAACTTGTTGTGGATTCTCGTCCGCCATCGTAAGAAACTTTGTGCGAATTGCAAGGAAGCTACAGTTTGAAAAAGCCTCTAAGAACCGCTGCATAAACCATGTCATCCCCGAGCGCCGGCGAGTCAGTTGCACAAAAAATGTAGGGAGTCTGATTGACAACCTAACAGCCAATAGATAAAGAGGGAGCCTCGTTTTCTATTGATGTTTATCTGGCCTCACTACGTCCACAGTTGATAGATTTTCATTCTTTTTTTTTTTTCGGTCATCATAATTACAAGGCTGCTGCGTCTCTGTAATGGTATTTTAAACTTTCAATGACAATCTGAAACTAAAAAAAAAATCCTCCATACAACCTTTAAATTCATGCTGAACCCTTTCGGTACGGGACGTTTGGTTCAGTGCAAGGCTGCGCACAAGTGAGTTCGTGCAATTTGTGTGTGTTTACATTCCGCCACTACATGTGCAGCTACACAGAAGATTCGGCTCTTTAATATTCACCAGAAAACTCGACCGTGATTGGGGCAATGTTTCCCGCAGCGCTTTATAGTTACTGTTGACAACAATCGTCCCCCACCTTGACTACCGTATTTTCCGGGCTATTAGACGCGCTCTTAAAGGTTGTATAGAGGATTTTTTTTAAGGAAAGAGAAATCCAGCGACAGTCCTTGACACCACCTTCCTCCTCCACAGGTCCCTCTAGAAATAATTTAGAGACCGACACCTCAGTTTTTAGACCCTTTGTCTGCTTCAGTCGCGCCATCGCTGGAAGGAATCTCCAAGAATCACCTCAGTTTGTCTTCGCTCCTTTTCTCCTTCTCTTCTTCTTTCAGCGACCTCAAAAACCGACTTTCTTTTGCGGCGAACTGGTCGTGGATTCTCGTCCGACATCGCAACAAACTTTATGCGAACTGCGAGAGCCACAATTAGAAAAAGCCTCTAAGAACTGCTGCATAGTTACCTTAGAAACGTAGGGAGTTTGATTGACAACCTAACAGCCAATAGAAAATGAGGGAGCCTCGTTTTCTATTGGCTGATGTTTATCTGGCCTCAACACGTCCACAGTTGATAGATTTTCTTTCTTTTTTTTTTGGTCATCATAATTACAAAGCTGCTGCGTCTCTGTAATGGTATTTTAAACTTTCATTGACAATTTGAAACAAACAAAAAAATCCTCCATACAACCTTTAAGCCTCTAACCACATCAAAAAAACCACTGCGCCCCCCGCAATCCAGAGCGCCCTATACACGAATCCACTCGGGTGTCCCAGCACGACTTCAGTAAACTATAAAGCCGCACCACCCGCAGAACACACAAACACACACGGAGCAGACAGCGACCGCACTCATCACTCCACACCGACGAGGAACGGAACGGAGGAACGAACCGAAAAAGCGAGCGCAATGTGCCGCTTCTAGACACGACTGAACAATTGAGTCATTGCGACCGATCCGTTGGTCCCAGACAGACAACTGAACAAAGCCCAGAGTCACAAGACAAACAAAACCACTCACCCATCACACTGTTGAGTTTCGTTGAAAGTCCGGCGCGGTTTATTTGTGAAAAAAAATTGAAAATAGACCACTTAATGACAGTGCTCTTATAATCCAGAGCACCTAATAGCCCGGAAAATACTGTACACTCCGCCACTACATGTGCAGCTTCATGGAGGCTCAGCTCTTTCATATTCACAAGGGAACTCGTCCGTGATTGGGGCAGTGTTTCCCCTTGACAACAATTGCCCCCCGCCTTGACTACGTCCCTCTGAACCAGGTGAATCCTCGTGCCCCGGTCCTCACTTTCACCTTTCGCTGGCACAGAATCTCCGCCCACCACATACCCTCGACCTCTGTCCGTAGCGAAAGTGTATTTTCAACCACTGGGGACGTTGTAACTGCAGCAGATCTACTTTTACTGCAGACAATGTGGACAAGTTGTTTTTTCTGGCCAAAAATATGAAGATTGAGTAAAACTTCATGCTGGAACTGTTAGTGCTGCGCTTTACTTTTTGAAAAGTTTTGTTTACTGTTTACAGGGAATTGATTTTTTAAATAATATTTCACACTAGGGATGGGCATGATTAGTCGATTAATCGATAATTGATCATTAAGAATTTCATCGGTTATGTTCATTTTAATCGACAAACCGAATGTAGGTTGCTGTGCGTAGTGTAGGGTGACCAAACGTTCGTGTCGTTCTCAGAAGGAGCGAGACACAAACATTCGTTCAGTCTGCAACATGCCAAAGCACAAATGTGTATTTAACGATGATTTGTACAAGAAATTCCACACTTTCCGTTGCGTTCGGGACAAGTGTGAGTCCATGTGCACAGTGTATAAAGCAGCACATATGTTTCGGTGTCCAGTGGGAAAAAGTTCATCAGGACACCGAAAACATTAAAAAGTTTTGCGAGGTGAGAGAAGCGCAATGTGGATGACGAGTCCCACCTCCCTCCCCCCGTACGGTGTCCTGGCTTTGACAAACGCAAACATGGTCACACTAACCTGTATTCACCTGAGTCGTGCCGCATCAGCGACACAAGAGCTGTTTGTTTTTTTTCTTCGCTTAGTTTATGCAAATTAGCGATGCGGTTTTAAGTTTTGTTTCTGTGAGAGTTGAACAAAACTGCATTAAACACATTATAATGTCAAACGGGCTGATGTGGCTCTAGAGTCGTTACGGTTTATATGTCGTAAAGTTGAATTTATTTATGCAGATTAGTAGTGCAGATAGTAATAATAATGATGATCATTTTAATATAAAAATGTTAATGATTAATCCATAATCGATCGTTAATTCTTCCAACGATCGATTAAGAAAATTTAATCGAATGCCCATCTCTATTTCAAACATTTGCTGCTTATTTGAGAATATTTTATGTAGCTTATTAGTATTACCAAGCAGCACTTTGCGTTTATTTTATTTTATTTGTGTAATGTTCAAACTAATTACTGATTTAATAAACACACAAATTAACAAGAAAACGGTTTTGCATTTTGTTCCCGAACTGTACCGAAAATGAACCGAACCGTGACGTCAAAACCGTGGGTACGTACAGAACCGTGATTTTTATGAACCATTACATTACGCTTATTTTTAAGACGCAATTTAGCCGATCAACTCCTGTTTTCACCATCACCGGTACACGCCAACTGCTCTGGACTTAACGTTCTCCAATTTTATTTTATTTTCTTAATACACGTAGGATTTGGCAGCGTCGCGTTATGATTTTGGTACAACTTCACGGCAATGTCAGCTCCCATAGTTTACGAGCACGGACGTCAGTGGACTTTTTTCTTTTATTAAGTCGTTTTCGATGAATATTGCGATTTAAAACGTCCAAACAATCACACAAGGATCCGCAGGTGTCACAGATTACAAGAACACAACGCACAAAAGCACAACAGTTCTGCCTTGAACCGCTTTTATGCCTCTTTGAAAAGGCAGGATTGAAAGCTTACAATACAGTGTTTTTCTTTGAAGGCAGTTCAAATGGGGCTTAAACAATAGCTGCGTGTTTCGTGGAAGCTCGGTGAAGGTGAACGGGTGCAAAGGCGCGCTCGCACGACCTCACCCAGTGACATCATGAGGTGGGACAGAGCGTCAAACGAAACTTTCAGAACCAAAGTCGTGGTTTAGTCGGATTTAACCCAAATACGGTGATTTAACTTAAAGGTGCATTGCGTAACTTTTCTGGTAGAGGGCCTGTCACCTGCTTGTTTCTATGGAGATGTAATTTCTCTGCCTGGAATGTTCCACAGTGTGACATTAAACAGCTCTACCTGACATTTATTCAATTATAAGTCGTTTTATAGCTCAAAAATGCCCAGAAAAACAACATTCTGACTGTGATCGGGGTCGCCTCTCCACAGATCTGACCTGTAACTTTATCTAGTTTGGTCTCCATGACGATAGAAAGGTTTAATGTCAAACTGTGCCAATGCGCATGTCAAAAAACGATATAAAAACAGTGTTAAAAGTATAAATTGCGGCGTTGTTTACCTTTCTCGTGGTCGGTCCTGATCATGTCCATGAGCGAGTTCCCCAGAGAGTGTAAACTGAAGGCGTCAAACGGACGATTACGATCCTGAAAACACAACAGGAAGAAGAGGATCAGTTGAAAGTCATTCGGAAAGACAGAATACACAGTACTGCGTCCGAAACTCTCTTTTAGAGTTTTTAGGCCGACAGAGAACCAACCAAACCAAACAGAACCAAACAGAGAATCACCGGATCCTGCACCTGATCTCGAACGGACTCACATCTTTAAGCCAAAAATAAGAATTCAGGAATTGAAAAGTAATTCTTGTTTTTTCTAAGTGAACCGTGTCGACAAAGTAGACGTCAGTAAAACAAAGAAAACGTGGGTGTGGAAAATCCGTGTGTCATTCGTTCATTCTAGGGACGGGCATTCGATGAAATTTTCTTAATCGATCGTCGGAAGAATTAACGATCGATTATCGATTAATCATTAACGTTTTTATATTAAAATGATCATCATTATTATTACTATCTGCACTACTAATCTGCATAAATAAATTCAACTTTACGACATATAAACCGTAACGACTCTAGAGCCACATCAGCCCGTTTGACATTATAATGTGTTTAATTCAGTTTTGTTCAAATCTCACAGAAACTAAACTTAAAACCACATCACTAATTTACATAAACTCAGCGAAGATAAAACTACAGCTCTTGTGTCGCTGATGTGGTTCAATTTCTGTTGGATTAAAAGACATGACTCAGGTGAATACAGGTTAGTGTGACCAGATTTGTGTTTGTCAAAACCAGGACAGCGTACGGGGGGAGGGAGGTGGGGACTCGTCATCCACATTGAGCGACTCTCACCTGGTAAAACTTTTTCCCACTGGACACAGAAACATATGTGCTGCTTTATACACTGTGCACATGGACTCACACTTGTCCCGAACGCAACGGAAAGTGTGGAATTTCTTGTACAAATCATCGTTAAATCCACATTTGTGCTTCGGTTCGTTACAGACTGACCCACTGCTTGTGTCTCGCTCCTTCTGATGCAGAGACACATGTACACACCTGTTTGGTCACGATACACACAACAACCTACATTCGGTTTGTCGATTAAAATTAACATAATCGATGAAATTCTTAATGATCAATTATCGATTAATTGATTAATCATGCCCATCCCTAGTTCATTCGTTTTTCAATATAAAACCAAAAATAAGAAAATGAAAAAACAACAGTTTTCTTCATTATTTGTCTCCAAAACCAAAATAAAAAAACGGATAATGATTCGTTTTTTCAGTTTTCGATTTTGTGTTAAAATGAAGAATAGAAAAAACACGGATAATGTTTCCCGTTTCACGTGACTTCTGTGACTGCGATGCTGGACTTTTGCACCGCATACAGACTGAACCAGGACTGATCCAAGTCCGGGACCAGAGCGGGACCAGAGTGGGACTGAGACCGAGATCAGGCCGGGACCAGAACGAGACTGAGACCGAGACTGAGACCGAGACCAGACTGGGACCAGACGGGACTCTGAGCTTTGACTCTGAGCCTCCGCGGGGCCCGAGCCTTCAGCTTCGAGCTCCGGCCTCGCACCAAACGGTCCAACGGACAGCAGCTCCAAACGAACTATTCCAACCAGCGGGAGCAGCTCCTGTTCAGAACCAGAACCAGCACCGTTCTGGCCGGCCCCAAAACAGCTCCATGAATGAGTGCACTGTAGAGGGCGCTAAAGAGTGCAGGTTTATATTGAGTGCACAGTATACATGCACATCAATAACCCGGTTATTAGCCATATCCCGGTTATGTCAGTATTCGTGTTACTGTGTTTACATGCGCACTGAGAAACCGGGACACTCATATCCGCGTGTACATGATCAAATGGAGTATCCCGGTTTCTTGACATAATCTTACAAATGCGCAGGCGCAAAAATTTAACTTAAATCAATTTCATAAACCAGGAAAAATACAAACCGTGAGCTCCTTTAGCATAAGAAGCTAAGGAGCTACGAGATCTCCCACAATCCACTGTGCAGATTCTTCATTAAAATCTTCTGCATAAATAAACTGAACTTTACAACATATAAACCATAAACACTATAGACACATCAGCCCGTTTGATCAGATAATTCAGCTCTGATCACATTTGTTTACGTTTTTACAGAAACGAAACTTAAGACCGTAGGCTAATTAGCATAAACTGTTAGCGGCGATAAAAACAACTCGCTCCTTGTGCCGCTGATGTGATCAGTTTCTTTTGGACTAAATGACACGACTCTGTGGATTATGTGTGTTATTTCTGTGACAGAAGAGGTGCTAATGATGGTAAGTGTGTTTCGTGCGTATAGAGTATAGGAGATAGTTCATGTTTTAGTTTTTCAGCGTCACACGAGTAGTCACTTTACGAGTGCAGGTCGTACGAGTGCAGGTCGTACGAGTGCAGGTCGTACGAGTGCAGTGTCGAGTGCAGATTGTACGTGTGCAGGTTTAGCGCAGCTCTTTATTTTACAGTCATTTCACTCGTTTGGTCACTTTATTTATGTTGGTCAATATATTTATGTCACTACTGTTGTGGTGAAAGGCTGGAAAGTGTCTTTTGGACGCATGCGACTCAACTTTATGTTGCAGTAACCGGGGTACTGCGTTTACATGCCACAAGTAATCCCGGTTACTATCGGAATAAACCAGCTACAGTAACCCGGTTTCTAATAACCGGGATACTGCCATAACCGGGTTACTGAAACCGGGTTACTGCGTTTACATGCACCATCAAGAAACCGGGATACTCAAAAAACCCGATCATAACCGGGTTATTGATGTGCATGTAAACGCACTCAATGTGAATGAGGGGTTAGGGACAATCAGGCAAAGCATCAAAATGTCACCTATTCGTGGATTTCAGTTTCCTCTTATATAGTGTAATTTCGAGGAGGACGTCATATTTTGTGTTAAACTGTTAATCACTATGGCAACAGTCCTAAGTTTTCATCCTTCTGAAACCCACGGATAAAAGACACGAGCTGTGAACTCCACTTGAGCCCAGTAAATACTTCAAAATTGGAACTAAACTCGAAAATAAAAACTGGAGCAGACGATGACAAAACCAGGACTGGAGCAGGATCAAACCAAGTCTACATCAGGACTGAACTGGGATCAGAAACGGACCACGGAGGCCAACTGCGAACACAGACGTATTTTTAGAGTTTAAATCAAAATTATGAACTAGATAGACGCAGTTTGACTTATTTGTTTTTCTTATTTTGAGCTTTTATTCCGTCGACTCTTAACCCGACGAGAATCACGTGAGACAAATTCTGCGAAGGAGCCGGCGCAACTAAACCAGGTCTAAACCAGGACTAAAACCAGGACTAACCAGGACTAAAACCAGGTCTAAACCAGGACTAAACCAGGACTAAACCAGGACTAAAACCAGGACTAAAACCAGGACTAAACCAGGTCTAAACCAGGACTAAACCAGGACTAAAACAGGACTAAAACCAGGACTAAAACCAGGACTAAACCAGGTCTAAACCAGGACTAAACCAGGTCTAAACCAGGACTAAAACCAGGACTAAACCAGGACTAAAACCAGGTCTAAACCAGGACTAAACCAGGTCTAAACCAGGACTAAACCAGGACTAAACCAGGACTAAAACCAGGTCTAAACCAGGACTAAACCAGGTCTAAACCAGGACTAAACCAGGACTAAACCAGGTCTAAACCAGGTCTAAACCAGGACTAAAACAGGACTAAAACCAGGTCTAAACTTAAATCGATTTTAAAGCTGAAAAACACCTCGAAAAAAAAAATCTGGTTGTGAGCTGGGCCGCCTCTTTGTGTTTTCATCATTTTTAAGCAGTTTTTCGGTATTTTACCTCAACAAATTAACAATTTATGTCTCTCTTTACTGTTGGCAACGATCAAATTGGTCAAAATAGGGACATTTGTTGTATAAAACTGGGACAAATCACTGGTCTGGTCTCCCTAATTTTATGCCAGCACATGATTTACAACTTTAATCTGTCTTTATATAAATTCTTTCCTAGTAAAGAAAAATTATTTTGTGATTTTTTTTTTTTTTGTTACATTTGGATTGGACTAAGAAAGGTTAAGTATTGTTGAGTTACAGCTCTAACAGTTCAAAAAAAGAGTCCTGGTTTAGTCCTGTTTTTAGTCCTGGTTTAGTTTCTGGTTTAGCCTTGGATTAGTGCTGGTTTAATCCTGTTTTAGTCCTATTTTAGTCATGGTTTAGTCTTGGTTTAGTCCTGGTTTACTGGTTTAGTCTTGGTTTAGTCCTGGTTTAGTCCTGGTTCAGTCCTGGTTTAGCTCTGGTTCAGTCCTGGTTTAGTCCTGGTTTAGTCTTGGTTTAGGTTTTAGTCTGGTTTAGTCCTGGTTTAGTCCTGGTTTAGTCCTGTTTTTGTCCTGTTTTAGTCCTGGTTTAGTCTGGTTTAGTCCTGTTTAGTCCTGGTTTAGTTGGTTAGTCCTGGTTTAGTCTTGGTTTAGTCCTGGTTTAGACCTGGTTTAGTCCTGGTTTAGTCTTGGTTTAGTTCTTGGTTTAGTCCTGGTTTAGTCCTGGTTTAGCTCTGGTTCAGTCCTGGTTTAGACCTGGTTTAGTCCTGGTTTAGTCTTGGTTTAGTCCTGGTTTAGACCTGGTTTAGACCTGGTTTAGTCTTGGTTTAGTCCTGGTTTAGTCCTGGTTTAGTCTGTTTAGTCCTGGTTTTAGACCTGGTTTAGTCCTGGTTTAGTCCTGGTTTAGACCTGGTTTAACCTGGTTTAGTCCTGGTTTAGTCGGTTTAGTCTTGGTTTTAGTCCTGGTTAGTCCTGGTTCAGTCCTGGTTTAGCTCTGGTTCAGTCCTGGTTTAGTCCTGGTTTAGTCTTGGTTTAGTCCTGTTTTAGTCCTGGTTTAGTCCTGTTTTAGTTTAGTCCTGTTTTAGTCCTGGTTAGTCCTGGTTTAGTCTTGTTTAGTCTTGGTTTAGTCCTGGTTTAACCTGGTTTTAGTCTGGTTTAGTCTTGGTTTAGTCTTGGTTTAGTCCTGGTTTAGTCCTGGTTTAGCTCTGGTTCAGTCCTGGTTTAGACCTGGTTTAGTCCTGGTTTAGTCTTGGTTTAGTCCTGGTTTAGACCTGGTTTAGACCTGGTTTAGTCTTGGTTTAGTCCTGGTTTAGACCTGGTTTTAGTCCTGGTTTAGTCCTGGTTTTAGACCTGTTTACCTGGTTTAGTCCTGGTTTAGTCCTGGTTTAGACCTGGTTTAGACCTGGTTTAGTCCTGGTTTTAGACCTGGTTTAGTCCTGGTTTAGTCCTGGTTTAGCTCTGGTTCAGTCCTGGTTTAGCTCTGGTTCAGTCCTGGTTTAGACCTGGTTTAGTCCTGTTTAGTCTTGGTTTAGTCCTGGTTTAGACCTGGTTTAGTCTTGGTTTAGTCCTGGTTTAGTCCTGGTTTTAGTCCTGCTTTAGTCCTGGTTTAGTCCTGCTTTAGACCTGTTTAGTCCTGGTTTAGACCTGGTTTAGTCCTGGTTTAGTCCTGGTTTAGACCTGTTTAGACCTGGTTTAGTCCTGGTTTAGTCCTGGTTTAGACCTGGTTTAGACCTGGTTTAGTCCTGGTTTTAGTCCTGGTTAGTCCTGGTTTAGTCCTGGTTTAGCTCTGGTTCAGTCTGGTTTAGCTCTGGTTTCAAGTCCTGGTTTAGGACCTGGTTAGTCCTGGTTTAGTCTTGGTTCAGTCCTGGTTTAGACCTGGTTTAGTCTTGGTTTAGTCCTGGTTTAGTCCTGGTTTAGTCCTGTTTAGTCCTGCTTTAGTCCTGGTTTAGTCCTGCTTTAGACCTGGTTTAGTCCTGGTTTAGCTCTGGTTCAGTCCTGGTTTAGTCTTGGTTTAGTCCTGGTTTAGACCTGGTTTAGTCTTGGTTTAGTCCTGGTTTAGTCCTGGTTTAGTCCTGGTTTAGTCCTGGTTTAGTCCTGCTTTAGTCCTGGTTTAGTCCTGGTTTAGACCTGCTTTAGTCCTGGTTTAGTCCTGGTTTAGTCCTGGTTTTACAGCTCCAAAAATACTAGAATGAAAACAACAACATGAAATCAAAGAAATAAAAACCAGTGACGTCAAAACTCGAAAGTGAATCTTAAAATATACATATTTTTTTATTAGAAATTACATTAAAAATCTCGTCTTGTCTCGTTCTCATGGACCCAATCTAATATTTAATCTCAATTTCTGGAAATTTTCTCTCGTCCCATCCCTGTTTCCTACAACTTTTTTCTCTGTAAATAGTAGTAGTTTTTGCATAAGGTAAAATCTTATAAGCGCAGTTTGTCTCAGATACACAGAAATACGTAATCAACAGGCACAACATGTCGACCGAGAATCTCTTTAGTGACATTTACACTCACAATAGACGCATCAAGAATTTTGGACTTCCGGTTATCGCGCAATTCATACTGGGAAGGATTCTCCGAAAAAAGTGAGCATCAAACCGCCATGTTTGTTTTCCCAGTGGGATGTGTCTATTGACAAAGTCGATCTTTTCAAGTCTTTTCAACCATATCACTTTTGTTTCTGGTTCTGATATTGTCATATTTTAGTTTTGGGAATCGGACATCGTAATTGTGTGGTTGTTGGATCCTAACAGCGGAAAACGGCTCGAGAAATGTGTTTGCGAACTTCATATATGCAAAAGGGAATCAGATGTGTGTGACTCAAACCTCTGTTCAAACTGTTTTTCTTCCCAACGGAATTGAAAAATAGTGAAAGGCGAAGGCGATGGGCAGAATTGATCCACGTGAAGGACGAAAAAGGAAACTTTTGGCTGCCTAAATCATCCCGAGTTTTACTATTTTTTCAATTCCGTTGGGAAGGGAAACAGTTTGAACTAGGGACGGGCATTCGATAAAATTTTCTTAATCGATCGTCGGAAGAATTAACGATCGATTATCGATTAATCATTAACGTTTTTATATTAAAATGATCATCATTATTATTACTATCTGCACTACTAATCTGCATAAATAAATTCAACTTTACGACATATAAACCGTAACGACTCTAGAGCCACATCAACCCGTTTCACATTATAATGTGTTTAATTCAGTTTTGTTCAAATCTCACAGAAACGAAACTTAAAACCGCATCGCTAATTTGCATAAACTAAGCGAAGATAAAACTACAGCTCTTGTGTCGCTGATGTGGTTCAATTTCTGTTGGATTAAAAGACATGACTCAGGTGAATACAGGTTAGTGTGACCAGATTTGCGTTTGTCAAAACCAGGACACCGTACGGGGGGAGGGGGCGGGGACTCGTCATCGACATTGAGCGACTCTCACCTGGTAAAACTTTTTCCCACTGGACACAGAAACATATGTGCTGCTTTATACACTGTGCACATGGACTCACACTTGTCCCAACGCAACGGAAAGTGTGGAATTTCTTGTACAAATCATCGTTAAATCCACATTTGTGCTTCGGTTCGTTACAGACTGACCCACTGTTTGTTTGTGTCTCGCTCCTTCTGATGCAGAGACACATGTACACACCTGTTTGGTCACGATACACACAGCAACCTACATTCAGTTTGTCGATTAAAATGAACGTAATCGATGAAATTCTTAATGATCAATTATCGATTAATCGATTAATCATGCCCATCCCTAGTTTGAACAGAGGTTTACAGTCACACATCTGATTCCCTTTTGCATTTATGGAGTTCGCAAACTAATTTCTCGAGCCGTTTTTCCGCTGTTAGGATCCAACAACCACAGAATTACAACTAAAATATGACAATATCAGAACCAGAAACAAAAGCAAATATGTTTCAAAAGACTTGAAAAGATCGACTTTGTCAATAGACGCATCCCACGGTTTGACGCTCACTTTTTCGGAAAATCCTTCCCCGTATGAATTGCGCGATGACCAGAAGAAGAGATTCTTGATGTGTGTATTACAAGTAAAATTCTATAACTAAACACAACATTTTCCCTCTGAGCAGTAGTCGCTTTTCCTTCGGCTCATCTTTCCACGAGCCGTAATAAAAATACGGCGTTAAAAGTGCGAGCTGTGATTGAAAACAGACAGAGAGTGAAGAGCCAAATACCTGCGCCTAATGAAGACGATCTGCAGAGAAGTGCTACGAGAACAGAGAGAAAGAAAGAAAGAGAGAAAGAGAGAAAGAAAGAAAGAGAGAGAGAAAGAGAGAAAGAGAGAAAGAAAGAAAGAAAGAAAGAAAGAGAGAAAGAAAGAAGAGAGAAAGAAAGAGAGAGAGAGAAGGAACGGGAGAGGATCTGTCCCGTGTCCCAGCAGATTTATACACACAAAAAAATAAATAAATAACAGTGATTTGTCTGAGTTTTATACATAACCTGAAATATAATAAGGACAATACAAATATTTACTTTAAAAAAATGTATTAATGTTTTAAATATGTCAATAAAACCAAAAAGAGTGAATGAAATAAATATGAATCCAAGTCTGAATCAGGACTAAACCAGGACTAAACCTGGATTAAACCTGGACTAAATCAGGACTGAACCAGGACTAAACCTGGATTAAACCAGGACTAAACAGGACTGACCCAGGACTAAACCTGGATTAAACCTGGACTAAAACTCAGGACTAAACCAGGACTAAACCTGGATTAAACCAGGACTAAACCTGGACTAAACCAGGACTAAACCAGGACTAAACCAGGACTAAACCTGGATTAAACCAGGACTAAATCAGGACTAAACCAGGACTAAACCAAGTCTAAACCAGGACTAAACCAGGACTGAACCAGGACTAAAACAGGACTAAACGAGGATTGAACCAGGACTAAACCAAGCCTAAACCAGGACTAAACCAAGTCTAAACCAGGACTGAACCAGGACTAAAACAGGACTAAACCAGGACTAAACCAAGTCTAAACCAGGACTAAACCAAGACTAAACCAGGACTGAACCAGGACTAAAACAGGACTAAACGAGGATTGAACCAGGACAAAACCAAGTCTAAACCAGGACTAAACCAAGTCTAAACAGGACTAAACCAAGACTAAATCAGGACTAAACCAGGACTAAACCAGGACTAAACCAGGACTAAACCAGGACTAAACCAGGACTAAAGCAGGACTAAACCAGGACTAAACCTGGACTAAATCAGGACTAAACCAGGACTGAACGAGGATTAAACCAGGACTAAACCAGGACTGAACGAGGATTAAACCAGGACTAAACCAGGACTAAACCAGGACTGCACCAAGACTAAACCAGGACTAAACCAGGACTGAACCAGGACTATCAGAACCAAAATTTTGCCAAAATTCAGAAAACTGTCTTTGACCACAAAACAAACAAACAAAACAAAAACCCAAATAAATAATAATAAGTAGAATATGATCTAAAAATAGGTACAAATTTGCACAAAATCCAACCTTTTTTGAAACTCAAGGGGGTTTGGTTCTGACATGATTGACAGGTGCTTTAGCCAATCAGAGACCTGCTCATTTATGTCCATATCAAACAAACACGGCTGCTTACGAGAAATAAACTTCAACAGAAAATAAAAGTGGAGTGAAG
This sequence comes from Boleophthalmus pectinirostris, assembly GCF_026225935.1. Lineage (NCBI taxonomy): Eukaryota > Metazoa > Chordata > Actinopteri > Gobiiformes > Gobiidae > Boleophthalmus > Boleophthalmus pectinirostris. The sequence continues at coordinate 5,852,063 of NW_026571404.1, read as the reverse complement.
AGGGTCTCATCCCTAAACTCCGCTCGGGCATTTCCCTCCCGTCTGTTACATTACACACGTCTTCATTTACTGCTCTGGGTCACACACACTTCGCTGATACTGGGTCAGGGTTATTGGGTCAAAACGGTTCTGGTCCCAAGAAGGTTCAAGAAGAAGATAAAAGCAAAACTCCGAGATCCGTCCCACTTCACCGTCACTCGGATTTCACCATCCATGATTCACATTTCAAAACACGGCGAGCTGGTGTAAATACTACTGCAAAAAAAGAGAAAGTTGGCGTGTGGGGTGCCCTGGTTCAGTCCTGGTTTAGTCCTGGTTTAGCCCTGGTTCAGTCCTGGTTTAGTCCTCTTTTAGTCTTGATTTAGTCCTAATTTAGTCCTGGTTTAGCCCTGGTTCAGTCCTGGTTTAGTCCTGGTTTAGTCCTGGTTTAGCCCTGGTTTAGCCCTTTTTTTTGTCCTCATTTAGTCCTGGTTTAGTCCTGATTTAATCCAGGTTTAGCCTTGGTTTAGACCTGGTTTAGTTCTGGCTTAGTCCCATTTTAGTCCTGGTTTAGACCTGGTTTAGTCCTGGTTTAGTTCTAATTTAGTCCTGTTTTAATCCTGGTTTAGTCCCGATTTAGTCCCGGTTTAGTCCCGGTTTAGTCCTGGTTTAGTCCTGGTTTAGTTCTAATTTAGTCCTGTTTTAATCCTGGTTTAGTCCTGGTTCAGTTCTGGTTTAGTTCTAGTTTAGTCCTGGTTTAATCCTGGTTTAGTCCTGGTTTAGTTCTAGTTTAGTCCTGGTTTAATCCTGGTTTAGTCCTGGTTTAATCCTGGTTTAGTCCTGGTTTAGTTCTAGTTTAGTCCTAGTTTAATCCTGGTTTAGTTCTAGTTTAGTCCTGGTTTAGTTCTAGTTTAGTCCTGGTTTAATCCTGGTTTAGTCCTGGTTTAGTTCTAGTTTAGTCCTGGTTTAGTTCTAGTTTAGTCCTGGTTTAATCCTGGTTTAGTCCTGGTTTAGTTCTAGTTTAGTCCTGGTTTAATCCTGGTTTTGTCCTGGTTTAGTTCTAGTTTAGTCCTGGTTTAATCCTGGTTTTGTCCTGGTTTAGTTCTGGTTTAGTCCTGGTTTAGTCCTGGTTTAATCCTGGTTTAGTTCTAGTTTAGTCCTGGTTTAATCCTGGTTTTGTCCTGGTTTAGTTCTGGTTTAGTCCTGGTTTAATCCTGGTTTAGTCCTGGTTTAGTCTGGTTTAGTCCTGGTTTAATCCTGGTTTAGTCTGGTTAGTCCTGGTTTAATCCTGGTTTAGTTCTGTCCTGGTTTAGTCCTGTTTAATCCTGGTTTTCTGGTTTAGTCCTGTTTAGTCCTGGTTTAGTCCTGGTTTAATCCTGGTTTAGTCTGGTTTAATCCTGGTTTAATCCTGGTTTAGTCCTGGTTTAGTCTTGGTTTAGTTCTGGTTTAGTCCTGGTTTAGTCCTGGTTTAATCCTGGCTGAGCCCTGATCATTTCTCTTGCTTTTCTGTTTGTAATAATCTGTCTGAGACTCTGACACGATCAAACGAAATCAACACCAAATCCTAAACGAGCACTTGGCCAAAATGAAAAACAAGAAGAGAATCCCTGACACAGCCTCAGGTCGCCTCAGCCTCGGCTCGACTCGACTCGACTCGACTCGACTCGGCTCTGGTGTCTCTGAGTAAACAGCGGTTTGACCTGTGGCAGCCTGACCTCACAGCCTCGTGATAACTCCTCTGACATCAGCCCTCGAACTGCACCGCACCAGGGTGAAAATTATACCCACCACCACAAACTAAACAAGGACAGAAGGAAAGAGCAGAAAAATAACCCCGTCATAACAAGAACACAAATATATGATACCGTACAGCAACAGCAACAACAAAAACAACAACAACAACAGAGAGAACTACATAGACCATGATCCTTTGCTCCATTTCAGTGCAGACTACATGACGAAATAACAGTTCTACTCACTTTTAAAGGTTGTATGGAGGATTTTTTTTGTTTCAAATTGTCAATGATAGATTATAGAGATGCAGTCGCCTTGTAATTATGATGACCAAAAAAAAGAGAAGAGAAGCAAAGACGAGGAAAATCTTCACTTAAGATGTTTTGTCTGATAAAAGAGGTTGAGACTTTACTTAACCGCATTAAAAATATTATTGATAAAACACGAGGAGACATTTAGTCCTGTTAGATCCTGTTAAATCCTGTTTTAGTCCTGTTTTAGTCCTGGTTTAGACCTGGTTTCGTCCTGTTTTAGTCCTGGTTTAGTCCTGGTTTAGACCTGGTTTAGACCTGGTTTCGTCCTGTTTTAGTCCTGGTTTCGTCCTGTTTTAGTCCTGGTTTAGACCTGGTTTCGTCCTGTTTTAGTCCTGGTTTAGACCTGGTTTCGTCCTGTTTTAGTCCTGGTTTAGACCTGGTTTCGTCCTGTTTTAGTCCTGGTTTAGACCTGGTTTAGTTTCCGGCAATGAGTGGAATTACAGAAAAAAAAAAAAGAAAAAAAAAAGGGGGATATAGCCTAGAATGTAAAAACAGGAAAATACCTCTGTGTAATCCATTTATTTCAACAAAGTAACTGTAATCCAATTACCACTCACTGAAACAGTAACTGTAACTGAATACAGTTACTCATAATTTGTACTCTGATTACATAACTTTGGTACATGTAATCTGTTACTCCCCAACACACAGGACACAAGAGGCGCAGGATTTGCTCAGGGACGTCCAGTCTCCCCCAGCACCTGCTGCACTCGCACTGGGACTTTTGGGCCGTGATGTGCTCGGCCGCTGGCCTGCCGGCCGAGGGCTTTGTTGCACGGGGCTGTTTGTTTGCATGTTGAGCGGTGGGACCGATGTTGTGGTGCTCCGCTGTGGGTTTGTGGATGTGGGGGTGGCGGTGGCGGTGGTGGTGGTGGTGGCGGTGGTGGTGGTGGTGGTGCGGTGGCGGTGGTGGTGCGGGGGAGAGAGGCTGTGGTGCTTCTGTCATCTCATTTTTATTTGGTAAAATTTTGTTTTATTTGGATCATAGGCGAGTCTAAATGTTTCAAATATAATGCACGTGCAAAAATATAATATCAAATATACAAAGTGTAGATTGTGCAGAGTCGAGTCTCAGGTCTGATCTGATTCTGGTCTGGTTCTTGTTTTGTTCAGTTCATTAACCCTCTCCAGGCAGACGTTGCAGATTTGCAACAACTAAATTCCAATTACCTACTTACTCCACATCCATATTTTATGAGATTTTTTTACTCAGGAGCCTTTTCTCCCATCCATGCTGACAAACGTGGACGATGCAGACTGTGCAAGAATGGCTACGTGCAAACGGCCTGGCAGAAGTGCAAAATAATTTTTTTGTTTACAAAGGATAAAAAAGTCAGGATTGTATATTACTACCCCATATGATAATTTTCCCCAAATATCAGATTTTTCCTGATACTAAAAATTAATTTGAGCCTGAGAGGGTTAAGTTTACTAAGTTACACATTCCAAGACCAGACTGTGGTAAAAGTCAAGATTTTCAACAATGATGGTTCATGGTTAGAAAAGTTAATCAAATTAAAGTTTTGGACATTTGATTTTTCACGAGTTCAGCCCAAATACGACACATGAAATCAACACAATCTGATCCCCACACATCCTGGATCTTATTCTTTGCTCTTAGTTCATTTCATAATGTTTTATAGAAGTATCGGATTGGGACTCGGTATCGGCAGATACTCAAAATCAGGGGTGTCAAACTCATTTTGGTCCGGGGGCCGTATCCAACCAACTCTGATCCCAAAGGGGCCAGACCAGAAAACTCATGTCATATAAACCCCAAAAATAACAATAAGTTCAAATATTTGTGCAGAGAAACACAAATCTATTACAGAAATCTTTTTTAATTGATGAACTCTTTCTTTTACAAAATATTATAATATCATGAACAACCTGAAACTTTAAGAAAAATATAATTTAAACACAAAGTTTTAACATGAACTTGTCTGCAAATAGGAATAAGGTAGTTTTTCTTGTAAAATCCTGCACTCGGCTCCACTTTTTTCATGTTGGACATTTTTCTGATGAGGGTGTCACGGTCAACAGTCAAAACGATCGTCCTTTAAGAGCGTTTGGAAAGAGACAAGTCTTCATTTGTGCTGCTCTGGTGGGAGGGGCCACGTACAGAGACGCTGGAGACGCTGCTGTGATAAAACACCACAGAAAATTAACAAATATTTTAATAGAAAATATAATTAAAATATTTTAGTAGAAAATCAGCCGAGGGCCAGATTAAAGGTCTTGGAGGGCCGGATCTGGCCCCCGGGCCGCATGTTTGACACCTGTGCTCTAAATCAAATGACTCGGACTTGGACTTGGGGACAAAAAACTGTGATCGGGACATGCCTAATGATTAGTGCAGCGACACCACAGAGAGGCTGACGTCTGCAGCGACACAGGAGCAGTTTGACTTCAGTTCAGTCCTGACTTTACCAGACTGACTGTGCGACTGAGTGGATCGGCTCTATTTTCTGCTCTGCGTTCGATCATCCTCACCTTCGCTGAAAAAGTGAAGGAACAGACGACGTTGCTGTGAAATCCCGATTTCGAAGTGACGTATAAAAGAAAGATGAAGCAACACAGTGGGCAAACGGAAGCAGTTTTTAGGAGTTTTGGTGATATTACGTCAGTTTGATGATTTGGAGGAAGCAGCAATGTGATCGTCGCTGCTGTGGCGTAAGAGGAACGTTGTGGCAAAGGAGCGAGGAAAGACAGGAAACGAGGCGGCAGGAATCACCAAACTGTAAATTATAGTCATACTTAGGGCTGGGCGATATGGATCAAAAAATATATCTCGAAATATTTTGCTATATCTCGATATACGATATATATCTCGATATATGTTCAAGAAAAAATAACCCCCTAAAACTGAAAACTGCAAAAACAAATCTGCCAAATTCCACAAGGTCCTTTTTTTTTTTATTGAAGTGTAAGAGGTCGACAGTTCATACAGGAACATTTAAGATTACAAAAAACCCTAATTACATAAATAATAATTTAACTGTAAAATAAAAGAAATAAAACATATTTTCTTCTTTTCATCCATAAATAAAACAACTGAACACAAGCTCATCTTTGCATTAACTCTGTTCTCCAGACCAGAGAACCATGAGCTCATTTAGCAGAAGAAGCTCAGGATGTTCCTTATTTTAATAGATCCATGTTCCAGCAGTGAGGAGCTCTGAGGTTTAATCCCACAATCCACTGCAGATCAAACCCAACGTTTCCAAACACTATTGTACAAGTGACACTGCAGCAGATTATTCATTAAAATCTTCTGCATAAATAAACTTTACAATATATAAAGCATAACGACTCTAGAGCCACATCAGCCTGTTTGAGATAATAATGTGTTTAATGCAGTTTTGCGCACGTGTGTTTACATTTTACAGAAACGAAACTTAAGCGCATGGCTCATTTGCATAAACAGCACTTCTCATGCAGCTCAACTCGTTTAGCTTCTTTCGGGCTAAAGGACGCGACTCAGTGGAATATGAGGATGTGCTGCTGGTGGTTTTGTCTGTAAATGGTGGAAAAGGTTCGTGGTGCTTGAAGTTTTTCACTGGCACCAACTTTCGGCGTTCACGGCGATAGTGACGAGTGAAGGAGACACGAGCGAACAAAATCAGGGAGGCGGCGGCGACGAGAGAGAAGACAAACAAGCGAAGAGGCGAAATCTAAATTGAATATAAGCATTATATCGATATATACGATATGTCAGAATTCATATCAAGTTTAAAAACTATCTTGATATATTTAAAATATCGATATATCGCCCACCCCTAGTCATACTGGTTAAAAGAATGTGAGTACCATATTTTCCCAGTTTTTCTGAGCGAGGAAGGAATTAGTCACCTGCCCCAAATTCCCGCCTGGTCTCAAATAAAAGCCTGGTCTGTTAAGTGACTGAAACAAATAAACGCCCCGGCTACTATTTGGTATTTATGATATTCACAGTTTCGTTGGCCTCCACAAATATCGCAATAAATACTGAACCGTGAGATCTATATCGAGAAAATATCGTACAGAGAGAATTTGATTTCGTTACGTCCCTAATCTGTAACCAAAACACGAAATAAATGCCACAAGATGAATCACAGCTGGATGGAAATTGCAGTTTGAGTGGATGCAGTTACAAAGCTTCAACGGTGAAGTTTCTGAAGTGGCTTTATTTCGTCTACAAACAACAAAATGTCTGGATAAAAACTGCTAAAGCTGTATTTTGTCGATTCTTCTGGATGCGTTTAAAATGTGACTTAATATTAAACAACAAAAATCGCAATGCTTGTCCGAAAACTCGCAGCTACGATATTTTCCTCAAATTCTTCAGCTTTAAATTGAATCTTCTCTTAAATCTCTGTTGAACCTGATTTTAAAAAAAAACTTAGAAACCCATTTAAATTCCCAAAACGTCAATTTATATTTTTAGTTTTTTGAAGGAATTGGTCGTGAATATACTGTATTTTTTTCATTCCGGTGTAAATCATTTAAAACTGATTGAATAAAAATTGAAAATGTTAAAATCACCGGTTTTTCCTTCTCAGAATCGTCATAATTAAAGTGGTGGTTGTTAATGTCAGCGGTTTAAAGTCTTGTGTTTCCTGTGGCTCCCAGCGTGTCCTCTGTCCATAATTAATAACTCATTGGCCGTCGTTAATAATTTATCTTCTGCTGGAAACTTGGTCATGCATTTTGAATAAACGTGTGGCGACCTGTAACAACGATCATCCACATCTGCTCATTATTTTTTATATATATAAATATAATTGGCTGTTAAATGGTTTGACGTTTTCAACATACGATAAACACTTTTTATGGTCGTGTTCCTGGTTTGGTTTTTGGTTAGAGCCCAGTTTAACTCTGATGTAGACTTGGTTTGGTTCTAGTCTAGTTAGTCCTGGTTTAGTCCTGGTTTAGTTCTGGTTAGCCCTGGTTTAGTTCTGGTTTTAGTCTGGTTTAGTCCTGGTTTCCTGGTTTCTGGTTTAGTCCTGTTTTAGCCTAGTTTAGTTCTAGTTTAGTCCTGGTTTAGCCCTGGTTTAGTTCTAGTTTAGTCCTAGTTTAGTCCTGGTTTAGTCCTAGTTTTAGCCCTGGTTTAGTCCTAGTTTAGTCCTGGTTTAGTCCTGTTTAGTCCTGGTTTAGTCCCTGGTTTTTAGTTCCTGGTTTAGTCCTGGTTTAGTCCTAGTTTTTAGTTCTAGTTTAGTCCTGCTTTAGTCCTGTTTAGTCCTGTTTAGTCCTGGTTTAGCCCTTGGTTTAGTCCTAGTTTAGTTCTAGTTTAGTCCTGGTTTAGTCCTAGTTTGGTCCTGGTTTAGTCCTAGTTTAGTTCTAGTTTAGTCCTGCTTTAGTACTGGCTTAGTCCTGGTTTAGTCTTGGTTTTAGTCCTGGTTTTAGTCCTAGTTTAGTCCTGGTTTAGTCCTAGTTTAGTTCTAGTTTAGTCCTGGTTTAGTCCTGGTTTAGTTCTAGTTTAGTTCTAGTTTAGTCCTGGTTTAGTCCTGGTTTAGCCCTGGTTTAGTTCTAGTTTAGTTCTAGTTTAGTCCTGGTTTAGTCCTGGTTTAGTTCTAGTTTAGTCCTAGTTTAGTCCTGTTTAGTCCTTAGTTTAGTTCTAGTTTAGTTCTAGTTTAGTCCTGGTTTAGTCCTGGTTTAGTTCTAGTTTAGTTCTAGTTTAGTGGTTTAGTTCTAGTTTAGTTTAGCCCTGTTTTAATCAGTTCAGTATCGAGTCTCTTTCTTAGTATCAAAATCAAGTCTTTTTATACTATATGAATGAAAATTTTTAAAAAAAATAATAATAATAATAATAAATTAATTAAATCTTCTCTCACAGAGTTTTAGATTTTAGTATCGTGACAAACTAGATCAGAATAACTTGCAAAATGTGCGTAACTAAAATAATAAAACAGAAGTAAAAGATTAAAATACAAAGTCGCTGTAGACGGATAATTCCCCGGTGTGTCTGCGTCGGACCTGCTGACTCCGTGCGCCGATGAACAAACACTGGAGCCTGAAGAGCCACTTACAGCTCGAGAGGTTATTGACGTAAACACAGACGGAGGAACACGAGGCATCGCCGAGAGCCTCGAGAGACACACAACTCCAGCACAACTCAAGAGCCGCTCAGTCCGACTTCACTCCGCTCCCTCTTACGTCCTGTCATGACCCTAAAGCGAAACAGGAGCAGGTTCAAACTCGACAAAACAAACCCACGCACGACTCGTTTCTACTGGTTCAAGTTTGGGACGATGACATTAAACTAGGGCTGGGCAAGAATAAAAAAAATATTCATCGCATTAATCGCATGAGTTCGGGTGCGATTTATCATGATTAATCGCAAATAATCGTTATAATCATGTTATACGCAAAACCAATTAATGAATTAAAAAGTAGAGTATAGTGCACTTTTATTGGAAATGTAAATTAAAGAGTGAAACATTTGTTGTGCAAACAGCTTTTCTGTCAGAGTTGAACCCTCAGAGCCTCTAAGTCAGAGGTGCTCAATACGTCCACGCGATCTACCAGTCGATCGCCAAGGTCGTGTGGGTAGATCTCCGTGTCTCGTCTCGGACTCGCGTTTGGACTCGGTCTTGTCTCTCACTCGAGGTCTGATCATATTTCATTCCGGCCGCTGCTGTTGGTAATAAACTTGTAGCGGGTGCAGGAGCGTGTGGGGCGTCTCAGTGCAGCCTGTGCGCTCATTTGAAACCCGCGGAGACTCTACGGCGCATCACAAACACACACGCTCCCTATGCACGGCTCGTCTGCGACAGCGTGTGCCCTCGTGTACCAGCGTGCATCACAGGGCAGGTTCAACTTCCTAAACATCCTACCTGTCCACCTGCCTCACGTCAGCACGCCGCCCCTCGCCTTTTCACGCTCTCGCTCCTTCCTGCGTACAGCCAACACAAGCCCCTCCCACAGTGCGGCTGATTAGAAGAGCAAGACCAAACGTGAAGCAAAAACCAGTCTAAATTTGTGTTCCAGTGTTGGCACAAAGCAGGTCTACAGCATAGAGCGGATCTACAGAACAGACCTACTGCCACATTTGGCTGAAGTTTGTCTAACAAAAGTGACAAATGCATCTGTGTTTGTCACGATGTGTGTTTGGTTTGGTAAACGTGCAGAGGCTGGTAAATATCACTGCAAAACCAGAAAAGAATGAAACTCCAGTTTGGAACTTTAAAAAACAGGTTTAAAAATCTTCCTTCACTTTTTTCACAGTTTTGTGTAAAGTGCCAGAGGAAGTTCTCTTAAAGAAGAGGTTCTCAAACTGTGGGGGAGGGTCCAAAAAAGGGGCACAGAGTGTTTCAGTGCAGTTTGCTTGACTTTGTATTAGGTAGATCATTTTGACTTGGTCATTTTGTAAGTAGCTCACATGCTGAAAAAGTGTGAACACCTCTGATCTAAGGTTTTCTGAAGGCTCAAGAAAAAATATTGAATGAATTTTTGTACTACTAATATATTTTTTCAATATTTTTTTATTCAGTGAGTAATAAACACAACACTAGTAATAATTTCTAGATCATTGTTATAAACTTGGACTAATATTTCTTGGGAAACAAAGGGTTAATATAATGAAATGGAAATGGACCAATCACAGTTTTTCTTCCAGTGGTTTCTGGGTAAATCAGTGACTCCCCCTGCAGCGCTGAACTAAACTAACACCTGCAGGGCCTTTGGTGGCTGGAACGACGACTCGAGCAACTCAAGTCAGTGTGGGGATGAGTGTGAGATTGACAGCTGTCTGAGCCAATCATATTTCATTCGAGTTATGGGCGTGATGTGATCTTATACTAATAAGTACAATTAGTATAAGATCACATTAAAATCATCACATTTTTATATAACTCTTTTCCACCTTCAAGGAGCTTAAACAGTTTATAGTATACTAAAGTACTAAAAAACTTCTAAATACTAAGAAAAAGTCACATTCACACTGGTGGAAGAAGTATTTCATTTTGTTACTTAAAGGTTGTATGGAGGATTTTTTGTTTGTTTCAAATTGTCAATGAAAGTTTAAAATACCATTACAGAGATGCAGCAGCTTTGTAATTATGATGACCAAAAAAAAAGAAAGAAAATCTATCAACTGTGGACGTGTTGAGGCCAGATAACATCAGCCAATAGAAAACAGGCTGCCTCATTTTCTATTGGCTGTTAGTCGTCATCAAACTCCTTACGTTTCAAGGTAACTATGCAGCAGTTCTTAGAGGCTTTTTCTAATTGTGGCTCTCGCAGTTCGCATAAAGTTTGTTGCAATGTCGGACTGAGAATCCAGGACCATTCGCCGCAAAAAGAAAGTCGGTTTTTGATGTCGCTGAAAGAAGAAGAGAAGAGAAAAAGGAGCGAAGACGAACTGAGGTGATTCTTGGAGATTCCTTCCAGTGATGCACGACTGAAGCAGACAAAGGGTCTAAAAACTGAGGTGTCGGTCTCTAAATTATTTCTAGAGGACCTGTGGAGGAGGAAGGTGGTGTCACGCATTGCACTACATTGAAAAAGGACTGTCGCTGGATTTCTCTTTCCTTAAAAAAAATCCTCTATACAACCTTTAAGTAAAAATACAGACAATTATCAGGAAAAAGTAAAAATCTACTCAAGTAAAAGTATTTCTTGCAGTTTTTGAGATCTTTTAAAGCTTCAAGTGTCGTGATTTTGATACAGATTTGTGTCGAATTTTGTTCAACAGAAACAATTAAATCGATTGTTTTCTTTTGTACAGTATATTTTTGTTTGCTCAAATTATGAAAGTGTTCAAAATAAACCCTCAGCCTTTTCAACACGTCTCACACGATAATAAAAATATGTACCATATTTTTCAGACTATAAGGCGCAATTAAAATCCTTTAATTTTCTCAAAAATTATAATCCGGTGGGTCTTATAGTCCGAAAAATACGATTAGTACAATTAGTATAAGATCACATTAAAATCATCACATTTTTATATAACACTTTTCCACCTTCAAGGCGCTTAAAACAGTTTACATCACGAAACCACTCATCCATTCACCCACAGTTCACACACACACACACACACACACACACACAGACACAATGTGGGTGAGTGGGTAAGTGTCTTGCCCGAGGACACAATGACAGTGTTCATTTGTGGGAGCTGGAGTTGCACCGCCAACCTGTGAGTCAGTGACCAAACTGCGACCGCTCAACCAGTGATGTTTATGCCGAGAACGGGATTTGAACCACCAACCCTCGGATCAGTGGACAAAAACCCAACACTTATTAAAGAAACTAAAGTTCAAAGTTCAAAGTTAGTTTTATTGTCAGACGTGCAAAGGAATCGAACTGTCGTTTCTCTCTGTCCTGTGTGTAGAAAACGACTGGGAGCCAAAGGTCGCCATGTCAAAACGACATCAACGAAATAAAAATAAAACTAACAAAAAAAACTATTTTCTTTATTATTTGTCTTCAGAACTAAAATGAAAAAACAGATGATTTATTTTTTTCAGTTTTCGATTTTGTGTTTAAATGAATAATGGAAAAAACAGATAACGGCCGTTTCCGTGACTTAAACTGCGACGCCGGACTGAACCAGACTAGTTTAGACCTGGTTCAGTCCTGGTTTAGTCCTGGTTCAGTCCTGGTTTCAGTCCTGGTTTAGTTTAGTCCATGTCCTTTAGTCCTGGTTCAGTCCTGGGTTTAGGAGTCCTGGGTTTAGACAGTTTGGATTCAGTCCTGGTTCAGTCCTGGTTAGTCCTGGTTTAGAGTCCTGGTTCAGTCCTGGTTAAGTCCTGGTTTAGTCCTGGTTCAGTCCTGGTTTAACCTTTAGTCCTGGTTTCAGTCCTGGTTCAGTCCTGGTTAGTCCTGGTTTAGTCCTGGTTTAGTCCTGGGTTTAGAGTCCTGGATTCATCCTGGTTCAGTCCTGGTTTCTGGGTCCTGGTTTAAGTCCTTTAGTCCTGGTTCAGTCCTGGTTTCAGTCCTGGTTTAGTCCTGGTTCAGTCCTGGTTCAGTCCTGGTTCAGTCCTGGTTCCAGTCCTGTCCTGGTTAGACCTGGTTTAGAGTCCTGGAGTCCTGGTTCAGTCCTGGTTTCAGTTCTGTTTAGTCCTGGTTCAGTTCAGTCAGTCCTGGTTCAGTCCTGGTTCAGTCCTGGTTCAGTCCTGGTTTAGTCCTGGTTCAGTCCTGGTTTCAGTCCTGGTTTAGTCCTGGTTTAGTCCTGGTTCAGTCCAGTCCTGGTTCAGTCCTGGTTCAGTCCTGGTTTCCAGTTTAGTCCTGGTTCCGGTTAGTCCTGGTTTAGTCCTGGTTCAGTCCTGGTTCAGTCCTGGTTCAGTCCTGGTTCAGTCCTGGTTCAGTCCTGGTTCAGTCCTGGTTTAGTCCTGTCCTGGTTCAGTCCTGGTTTCAGTCCTGGTTCAGTCCTGGTTTAGAGTCCTGGTTTTCCTGGTTTAGTCCTGGTTTAGTCCTGTCCTGGTTTAGTCCTGGTTTAGTCCTGGTTTAGTCCTGTTTTCTCTCTCTTCTCACACGTTTAAGTCACTTGGTCTTGTTCCTGGTCTGGTTCAGCTCCGTGTTTTGCTTCTTTGATAAAAACACTGGTCTTTTTAGTCTCGGTCAGTGAGACTTCGCTGTGTCACTTCCCTCTTTGTGTTTGTTTTCCTGCTGCTGCTAAACATAGACAAACTCATGACCCAAACATGTGCTGCACACGGACACACAGGACCCACTGTTCTGCGAGTACTACAATATTCACGAGTACTACTACTATAAGAGCGTCAAAAAGTATCAAAAAACTGGATACTCATCTGAATAACTATACTAAACTACTAAAAAACTTCTAAATACTATGAAAAAGTCACATTCACACTGGTGGAAGAAGTATTTCATTTTGTTATTTAAGTAAAAATACAGACAATTATCAGGGAAAAGTAAAAATCTACTCAAGTAAAAGTATTTCTTGCAGATTTTGAGATCTTTTAAAGCTTCAAGTTTAGTGATTTTGACTTATGAAAGTGTTAAAAATAAACCCTCAGCCTTTTCAACACGTCTCACACAGTAATAAAAATATGTACCGTATTTTTCGGACTATAAGGTGCACTTTAAATTCTTTAATTTAAAAAAAAAATCGTCAGTGCGCCTTATGATCCGAAAAATACGGTACTTTTACTTTTCTGTCCTGTTCAAAATTATCAAGTCCGAGACCAAGCGCCTTCCAAGACCGAGACAAGACTGAGTCCAAACACGGTTGAGTCCAAAACAAGATCGAGACCAAGTGCTTTCAAGACCGAGATAAGACCAAGACAAGACCGAGTCCAAACGCAATCTGAGACAAGACAGAGTCCAAGGGCCTTCAAGACCGAGACAAGACCGAGTCCAAGGACCTTCAAGACCGAGACAAGACCGAGTCCAAGGACCTTCAAGACCGAGACAAGACCGAGTCCAAGGACCTTCAAGACCGAGACAAGACCGAGTTCAAACACGGTTGAGTCTGAGACAAGACCGAGACCAAACATGGTCAAGTCCGAGACGAGAGTCCAAACGTGGTTGAGTCGGAGACAAGACCGAGAGAAAGCACCTTCAAGACCGAGTCCAAGCGCCTTCAAGACCGAGACAAGACCGAGTCCAAACACGGTTGAGTCCGAGACGAGAGTCCAAACACGGTCGAGTCCGAGACAAGACCGAGTCCAAACACGGTCGAGTCCGAGACAAGACCGAGTCCAAACACGGTCGAGTCCGAGACAAGACCGAGTCCAAGCTCGTTCAAGACTGAGACAAGACTGAGTTTAAACACGGTCAAATCCGAGACAAGACGAGACCAAGCTCCTTCAAGCCGAGACAAGACTGAGTCAACCGGTCGAGTCCGAGACAAGACCGAGTCCAAACACGGTTGAGTCCGAGACAAGACCGAGTCCAAACACGGTCGAGTCCGAGACAAGACCGAGTCCAAGCGCCTTCAAGACTGAGACAAGACCGAGTCCAAACACGGTCGAGTCCGAGACAAGACGAGTCCAAGCTCCTTCAAGACTGAGACAAGACCGAGTCCAAACACGGTCGAGTCCGAGACAAGACCGAGTCCAAACACGGTCGAGTCCGAGACAAGACCGAGTCCAAACACAGTCGAGTTCGAGACAAAGACCGAGTCCAAGCGTTCAAGACTGAGACAAGACTGAGTTTAAACACGGTCAAATCCGAGACAAGACCGAGACCAAGACTCCTTCAAGTCCGAGACAAGACCGAGTCCAAGCTCTTCAAGACCGAGACAAGACCGAGTCCAAACACGATCAAATCCGAGACGAGACAAGACACGAGTCCAAACGAGTCCGAGAGACGAAGTCCGTCCAAGACAAGACCGAGTCCAAACACAGTCGAGTCTGAGACAAGACCAAGACCAAGCACCTTCAAGACCAAGACAAGACTGAGTCCAAAAACGGTCAAGTCCGAGACAAGACCGTGTCCAAGCTCCCTCAAGACCGAGACAAGACCAAGACCAAACACGGTTTAGTCCGAGACGAGACCAAGACTGTAAAAAATCGGTCTCGAGGCTGATCTCTAGACCAAGACCGGTCTCGAGTTCTACGAGACTAGATTACATGGGAAAATAAAAGAAAATATTACGATTTAAAGTTGAAAATCACATTTTATTGTCTCAAAAAAAGTTTGTTTTTATGATCATCGTTGAACTGGACTCGGTCGTGAGTCGAGTATCAAGTCTGTTCCTCGAAAACAAGTTTGATATTTAGTTCTGTGACAACACCAGCCTGTTATTAAAGGATTTTATTTTAATTATAGTGCAGTTTCAATGTCCTCGTCGTAAAATACTATGCCACTTTTGTGCCTGAGATGTTCCGCAGTATGGCATTAAACTTACAGTATCATAAGGTAATTTAAGTTTAATGCCATACTGTGAAACATTTCCATACTCTCCATCAGGAAAGTTACAATTTTAAACACATAAACAAGACAGACGTTTAATAAGTTTAATAAAACCAAAATGAAAAATTCAGTTTTCGATTTTGTGTTTAAATGAAAAATGGAAAAAACGGATAACAGCCATTTCCCGTTTACGTGACTTAAACTGTGATGCCGAACTGAGCCACGTCTGAACCAGGACTGAACCAGAACTAAACCAAGTCTGAACCAGGTCTGAACCAGGTCTGAACCAGGTCTGAACAAGGTCTGAACCAGGACTAAACCAGGTCTGAACCAGGTCTGAACCAGAACTAAACCAGGTCTGAACCAGGACTAAACCAGGACTGAAACAAGTTGGAACCAGGACTAAACCAGGTCTGAACCAGGACTGAACCAGGACTGAACCAGGTCTGAACCAGGTCTGAACCAGGATTAAACCAGGACTGAACCAAGACTGAACCAGGTCTAAACCAGGTCTGAACGAGGACTAAACCAGAACTGAACCAGGACTGAACCACAGGTGAACCAGGTTTGAACCAGGACTAAACCAGGACTGAACCAGGTCTGAACCTAAAACCAGGACTAAACCAGGACTGAACCAGGAACCAGGACTGAACCAGGACTAAACCAAAGGACTAAACCAGGACTAAACCAGGAAAACCAGGACTGAAACCAGGACTAAACCAGGACTAAACCAGGACTGAACCAGGACTGAACCAGGACTAAACCAGGACTAAAACCAGGACTGAACCAGGACTAAACCAGGACTGAACCAAGACTAAACCAGGTCTGAACCAGGACTAAACCAGGACTGAACCAGGACTAAAACCAGGACTAAACCAGGACTAAACCAGGTCTGAACCAGAACATATGTATATACATCATAACATATAGACCGTTAAAGTCCACATATAGATCATGTCTGGATTTCAAAAACATGGGGCCTTTCAGATCCTGCACAGACGTCTTCATGTCCGACGCGCCGCTGATCCTGGAGATTTGACACACTTGGATCCAGATCAGGTTTAAAGCCCATTATGGGCCCGGCCCTGTTCCTGGAGCTGGAGCAGGTTTGGGCGTGTGTCCGGAGCCGTGAGGCTGCTGCTGTCGAACCGCGTCACGTCTTTGTCAAAGGCGTCGCTCGTCTATTTTCAGACGCCGCTGACTCACCCCCGAACTCGTTTATGAATGAGTAAAAATAGCTCCGATCGATACGCGGATCCTGAGACGCTGCGTTACCGACACACGGCGCTTTAAAGCTCTAAAGACCTGGTTTAATCCTAGTTTAGTCCTGGTTTAAGTTTAACCTAGTTTAGTCCTGGTCCTGGTTTAGTCCTGGTTCCTAGTTTAGTCCTGGTTTAGTCCTGGTTTAGTTAGTCCTGGTTTAGTCCTGGTTTAATCCTGGTTTAGTTCTGGTTTAGTCCTGGTTTAGTCCTAGTTTCAGTCCTGGTTTAGTCCTGGTTTTCCTAGTTAGTCCTGGTTTAGTCCTAGTAGTTAGTCCTGGTTTAGACCTAGTTTAGTCCTGGTTCAGTTCCTGGTTTCAGTCCTGGTTTAGTTTAAGTTTAGTCCTAGTTTAGTCCTGGTTTAGTCCTGGTTTAGTTTTAGTCCTGGTTTAGTCCTGGTTTAGTCCTAGTTTAGTCCTGGTTTAGTCCTGGTTTAATCCTGGTTTAGTTTAGTCCTGGTTTAGTCCTGGTTTAGTTTAGTCCTGGTTTAGTCCTAGTTTAGTCCTAGTTTAGTCCTGGTTCAGTTCTGGTTCAGTCCTGGTTTAGTCCTGGTTTAGTCCTGGTTTAGTCCTAGTTTAGTCCTAGTTTAGTCCTGGTTTAGTCCTGGTTTAATCCTGGTTTAGTCCAAGTTTAGTCCTGGTTTAGACCTGGTTCAGTCCTGGTTTAGTCCAAGTTTAGTCCAAGTTTAGTCCTAGTTTAAACCTGGTTCAGTACTGGTTTAGTTCTGGTTTAATCCTGGTTTAGACCTGGTTCAGTCCTGGTTTAGACCTTGTTTAGTCCTGGTTTGGTCCTGGTTTAGTCTAAAGTTCCATATGTTTTAAACAGACCATGTATGAAACATGGAACAAAAATTATTTCCCAAATTTCAAAGACCCAAAAATCATGTAAATAAACTGATGTGTTTCATCATATCTTGTGTTATTCCATCTTTGAACTGTTGATGAAGGTGCGTGATTAAAAAAAAAAAAAAAGTATTTAAAATGATAAAAATTTGCTTGGAAGGACTGACATATTTTATAGAAATAGTTTCCTTTCATTTTGAAGTAATATTAAAGTATTCAGAAGAAAAAAGCGACAAATTATGCAAAATCATGCACCTTCTACTTCAGGAGTGTCCAAACGTTTTTCATCAAGGGCCACAGATCTAAACACAGACGAAGCAGAGGGACGATCGAGGGCCACAGACTGATGCTCTGTACAGTGAGTAACTGAAATGTGTCCATGTTTATCACGTTAGAATGAACCAGTCTTTATTCATGCTAAGATCATTAAAACCACACACTAAATGGTCACATTTTTCTATAGCGCTTTTCCACCTTCAAAACACTTTACAACAAGGAACCACTCACACATTCACACACCAGTGTACACGGTGGGTGAAGTGTCTTGCCCAAGGACACAACGACATTCATTCATCTGTGGGAGCTGGAATCACACCACCAACCTGTGGGTCAGTGGATCTGACCACTCAACCTGTGATGTTCATGTCGAGAGCTGGATTCAAACCAACAACCTTCAGATCAGTGGGCGAATGCTCCACCAACTGAACTACTGCCGCTCAATATTAAATACTGACTTCATCAAGGTAGAATTTCAAAAAACTTGCAGTAAAAAATTATTTTTTAATTGATGCAACGTAATTTGGGCCAATTCACCTGGAAGCCTGGGGGCCAAGAAAAATTTGTCTGAGGGCCGCATTTGGCCCCCGGGTCATAGTTTGGACATGCACCTTCTACTTGTTTGCACAATTTTCCCTCCGTTACTTTTCCCTCCGTTACCATGACGTTTCTTAATAAAAAATCAACCTTTTTTTCAACCTAATCTTGTACCATATGGTAGAAAACTATATGAAGCAAATATTCAAACCAGTTTGTTAAGGATATGTAAGTGAGAACCAAGAGTTATCACTGTTTGGATTTATTGACCAAAAAGTGCTGCATATTTCATTCCCTCCGTTACCGACATGAGTTTTTTTAAATTTTTTGTCAACAACTTGAAAGAATATCACAGGTTTAACTTGACCCTGTTGGAGTGTTAAAGGTTGTATAGAGGATTTTTTTAAGGGAAGAGAAATACAGCGACAGTCCTTGTGCACATTCAGAATCACTGTTGAAGTTTCCTGTCTAGAAGTAATTCAGCGACCGACGCGTCAGTTTTTAGACCCTTCGTCTGCTTCGGTCGCGCCATCGCTGGACGAGATCTCCAAGAATCACCTCAGTTTGTCTTTGCTCCTTTTCCTCTTCTCTTCTTCTTTCAGCGACCTCAAAAACCGACTTTCTTTTGCGGCGAACCGGTCGTGGATTCTCGTCCGCCGTCGCGACAAACTTTGTGCGAAATGCGAGGAAGCGACAGTTCGAAAAAGCCTCTAAGAACCGCTGCGTAAACCACGTAATCCCCGCGCTCCGACGAGTCAGTTATACTAGAGAGTTTGATTGACAACCTAACAGCCAATAGAAAATGAGGGAGCCTCGTTTTCTATTGGCTGATGTTTATCTGGCCTCAACACGTCCACAGATGATAGATTTTCGTTCTTTTTTTTTTTGGTCATCATAATTACAAAGCTGCTGCGTCTCTGTAATGGTATTTTAATCTTTCACTGACAGTTTGAAACTAAAATAAAATCCTCCATACAACCTTTAACTCTTTCCTACATTCTGATACTTTACTTATTTCAATAGTCCCTCGAGTTTCTGAATAAGAGACATTTGAATGTCAAAAATCTACCCCTGTTTCCCTCCGTTACCACTTGACCGGACACATTTCTGCACTTCCGGCTGTTGTGAAAAAGCTCTATTAAAAAAGATCAAGCATTTATTGATGACGCTATTGCAAAAAATTTAATTATGTACGTTAATTCAGTGATTTATTAATATTTATGATGCATTATTTCTTTTGTCACTGTCACAATACTAAACTGTTATATTCATTTCAATACTAAGGAAAAGGTTTGATACTTAAGACTGATTTCAGCGCCACAATAGTCCTCAAACAAAAGCATTGTGTTGTCATTACGTAATAATATTAGTTTCTTTAAAGGTTCTATATCGTACAAAACCGACTCTTGAGAGCTTTAAGCCGTCTTATAAAGCTGGTACTTCCTCAAAAACAGACCAGGAGTTGTGTTTCGTTTCTTTCACTCACGTTTGACTGATCCTTTATTATTAGTCAACGTCTACATTTCCAAAACTCTAAATTTAAAGTTATCAGCTCCTTTTGACTTTTTGTTTTGTTTAGACGAGATCAGTGATTCCAGGGCGTCTGCAAGGAGCCTCCAAGTTCTACTCCTAGTTTGGTCCTGGTTTAGTCTTGGTTTAGACCTGGTTTAGACCTGGTTCAGTCCTGGTTTAGACCTGGTTTAGCTCTGGTTTAGACCTAATTTAGTCCTGGTTCAGTCCTGGTTTAGACCTGGTTTAGCTCTGGTTTAGACCTAATTTAGTCCTGGTTCAGTCCTGGTTTAGACTTAGTCCTGGTTCAGCTCTGGTTTAGTTCTGGTTTAGTCCTGGTTTAGCTCTGGTTCAGTCCTAGTTTAGTCCTGGTTCAGTCTTGGTTCAGTCCTGGTTCAGTCTTGGTTCAGTCTTGGTTCAGTCCTGGTTTAGTCCTGGTTCAGTCTTGGTTCAGTCTTGGTTCAGTCCTGGTTCAGTCCTGGTTCAGTCTTGGTTCAGTCTTGGTTCAGTCCTGGTTTAGTCCTGGTTCAGTCCTGGTTCAGTCTTGGTTCAGTCTTGGTTCAGTCCTAGTTTAGTCCTGGTTCAGTCTTGGTTTAGTCCTGGTTCAGTCCTGGTTTAGTCCTGGTTCAGTCTTGGTTCAGTCTTGGTTTCAGTCCTGGTTTAGTCCTGGTTCAGTCTTGGTTCAGTCTTGGTTCAGTCCTGGTTTAGTCCTGGTTCAGTCCTGGTTCAGTCCTGGTTCAGTCTTGGTTCAGTCTTGGTTCAGTCTTGGTTCAGTCCTGGTTTAGTCCTGGTTTAGTCCTGGTTTAGTCCTGGTTCAGTCCTGGTTCAGTCCTGGTTCAGTCTTGGTTCAGTCTTGGTTCAGTCCTGGTTTAGTCCTGGTTTAGTCCTGGTTCAGTCCTGGTTTAGTCCTGGTTTAGTCCATATATGGCGCATAATTTCAGCAGTTATTTTGATCTTATCTTAAAAGTTCTGCAATATTCGTGTCATATTTTACATTTTAAATACACTAATATTGAAATGTAACAAATTTATTTGAAATGAGAATAAAAAGTCATAAATAACACATTAAAGTTTTAAAATCACTTGTCCAACAGTGTGAACTTAATCCTGAAAATTTCAAAACTCTAAATTTAAAGTTACCAGCTCCTTTTGACTTTTTGTTTTGACGAGATCGACAGTTCCAGAGCTGAAATCACTGAACCAGACCAGGACCAGACCAGGACCAGGACTGAGACCAGGACCAGACCAGGACCAATCCAGAACTAAGACCAGGACTAAGACAGGGACTGAGACTGGGGCCAGACCAGGACCAGACCAGGACTAAGACCAGAAATGAGACCAGAAATGAGACCGGAACTGAGACTGGGACCAAGACCAGGACTGGGACCAGGACCAGACCAGAATTAAGACAGGGACTGAGACCGGTACCAGACAGGGACCAGACCAGAACTAAGACCGGGACTAAGACAGGGACTGAGACCGGGACCAGACCAGAACTAAGACCGGGACAGAGATGAGGACTGAGACCAGGACCAGACCGGGACTAAGACCAGAAATGAGACCAGAAATGAGACCGGAACTGAGACCAGCTTAGTCCTGGTTCAGTCCTGGTTCAGTCCTGGTTCAGTCTTGGTTTAGTCCTGGTTTAGTCCTGGTTCACTCCAGTTTTCAATTAAACACAAAATCGAAAACTGAAGAAACCAAATTGATATCCGTTTTTTTTTTTTCATTTTGATTTTGGACACAAATAAAGAAGAAAATTGTATTTTTTTTCATTTTCTTATTTACACACAGATTAATACGTGTGAATGAAACACAAAAACACAACTCCAGGTCTGTTTTTGATGAGAAAACGACATTATAAAATCTAAAAATCAGAAAATCAGAATCAAAAAATAGCGTAATTGTAATTTTTTTCCATTAGTATCAATCAGTATCTGGCATTAGTATAATTCTTAATATTGTGTTGCATATTTTATTCACTCTTTTGTCACATTTTTTGGATATATTCTCGCCGTAGACGCCCTGAGACAATCTGACAAAACCCTGGCTGCCGACCTGCGAACACAACTTCAAAATTCACCAATCCATCACCAAAAAAAACAAACAAACAAAAAAAAACAACATTCAGATGAGAACAGGAAGCGTTGGCAAACAGGAGATTAAACGCCGGTAATTCACAGTGACCTCGGAAAACCTCTGCGTCATTTCTCCGTTAGAGTCTCGTATTAGTCTAAGATCACGTTTATAATCACGTAAATAAATCGTAATTATAAAATAGAGAAGTGAAACGGAGCAGGACGAGCCGTAAATCTTTAAAATGAGAATATATGACATCACAAGGTGGAACAGAGTGTTAAAATGTCAGACTGAACCAGGACTGAACCAGGACTAAACCAGGACTAAACCAGGACTGAACCAGGACTGAACCAGGACTAAACCAGGACTGAACCAAGACTGAACCAGGACTAAAACTGGACTAAAACAGGACTAAACCAGGACTGAACCAGGACTGAACCAGGTCTAAACCAGGACTGAACCAGGTCTAAACCAGGACTAAACCAGGACTAAACCAGGACTAAACCAGGACTAAACCAGGACTGAACCAGGACTGAACCAGGACTAAACCAGGACTAAACCAGGACTGAACCAGGACTAAACCAGGACTAAACCAGGACTAAACCAAGACTGAACCAGGACTAAACCAGGACTGAACCAAGACTGAACCAGGACTAAACTAGGACTGAACCAAGACTAAACAAGGTCTAAACCAGGACTAAACCAGAAATAAACTAGGACTAAACCAGGACTAAACCAGGACTGAACCAGGACTAAACCAGAGCTAAAGCAGGACTAAACCAGGACTAAACCAGGTCTGAACCAGGACTAAACCAGGACTAAACCAGGTCTAAACCAGGTCTGAACCAGGACTGAAACCAGGACTAAACCAGGTCTGAACCAGGACTAAACCAGGACTGAACCAGGACTAAACCAGGACTAAACCAGGACTAAACCAGGTCTAAACCAGGTCTGAACCAGGACTGAACCAGGACTAAACCAGGACTGAACCAGGACTAACCAGGACTAAACCAGGTCTAAACCAGGACTGAACCAGGACTAAACCAGGACTAAACCAGGTCTAAACCAGGTCTGAACCAGGACTGAACCAGGACTAAACCAGGACTGAACCAGGACTAAACCAGGACTAAACCAGGACTAAACCAGGTCTAAACCAGGTCTAAACCAGGACTAAACCAGGTCTGAACCAGGACTAAACCAGGTCTAAACCAGGTCTGAACCAGGATTAAACCAGGACTGAACCAGGACTGAGACCAGGACCAGACCAGGACTGAGACAGGGACTGAGACCGGGACCAGACCAGAACTAAGACCAGAAATGAGACTGGAACTGAGACTGGGACCAAGACCAGAACTAAGACCAGGACTAAGACCGGGACCAGACCAGAACTAAGACCAGGACTGAGACCAGGACCAGACCGGGACCAGACCGTTAGAGTCCCGTATTAGTCTAAGATCACGTTTATAATCACGTAAATAAATCGTAATTATAAAATAGAGAAGTGAAACGGCGCTGGACGAGCCGTAAATCTTTAAAATGAGTTTTATTTCGACGGCAGCTTTGACACTTTGACTTATAATCTTTTTTTTTTTTTTATGTGTATTTTCCAGTAGCTTTAGGCGTTTATTTTACGATTGGGCTTTGTTCTTTCACACCTATTTTTCTGGGAAGTTATTTGATTACGGAGAAATTAGAATCGTTAAGGTGTCGTTATGTTGTTTTTAAAGTCGTATTTGAACTTTAGGTGATATTTGTTAATTTATTTGTGGTAAATTTATCAAGATTGAATCAGTATTTTTAGTATTTCGAGTAAAAATTTTAAACTGTGAAGATGCTGAACTTTTATATGGATGAATATGGACTAAACCAGGACTAAACCAGGACTAAAACAGGACTAAAACAGGACTAAAACAGGACTAAAAAACAGGACTGAACCAGGACTGAACCAGGACTAAACCAGGACTAACTAGGACTAAAACAGGACTAAACCAGGACTAAAACAGGACTAAACCAGGACTAAAACCAGGACTAAAACCAGGACTAAAACAGGACTAAAACAGGACTAAACCAGGACTAAACCAGGACTAAAACAGGACTAAACCAGACTAAACCAGGACTAAAACCAGGACTAAAACAGGAGGACTAAACCAGGACTAAACCAGGACTAAACCAGGACTAAAACAGGACTAAAACAGGACTAAACCAGGACTAAAACCAGGACTAAAACAGGACTAAAACAGGACTAAAACAGGACTAAAACAGGACTAAAACAGGACTAAAACAGGACTAAAACAGGACTAAACCAGGACTAAACCAGGACTAAAACAGGACTAAAACAGGACTAAAACAGGACTAAACCAGGACTAAACCAGGACTAAAACAGGACTAAACCAGGACTAAACCAGGACTAAAACAGGACTAAACCAGGACTAAAACAGGACTAAACCAGGACTGAACCAGGACTAAAACAGGACTAAAACAGGACTAAACCAGGACTAAAACAGGACTAAACCAGGACTGAACCAGGACTAAAACAGGACTAAACCAGGACTGAACCAGGACTAAAACAGGACTAAACCAGGACTAAACCAGGACTAAAACAGGACTGAACCAGGACTAAACCAGGACTGAACCAGGACTAAAACAGGACTAAAACAGGACTAAACCAGGACTAAACCAGGACTAAAACAGGACTAAACCAGGACTAAAACAGGACTAAACCAGGACTAAAACAGGACTAAACCAGGACTAAAACAGGACTAAAACAGGACTAAAACAGGACTAAAACAGGACTAAAACAGGACTAAACCAGGACTAAAACAGGACTAAAACAGGACTAAACCAGGACTAAAACAGGACTAAACCAGGACTAAACAGGACTAAAACAGGACTAAAACAGGACTAAACCAGGACTAAACAGGACTGAACCAGGACTAAACCAGAACTGAACCAGGACTAAAACAGGATTGAACCAGGACTAAAACAGGACTAAACCAGGACTAAAGCAGGACTGAACCAGGACTAAACCAGGACTAAACCAGGACTGAACCAGGACTAAACCAGGACTGAACCAGGACTAAACCAGGTCTGAACCAGGATTAAACCGGGACTGAACCAGGTCTAAAGCAGGACTAAACCAGGACTGAACCAGGATTAAACCAGGATTAAACCAGGACTGAACCAGGACTAAACCAAAATAAATAAATAAATAAATAAATACACCATGTACAGTTTTAGGATTATTTGATCATGTTTGCAGTTACAGTATCTTAATATTTACAGTTATATCATTTGGCCAATAGGTTTTCTTAAAAAGGGTGTTTTTTTGGGCCCTGAGACCAAACGGGGCCGAGTTGGGGTTGGTCCCTGTCGACTCGTGATGGTCAAAAATATAAGATAACAGGAAATAATAGTGAAAAAAAGGAAGCAAAAAACATAAAAACATCCTGAGGCCATTAAAAGATCAAAGGTACAAATTAAAATTCATGTTATGTTACTCAGAGGTGAGACCAAGTCGTTGTTTTGCAAGTCTCAAGTAAGTCTCAAGTCCGAGTCAAGTCTCAAGTCAAATACAGGCAAGTCCAAGTCGAGTCTCGAGTCACTGGCCCATAAGTCCAAGTCAAGTCCAAGTCAAGTCCAAGTCGTCTGCTTTGAGCTTCAAGTCATTTCAAGTCTTTAAACCAGCTTAGATTTGTTTCTATCTTTTCATTTTTATATAAATATTAAACTAAATTGTACTTAAAAATCACATTTTTCCTTTTTAAATGTCTTGACAAGATCAGAGTGTGAATCATTACGGCCAGAATAGAAATAATAAAGATTAAAAAGTGTTTAATTATAGTTATTTTGCCGTGTGTCTGCAGTGAAATAGAAGCATCATGTTCTATGTAGTTTCCTCTGTTTTACTGCATTGTACTGCATATTACTGTATATTACTGTATATTACTGTAGTACATTTGAGGATACTGCGTCACAGTACTTCAGTTTCATCCAGAGTTACACATAAAGAAGTGGGAGGGACATGTTCCAGTTTGTTCCTGTAAAACTTGGCACCACATTTATCAACTGTAAAGACAAAAGTATTTTAAAAAAGACATGTTTTTTTAGCCGAAGCATCAAGTTTTCTCAAGTTACAGAGCTCAAGTCCAAGTCAAGTCCCAAGTCAAATACAGGCAAGTCCAAGTCGAGTCTCGAGTCACTGGCCCATAAGTCCAAGTCAAGTCCAAGTCAAGTCCAAGTCGTCTGCTTTGAGCTTCAAGTCATTTCAAGTCTCAAGTACCAAACATAGCTTAGATTTGTTTCTATCTTTTCTTTTCTATATGAATATTAATCTAAATTGTACTTAAAAATCACATTTTTCCTTTTTAAATGACTTGACAAGATAATAGTGTGAATCATTACGGCCAGAATAGAAATAATAAAGATTTAAAAGTGTTTAATTATAGTTATTTTGTCGTATAATCTGCAGTGAAATAGAAGGATCATGTTCTATGGCGTTTCCTGTTTTACTGCATTGTTACTTATATTACTGTATATTACTGTATATTACTGCATATTACTGCATATTACTGCATATTACTGCATATTACTGCATATTACTGCATATAACTGTATATTACTGCATATTACTGTATATTACTGTATATTACTGTAGTACATTTGAGGATACTGCGTCACAGTACTTCAGTTTCATCCAGAGTTACACATAAAGAAGTGGGAGGGACATGTTCCAGTTTGTTCCTGTAAAACTTGGCACCACATTTATCAACTGTAAAGACAAAAGTATTTAAAATAAAATATATATTTTTGGAGAAGCATCAAGTTTTCTCAAGTTACAGAGCTCAAGTCCGAGTCAAATACAGACAAGTCCAAGTCGAGTCTCAAATCACTGGCCCATAAGTCCAAGTCAAGTCCAAGTCGTCTGCTTTGAGCTTCAAGTCACTTCAAGTCTTTAAAACAAAAAAGCACCAAGTACAGCTTCGGTTTGTTTCTATCTTTTATTTCAAGTTACAGAGCTCAAGTCCCGAGTCACTGACCTTCAAGTCCAAGTCGAGTCCCGAGTCTTAGTCCATTGTATCAAGTCAAGTCCTAAAAATAGTGACTCAAGTACCAATATCTCTCTGTTATGGCTTTTGTTTTGGTCTTTTCTGCACAAATCAAACCAAACCGCGCCATAAATCGATCATAAATATAAATTCACGCGTAATTAGCAGCTTGTAAACACACCAAAACCCACAACTCCCCCCCACCCACGGACTCACCTGAAACGGCAGGATGTTGTTGCTGTCCGCTCTGAACTCGTCCATCCAGCACGTCTTGGGTCCGAGGGGTCTGGGGAACTTCGGGGGCGCGATGACGCTCCCGGTGCCGTAGGGTTTTTTCATGGGCGAAATCGGGTTGAGGGGCGACGGCATCCCTCCCACCCCGACTCCCATCCCGACCCCGACCCCGACCCCCACCGCCCTCCTCGGGTCCCTGCCGTGCTGCATCCCGCTCCAGGGGTTGGACGGCGTGGCGCTCCAGTTCTGGTGGTTGTTATTCCAAGACGAGCCCGAGGACGACGAGGACGAAGACGACGACGAGCACGAGCCTTTGGAGACGCTGTGGTAGGACACGTTTCTCTGTGGGAAGCCCGGATTCGGACTCACCGGGGACCGCCTCTGCTGCTGCTGCTGCTGCTGCTGCTGCTGGGACTGCGGAGCCAAGCCGATCTGCGTAAAATTCCCCCCGAACACCGGATTGACGTGAGGGAAATTCTGGAAAAGCAAGTTCCCGTTCACAGAGGGCATGCCCGGGAAGTAGCTGTCCTCCACGGCGCTTCCAGTGGACCACGGGCTCCCGAATGAGGAGTTCGGGGAGGACAGGGATCCGCCGGTGTCCTGCGTTTGGAGCGGCTGGTGCGGGAAGCCCAAGCCGGGGAGGAGAGGCGACTCCATGGGCGATTTCTCTTTCCCACCGCCGGTCGACTCCGCGTCAGACGAGGACGCAGAGGAAGAGGTCGGCTCCAGGGAAGGGGTCGGGGTGGAGGGAGCAGGGTCCGTCTGGTCTTGCTGCTGCTGCTGCTGCTGCTGATGGTGAGTTTTATCCATCAATAAATCATCCTGCATGGTTTGTCGAGCTGGATGAGAGAGATACGAGGAGTTAATGTTGTTATTCACGAGATCATACGCGGGGTTTCTGCTGCTGCTGCTGCTGCTGCTGTAAAATCTGATCAACTGGGACAAGTCCGACAGCGAGATGACGTTGGACGGACCGGGCGACTGCAAAGCGAACGCGTGATCACCCATTGAGAAGAATTTACGAAAGTAGGGGGGGAAAACTACCGACTCGAACTTCTACAAAAGCCAACCATAGACGTGGGAATCCGCAAAACGACACGCGGGGAGAGGACTCGGAGGCATACGGCTTTTCCCCAAAACGGACTCGCCGCCACGTCTCGCTTTTTTCGCTTTTCTCTTCCCTTCCACGCAAGAGCCGAACAGCAAACTGATTCCACTGCCGTACGTGTGTGTGTGTTTTCGGCCAAAGCGCCACCCCTTACTTCATTTGCATACGTCAGTAAATATAGCTGTCCTTCAACGTGGTTAAAGGTGCGTTAACGTACCCATACGCACTCAAGTTTAGAAAAAAATACTAAAAAATAAATAAATAAATAAATTAAAAAACGTTTTTACGCACGGGGTTTTTGTGACATTTGTCTCTTTTTACATCTTTTATTTTTTATTTTTAATTTTTAATTTTTTAACACTTGTCTCTTTTTATCTTTTTTAGAATTTTTTATATAGAATTTTTTTACATTTGTCTTTTTGTCTCTTTTTTAGATTTTTTTTTATTTAGAATTTTTTGACAGTTGTCTCTTTTTTAGATTTTTTTTTTATTTAGAATTTTTTGACACTTGTCTCTTTTTGTCTCTTTTTTTAAAGAATTTTTTTGACACTTGTCTCTTTTTTAGAATTTTTTATTTAGAATTTTTTGACACTTGTCTCTTTTTGTCTCTTTTTTTTAGAAATTTTTATTTAGATTTTTTTTGACACTTGTCTCTTTTTTAGAATTTTTTATTTAGAATATTTTGACACTTGTCTCTTTTTATCTCTTTTTTAGAATTTTTTCTTCAGAATTTTTTGATATTTGTCTCTTTTTGTCTCTTTTTTTAGAATTTTTTATTTTGAATTTTTTGACACTTGTCTCTTTTTGTCTGTTTTTTTTTTTTTTTTGTTTTTTTTTTTGGAATTTTTTATTTAGAATATTTTGACACTTGTCTCTTTTTGTCTCTTTTTTAGAATTTTTTTATTTAGAAATTTTTGACACTTGTCTCTTTTTATCTCTTTTTTAGAATGTTTTATTTAGAATATTTTGACACTTGTCTCTTTTTTTCTCTTTTTTAGAATTTTTTGACACTTGTCTCTTTTTGTCTCTTTTTTAGAATTTTTTATTTAGAATTTTTTATTTATTTTTTTTAACTTTTGTCTCTTTTTACGTGTGTTTTCGGCCAAAGCACCACCCCTTACTTCATTTGCATACGTCAGTAAATGTATCTGTCCTTCAACGTGGTTAAAGGTGCATTATCTTACCAATACGCACTCAAATTTAGAAAAAAATACCAAAAAAAAACCTTAGCCAATCGCTTTTACGCACGGGGTTTTTGTGCGTAAAAATGCTACCAGCTAAGAAGTACACGCGTGAAGTCCTCCCAATTCACACAAATCCTCTAAAACCGCTCCGCGTGTCGTGTTCTACGCGTGCTGAAGTGTCCCACAACACAAACCCTGCGCAGTTTGCTGAAGCATTTAGCAGCGCACACAGACTCTGCCCTAGATCCGCATTGACTCACAGCTGGAAACGAAACAAACTGTTCCTAGACTAATATTTGACGTAACTCCTCACGCTCCTATCACCAAAAACTCTCCATTCAAATGAGGCCAATCGCTAAAAACGCAAAATAACTTCATAGTAACGCAAATAAGATCGTTTTTTTTTTTTTTTTACAACCTCGCATCGGGTTTATCGGCCAAAATGCAAAGCTCGTGCAATTTAAATGAACAGTTTTCGTGCCGGGAATGATTAATAATTTTGTAGTTTAAGCTTTGAAGTATCCCAAATGCAACTACACATCTTTGGTTATAAGTATTATGTGAGTATTTCTAATAAAACTCACGCTTTGGTGAGCTAAAGGCTGCACCAGGGCTACATTTTGACGCTGGAATTGACATGTTTTCACGGCACCTATAGGCTCAAACTTCGGAGTTATTCTCGAGCTGCATTGCACACCGCACCGCACCGCTTTAATCCCGGGTTTTCTCCTCCAAAGCGGTTCTTCCAAGGTCACCAAACCGGCGGAATGAGCGGGTTGTACGGGAGACAGCGACGCCGGTCAACGTGCCCCCCCTCCAAAAACGCCGGGCTGCCCCTCTCCCCCGTTCACCGCTCTGATCTGAGACATCCGATACATGTCACGGAGCCGTCTTGCCCCCGTAACCCCCCGGTATAATAATCCATATGCCCCTCCTGACAAGACGACAAACCGTGGACGTCCCCCTTTCTTTTCCCTTTTACGCGCAGGACATTTACCTTTTTCCTTCACCGTTTGGGGGGACTGTGTGGAAGAAAAAAAAAAAAAAAAAAAGAAAAAAGATATTCAGTTTGTGCCTCGACTGGCTCGGATATGACAACGCGCTACCCACAGCGCCGAGAGAGTCAGCAGTTGCCTCAACAGCTGATTGACTGCGGCGCATGGATG
>NW_026571404.1:5731993-5811993 GCF_026225935.1 Boleophthalmus pectinirostris | reverse complement strand
CAACAACAACAACAATAGTCCTGACATTCAGAGAGCATTATGGGGGAATCACAGATTATCAAAAGGAGGAACATCTAGTCTAGACGGTTTTATTGGTGCATTGCAGACTGTTTATATCTGACAGGCTTTAAGTGCGACGATGATTTAGGAGCGTATGTATGGCCTATAAAGTAAAATAGTAGGCTTGTATAATAATAAATATGTGAGCTCGTATTTGCTGTCAGGGCTCTCAACACAAAAGCTCGGCCAGTGTTTATTTTAGTACATGATTATTTTATTTTAACTGTAAGGACAATGAAATATACGGACCTGTACGGCATCTGCAATTACCCAGCAACTTTTTTAGATTATTAATGATACCTTTTATGTGATGTCTTAAACTGAGACTTAGACAAATGTTATTAATCCACGAGGGAAATGACTTGGACACAGTAGCTCACACATCACATTATATCACAATAACAAAGAGTAAAAAATAAATATATGTATATAAAAATGGTAATAAACTTCTAAATAAGTAGCAGAGGTGGGGACTCGCAAGTCGGTTTTTGAACCCCGAGGAGTTCCCAGGCCAGTCAAGAGACATAGTCCCTCCAGTGTGTCCTGGGTCTTCCCCGGGGCCTCCTCCCGGTGGGACATGCCCGGAACACCTCCCGAGGGAGGCGCCCAGGAGGCATCCAGAACAGATGCCCGAGCCTCAACTGCTCCTCTCAACGTGGAGGAGCAGCGGCTCTACTCCGAACTCCATGTGACTGAGCTCCTCACCCTGTCTCTAAGGGAGCGTCCAGCCACCCTGCGAAGGAAACTAATTTTGAGCGCTTGTATCTGCGATCTTGTCCTTTCGGTCACTACCCAGAGCTCATGACCACAGGTGAGAGTAGGAACGAAGATTGACTGTAAATCGAGAGCTTCGCCTTTCGGCTCAACTCCCTCTTCACCACAACGGTCCGATACAGAGACGACATCACTGCCGATGCTGCACCGATCCGCCTGTCAATCTCACGTTCCGTCCTCCCCTCACTCGTGAACAAGACCCCGAGATACTTGAACTCCTCCACTTGAGGCAAGGACTCTCCACCCACCTGGAGAGGGCAAGCCACCTTTGTCCACTCGAGAACCATGGCCTCAGACTTGGAAGAGCTGATTCTCATCCCAGGCACTTCACACTCGGCTGCAAACCGCCCCAGTGCCCATTGCAGGTCCTGGTTCGATGAAATCAACAGGACAACATCATCTGGAAACTGCAGGGATGAAATCCTGTGGTCCTCAAACCGGACCCCCTCCGGCCCCTGACTGCGCCTAGAAATTCTGTCCATAAAAACAATGAACAGAACCGGTGACAAAGGGCAGCCCTGGCGGAGTCCAACATGCACCGGGAACAGGTCTGACTTACTGCCGGCAATGAACACAGCTCCTGCTCCGGTCATACAGGGACCGGACAGCCCTTAGCAAAGGGCCCCGGACCCCATACTCCCAGAGCACCCCCCACAGGACACCACGAGGGACACGGTCGAATGCCTTCTCCAGATCCACAAAGCACATGTGGACTGGTTGGGCAAACTCCCATGAACCTCGAGCACCGATGGAGAGTGTAGAGCTGGTCCAGTGTTCCACGGCCAGGACGAAAACCACACTGCTCCTCCTGGATCCGAGGTTCGACTATCGGCCGGATTCTCCTCTCCAGTACCCTGGCATAGACCTAGTCATAGCCTAGACATAGTATTATGAATTAAAAACGATCGTATGTCTTTTGCAGCTAAATATATGTGTGTGTCATCTTTAGAACAGCTTGTTTACTTTGTAGAGCCATAGAATCTATTTATACACAGGTACTTGAGTATTTGTATTAGTATTCATTACTTCTTCCTGTATTTTATAAATCAGAACTGCAATATTTTTTTTTTTTTTTTCACAATGCCATGCTATAAGTTTTAAACTACGGTGACCAGACGTTCATATTTAAGCGAGACAGTCCCAGTTTTGAGTCTTGTATCTCCTGTCCCAGCAGATTTATCCAAAACCAGTAATTTGTCCCAGTTTTATACAAGAAATGTCCAATGTATCCCTATTTTTAACCAATTTAATACCTGCCAACAGTAAAGAGAGACATATATTGTGATTTGCTTAGATAAAATACAGAAAAGCTGCTTAAAAACGATCAAAACACAAAGAAAATGTGACTATATTGACACAATTTTCCTTTATTATGTCTTCCTTTTATTACTAACCAACCCAGTTTTTTATTTTGAAAATCTGGACACCTTATTCTTCCATGTATTTTATATATTAGGACTACAATCATGCTTTTTTTTTTTGCAGTGCCATGCTATAACTTTTAAAGGTCAAGTTAATAGTATTATTTAAAAATGATCGTATGTCTTTTGCAGTTAAAAATACGCGTGTGACATCTTTAAAACAGTTTGTCTACTTCCAGAGCTGTACAATCTATTTAATTACAGTAACTTGAGTATTTGTATTAGTATTTGTTACATCTTCTTTTTCTTTTTTTTGCAATGCCATGCTGTAACTTAGGCTGCTGCCCCCGCGACCTGGCGGGACGAAGCGGACGAAAATGGACAGATGGATGGATGCTACAGTGACCAGACGGTGCCCAGATTTTCAAAATAAAAAACTGTGTTGGTTGGTAATAATAAATTGTGAAAGGAGGGCGTAATTAAGGAAAATTGTGTCAGTATAGAAAGACCAGGATTGAGACCGAGACCAGACCAGGACTGAAAACGGTTTAGTCCTAGTTTAGTCCTGGTTTAAGTCACGGAAATGGGAAATGGCGTTTCCGTGACTTTAAAATGCGATGACTATTGAGCCGCATATGGACTGCCAGGACTGAACCATTACTGAATCGGGACTAAACCAGGACTAAACCATTTTCAGTCCTGGTCTGGTCCCGGTCTCAGTCCCAGTCTCAGTCCTGGTCCTGTTCCCGGTCTCAATCCTGGTCTCAGTTCTTGTCTGATCCCAGTCTCGGTCTTCGTCCCTGACTCAGTCCTTGTCTAAGTCCTAGTCTCAGTCTCAGTCTGGTCTCTGACCTGGTTTAGTCCTGGTTTAGTCCTGGTTCAGTCCTGGTTCAGTCCGAAGGCGCAAATAATGAAGAAAATTATTGTTCGTTTTCTTATTTTTGGTTTTATATTGAAAAACAAGATTCTTCTTCTGCCGCATTTTTCACTTTGACTTTGATTTTATTACGACTTCATTCTCGTAATATTATAACTTTATTCTCATAATATTACGACTTCATTTTAACTTCGACTTTATTCTCGTAAAATTATGACTTTATTCCTGTAAAATTATGACTTTATTCTCGTAAAATTACGACTTTTTCTGGCTTCGACTTTATTCTCATAATATTACGACTTTAATGTCGAAATGTTACGACTTTATTCTCATAGCGCCAGCATTTATTTATTTTTTTAATCTGACTCTTATACTCCCTCGTAATATATCAAATCTTTCTTCTTTTTTTCCCCCCAAATGCCATGCTATAACTTTTAAAAGTCAAGTTAATGGTATTATTTCACATGATCGTTTGTCTTTAGCAGCTAAACAAACGCCGTGTGACATCTTTAGAACAGCTTGTCTACTTTCCAGAGCCGCGAGCCGCGGATAATCATCTATTTTTGCACTTGGGGCGAAGCTGAGGCTGAGTAAACCATTTAAACTACATTTCCCACGAAGATTTACTTCCGCGTCGCCTTTGTTGTGATGACGTCAGACGCACAAGCCGTGTTCTATTTTGCTCGGCGCAGACGGGACGGACGCTCAATGGAGTCTAGCGGTCACGCCGGAGCTCGAATAGACGTGACAAGCCAAACCGTAGACGTTTTAGGAGTATTTTTTTGAGTTTGTCCGTTAGTTTAGCTTCGGATCGATGCGGTGCACGTCAAAGAACAGTTTTGATCGGACGTGAAAAAGCGACGCTGCAGCTGTTGCGCCGTGAAAACACAAAGGCCTGCGTGCGGCTACGTGAGATTAGCTTTAGCTGCCGAATAGTTCACTACGCCGATACTTATGCGACACTTTAAGAGTTTAAATCTTTTATTTTATTCGTAATTAAGTGAAGATTACATAGACACGAGCCTGGAAATCGCCACGGAAATGTCGGATCAGAGTGCGGTGGTTATGCAACAGAATTTGGACAGGTGAGTTCCAAAAAAAAAAAAACGGTTACAAAACGTGATTATTTGTGTTTTTTTGTTTGTTTTGTTTTGTCTTTGCGCTCTTTACGTGATGCAAATGGTGTGAAACTGGCGTGGAAATGCGTTATTGTGATGTAAAGTTGCATATTTTCAGTGTTGGGAAGGTGACTTTTAAAATGTATTCCCCTACAGATTACAGATTACACACCCAAAATGTAGTTTGTAACGTAATCCATTAAATTACTTAAAGTGAGTAATGTAATCTGAATACTTTGGATTACTTGATTTGTTGTAGAGAAGCAAAGGCGAGGAAATCTTCACATAAGAAGTTTTGTCTGATAAAAGAAAATGAAAAGGCCAAACTTTACTGAACCAAATTAAAAATATTATTGATAGAAGAAAAGGATGCAGCATGATTTAGTCCTGTTAAATCCTGCTTTAGTCCTGGTTTTAGACCTGGTTTTAGACCTGGTTTAGACCTGGTTTAGACTTGGTTTAGACCTGGTTTTAGACCTGGTTTAGACCTGGTTTTAGACCTGGTTTAGACCTGGTTTAGACTGGTTTTAGACCTGGTTTAGACCTGGTTTAGACTTGGTTTTAGACCTGGTTTAGACCTGGTTTAGACCTGGTTTTAGACCTGGTTTTAGACCTGGTTTAGACCTGGGTTAAGACCTGGTTTAGATCTAGTTTAGACCTGGTTTTAGACCTGGTTTTAGACCTGGTTTTAGACCTGGTTTTAGACCTGGTTTTAGACCTGGTTTAGACCTGGTTTTAGATCTAGTTTAGACCTAGTTTTAGACCTGGTTTAGACTGGTTTAGACCTGGTTTTAGACTTGGTTTAGACCTGGTTTTAAACCTGGTTTTAGACCTGGTTTAGATCTAGTTTAGACCTGGTTTTAGACCTGGTTTTAGACCTGGTTTTAGACCTGGTTTTAGACCTGGTTTTAGACCTGGTTTTGACCTGGTTTAGTGTCCGGCAATGAGTGGAATTACTGGGGAAAAAAAGGGATATAGCCCGAAATGTGAAAACAGGAAAATACAGTCATGTAATCCATTTATTTCAACAAAGTAACTGTAATCCAATTACCACTCACTGAAACAGTAACTGTAACTGAATACAGTTACTCATAATTTGTACTCTGATTACATAACTCCGGTACATGTAATCTGTTACTCCCCAACACTGTACATTTTGTTTGTATGGTGCACGATGTCCTGTGTTTCCATTGCAGCAAACAGTAATTTAATACGATAGTAAAAGTCGATCACAATCTCTGCTGCTGCACGTTTTGTAGATCGCCTGGTCACGCCTTTTTTCACAACAACACAGCTATCCATGTTTTTAATCTGTAATCTGTTGTTAAATTTTCCCTAAGCATTTCTTGTAAACCAACCAGAGAGTGAAAGTGAGACAGGAAGAAAGTGGTATTTTCAGTAAATGCAAATTTGTGACCCACTTTAGAGCAGCTTGGGGCGACAAATCAATCAGTAGCTTGACTTGTGAAATGTTTGAACTTGGGAGAATTTGCCTGTAACCACATGTTCCCTTTTACCCGGGACAGTCCCAGGTAGTGTCCCAGTAGATTTACTTATAACCAGTGATTTGTCCCAGTTTTATACAAGAAAAGTCCCCATTTTTGACCAATTTAATACCTGTCAACCATAAATAGAGGCATAAATTGTCATTTGATTTGAAAAAATACAGAGAAACTGCTTAAAAATGACCAAAACACAAAGAAAATGTGACTATACTGACTCATATTAGTGCTGAGTGCGGAACAATTTTACAGGGATGTTCTAGTTTTTTTATTTTGAATATCTGCTCACCTAAGACATGAGCCTATAAAACATGTAAACTTAGGATGACCAGACGTTCATATTTACCCAGGACAGTCCCAGTTTTGAGCTCTGCGTCCCCTGTCCCAACAGATTTATCCAAAAACCAGTGAGTTGTCCCAGTTTTACGCAAGAAATGTCCCTATTTTTGACCAATTTAACACCTGTCAACCATAAAGAGAGGCATAAATTGCCATTTGGTTAGGATAAAATATAGAAAACCTGCTTAAAAATGACCAAAACAGAACAGAACAGTGCAGAACAGTGCAGAACAGTTTTCCAGGGATGTCCCAGTTTTTTTTTATTTTGAAAATCTGCTCACCTAAGACATGAGCCTATAAAACATGTAAACTTAGGGTGACCAGACGTTCCTTTTTACCCGGGACAGTCCCAGTTTTGAGCCCTGTGTCCTCTGTCCCTGCAAATTTATTCAAAACCAGTGATTTGTCCCAGTTTTATACAAGAAAAACTCCCTATTTTTGACCAATTTAAAACCTGTCAACAGTAAATAGAGGCATAAATTGTTATTTGATTAGATAAAATACAGAAAAGCTGCTTAAAAATGACCAAAACACAAAGAAAATGTGGCTATATTGACTCACATTTGTGCCGAGTGCGGAACAATTTTTCAGGGATGTCCCAGTTTATTTATTTTGAAAATCTGGTCATGAGCCTATAAAACATGTAAACTTAGGGTGACCAGATGTTCCCTTTTACCCGGGACAGTCCCAGGTAGTGTCCCAGTAGATTTACTTATAACCAGTGATTTGTCCCAGTTTTATACAAGAAAAGTCCCCATTTTTGACCAATTTAATACCTGTCAACCATAAATAGAGGCATAAATTGTCATTTGGTTTGGTAAAATACAGAGAAACTGCTTAAAAATGACCAAAACACAAAGAAAATGTGACGATACTGACTCATATTAGTGCTGAGTGCGGAACAATTTTACAGGGATGTTCTAGTTTTTTTATTTTGAATATCTGCTCACCTAAGACATGAGCCTATAAAACATGTAAAATTAGGGTGCGCAGACGTTCATATTTACCCAGGACAGTCCCAGTTTTGAGTCCTGTGTCCCCTGTCCCAGCAGATTTATCCAAAACCAGTGATTTGTCCCAGTTTTATACAAGAAATGTCCCTATTTTTGACCAATTTTATCTACATCAGGACTAAACTGAGACTAAACCAGGACTACATCAGGCCTAAACCACGACTGTCACAATTTTTGACTAATCTGACCCCTGCCAACATGTAAAGAGGAGCATAAATTGTCATGTCATTGTTTTGCCAAAATGCAGAAAATCGTGTTTGCGAATGACTACAAAGCAAAAAAAAAAAAAAAGCAGCGTCAGAAGTTCCTTTAATTATGACTGACAGGAGAATGCACAATTTTACACGCTCTTTTCACAGTTTTATTTATAGCAACCATCCCAACCCGCGTGTGTACCAGTTTAGAATTTTAAAAGTCTGATCACCCTACTCTAAACATATTTTATTTTATTACCAGTATAACATTACAGAGGCGTAGGAACATATTTGAACAATTGAAAGTGAATGTATTAAGGCAAGATTAAAAATGTCATGAGATTTTTTATTTTTATTTTTCATCATAGGTCCCAAAATGGAAGGAAGTGACTCTTTTTTTTGTGTAGTTGCAGTTTTGGAACCATGTGTTTTGTGTCACAGGATGTCGTGATATAGAATTTGGTGGAGCGGTTACGATTTATTGTGAGAAGAACATCACAATTTTATAGTTATTCATAGGGCTGGGTATCGATACGACTGCCGATACGATACACACCTCGATACACAGGCCATGATATGATACATATCTCGATACAGCGCACTTTCGATTCGATATGATATATTTCAAATCGATTCGATACGGTTCAATAAAAAATAAAGGCTAAATCGTGGCTGTGATACTAAAAGTCTTTGTTAAATCACTTCTTGTGCAAAGTTCATATGAAACACAAACATTTTAATCACCAAAACAGTAAAAATGTCAAATGTGTCGCATAAATGAGTTTCCTTTCGCTCCACAAGCAACAAAACTGTAGCTCTGTAACAAAATAATTTAGTAAAACACACCTAAAAATACTCTTGGTGATATATCGATACTAGGGATGGGCATGATTAATGGATTAATCGATAATTGATCATTAAGAATTTCATCGATTACGTTAATTTTAATCGACAAACTGAATGTAGGTTGCTGTGTGTAGTCGTGACCAAACAGGTGTGTACATGTGTCTCTGCATCAGAAGGAGCGAGACACAAACAGTGGGTCAGTCTGCAACGTACTGAAGCACAAATGTGTATTTAACGATGATTTGTACAAGAAATTCCACACTTTCCGTTGCGTTCGGGACAAGTGTGAGTCCATGTGCACAGTGTATAAAGCAGCACATATGTTTCTGTGTCCAGTGGGAAAAAGTTTTACCAGGTGAGAGTCGCTCAATGTCGATGACGAGTCCCCGCCCCCTCCCCCCGTACGCTGTCCTGGTTTTGACAAACACAAATCTGGTCACACTAACCTGTATTCACCTGAGTCATGTCTTTTAATCCGACAGAAAGTTGAACCACATCAGCGACACAAGAGCTGGAGTTTTATCTTCTCTTAGTTTATGCAAATTAGCGATGCAGTTTTAAGTTTTGTTTCTGTGAGAGTTGAACAAAACTGAATTAAACACATTATAATGTCAAACGGGCTGATGTGGCTCTAGAGTCGTTACGGTTTATTTGTCGTAAAGTTTGAATTTATTTATGCAGATTTAGTGCAGATAGTAATAATAATGATGATCATTTTAATATAAAAACGTTAATGATTAATCGATAATCGATCGTTAATTCTTCCGACGATCGATTAAGAAAATTTCATCGAATGCCCATCCCTAATCGATACACCAGCCCACCATATCGATACTGTATCATCACATTAAACGATACGATATATCGATATTCCGATATTTTTGCACACCCCTAGTTATTCATTTATTGAGCCCAAGACCAAACAGTTGTGCATCTTAAATTCTCTTAAAATACAAAGAGTTCTCACGATCATGGAAATCCTGGAAAAGTCATGGAGTTTTAGTATCTCTTTCAGCAACTCCAGCGTTCTGTTAAGTTCTCATGAGGCTATTATGATTATTTCTGAACGTCTGCGCCGTTTGTTTTCTAAAAGAGACGACAATAAATGCACTGACAAGATTTTGAATATTAAAAAACTATAATCCCAAACCATAAAGTGAGTGGAAAGAGTTCACATTTTATATTTAACCCTAAAAGTCTGATCAATTTCTACACATGTAGGTGCCGTAAAGTCATGGAAAATTCACTTTAGGGCATGAAAAAGTCATGGAAAAGGTTTGAAATTTTGTGAAAAAGAGTAAGAACCCTGTAAAATTAATTTTCATGGGTCTGGTCTGTGAAATCAAAGTAAAGTTAATTTGACATTTAACACAAACAGGCAGATTAAAATGGCCATAGTTAGTTTTTTTTTAGTTGTTTTGACCTGAATAACCACAATTATTGATTAAACTTAGATTAAAAATAGTATTGATAGAAGAGGAGGAGACACGTCCACGCAGCATGATTTAGTCCTGTTAAATCCTGGTTTAGTCCTGGTTTGGTCCTGGTTTAGACCTAGTTTAGACCTGGTTTAGACCTGGTTTTAGTCCTGGGTTTAATCCTGCTTTAGTCCTGTTTTAGTCCTGGTTTAGACCTGGTTTTAGTCCTGGTTTAGACCTGGTTTAGACCTGGTTTTTAAGTCCTGGTTTTAGACCTGGTTTTAGTCCTGGTTTAGACCTGGTTTTAGTCCTGGTTTTAGACCTTTAGTCCTGGTTTAGACCTGGTTTTAGTCCTGGTTTGGACCTGGTTTTAGACCTTTTAGGACCTGCTTTAGTCCTGGTTTGGACCTGGTTTTAGTCCTGGTTTGGACCTGGTTTTAGTCCTGCTTTAGTCCTGCTTTAGTCCTGGTTTAGACCTGGTTTTTAGACCTGGTTTAGATCTGGTTTTAGACCTGGTTTTAGACCTGGTTTGGACCTGGTTTTAGTCCTGGTTTAGACCTGGTTTTAGTCCTGGTTTGGACCTGGTTTTAGTCCTGGTTTAGTCCTGGTTTAGTCCTGGGTTTAGTCCTGCTTTAGTCCTGCTTTAGTCCTGGTTTAGACCTGGTTTAGTCCTGGTTTAGTCCTGGTTTAGACCTGGTTTAGTGTCCGGGAATGAGTGGAATTACCGAAAAAAAAAAAAAAGGGAATAGCCCAAAATGTGAAAACAGGAAAATACCGCCGTGTAATCCATTTATTTCAACAAAGTAACTGTAATCCAATTACCACTCACTGAAACAGTAACTGTAACTGGATACAGTTACTCATAATTTGTACTCTGATTACTTAACTCTGGTACATGTAATCTGTTACTCCCCAACACTGCCTTGTGTTCAAATAAAGATCAGATTAAAGTCTTAACAAGCCTCAGATCAAACTCCAAGTTAATGTTGATGACGTCAGCTGTGAAGAATCAGTAGGTTCCCTCAATCCGTCCGTTGATCAGCGGAAACTCGAGTGAATATTATTGATTCAGAGGACAGTGACGTTGACTTTCATTCATTTACATATCGATTTAAACGTGATTCTCGGGCTGCGTCTGTCTTAAAAGTCTTACAGTAGTCGTACTGTAGTGTATAATTATGCAGTCGTCGGCCTCGTGGTTTGTCCCGCTGTCCTCTGGAGCAGCGGAGCCACAAGACGCTCGACGCAGCACTTTGTGTAAATATTGGACCTGAGCGGGAGATCGTTGACCTTAGCGTAGAACACACGGGGTACGTCGCTTTAACACTCACTCCTGCGAAAAATCAATGATACACGTTGCTCTTTCAATCAGCACGAGACAGACTAAACTAAAACTAAATATTTTACTCACACTGTGGCCTTGTTTCCTCTAGGTTTGCTGGTTTGTTGGCACGTGAGGGGAGAAAATATAGAACTATATCATTACTTTTCATTTATCTAGCTTTTATGTTTACTATTAAATGTTCTCAAAATACCTTATGAGTTTATTTTGAGAAGTTAGGATGCTTTCAGTACATGATCGTAGTCTGTTTCATTTCATATCAGGGTCCGGTCAAGCAGAAGTAAACAGCAAGGCCAAAAATTCAAGTTAATGCATCTGATCTAAAAATGTATTCAACAGATACATATGTACTCTAGTTTATGAAACTGTTGACCTTTTTTCTGTACCATTTTTGGTTCTAAAGTTACATACGTTTTAAATAGACCTGGCAAGGCAAGTTTATTTGTACAGCACAATTCGTACACAAAGTAATTCAAAGTGCTTTACAGAATAAGAAATACATTAAAATCATAATAAAAACAATTCAAAACATAAATAATCATGAAGATTAAAATTAAAAAAGAGAGACATAAATATGAGAGAAGAGTGCGGAATGAAAACCTTTCAGTCATGTGCACAGTTAAACAGAAATGTTTTGAGCCTGGATTTAAACAGCGTCACAGAAGAGTCTGTCTCACATGTTCAGACTGTTCCAGGTTTTAGCTGCATGAACTGTATGCAACATGGAACAAAAATTATTTCCCAAATTTCAAAGACCTGAAAATCATGTAAATAAATGGATGTATTTCATCTTTGAACTGTTGATGAAGGTACATGATTTTAAAAAAAAAAAGTATTTAAAATGATAAAAATTAGCTTGGAAGGACTGACATATTTTATAGAAATAGTTAATATTAAATTATTAAGTATTAAGTTAAAAATATTAAAGTATTTGGAAGAAAAAAGCGACAAATTATGTAAAATCCTGCACCTTCTCATTACTCAAAAAGTAAGAGGTTTTTCAACCTAATCTTGTACCATATGGTAGAAAACTATATGAAGCAAATATTCAAACCAGTTTGTTAAGGATATGTAAGTGAGAACCAAGAGTTAT
This sequence comes from Boleophthalmus pectinirostris, assembly GCF_026225935.1. Taxonomy (NCBI): domain Eukaryota; kingdom Metazoa; phylum Chordata; class Actinopteri; order Gobiiformes; family Gobiidae; genus Boleophthalmus; species Boleophthalmus pectinirostris. The sequence goes on along the minus strand of NW_026571404.1, from coordinate 5,800,056 downwards.
CACTGTTTGGATTTATTGCCCAAAAAGTGCTGCATATTTCATTCCCTCCGTTACCGACATGAGTTTTTTAAATTTTTTGTCAACAACTTGAAAGAATATCACAGGTTTAACTTGACCCTGTTGGAGTGTAACTCTTTCCTACATTCTGATACTTTACTTATTTCAATAGTCCCTCTAGTTTCTGAATAAGAGACATTTGAATGTCAAAAATCTGCCCCTGTTTCCCTCCGTTACCACTTGACCGGACCCATTAACGTCTTAATCATTTGCAGTTATTAAGTTCTGAACTAATACAGTTTGTGTTGTGCTTTTGAATAAAATAAATAAGAGTCAAAATCGGCACAAAAGTCACATAATCCTCTCTTTTTTTTTTACAGACTTACCGTATTTTCCACACTATTAGTCGCTCTGGATTATAAGACGCACTGTCATTAAATGGTCTATTTTCAAACTTTTTTCACAAATAAACCGCACTGGACTTTAAAGGAAACACAACAGTGTGATGGGTGAGTGGTTTTGTTTGTTTGTTCGTTCACGGTGACTCTGGGCTTTGTTCAGTTGTGGCGTGTAGGGAGGGTGTGTCTGGGACCAACGGATTGTCGGCGTGTTCACAGTGACTCAGTTGTTCAGTCGTGTCTAGAAGTGGCACATTGCGCACTCGCTTTTTTCGGTTTCGTTCCTCCGTTCCGTTCCTCGTCGGCGTGGAGTGATGAGTGTGTCTGTGGGTGTTTTTCTCTGTGCGGTCGCTGTCTGCTCCGTGTGTGTTTGTGTGTTCTGCGGGTGGTGTGGCTTTGTAGTTTACTGAAGTCGTACTGGGACACCTGAGTGGACGCGCGGCCGTTTTTTGATAGAGTTGGAGGCTTAAGAACGCGTCTAATAGCCCAGAAAATACGGTATTTAAACTAGTAGTTTGCATTTCGTTTACTCACACCAGGTCTGGGCCACATACGGCTCTTTGGTCGACTCTGACCGGCCCGTTTAAACTCATTTGGAAATAGAAAATAAATTATCATTTGACCTCATGCATGGACTAAAGTTGCATTGCTTTTATTTTAGAGTGTTTTTTTAAATGTCATTTTTTGTAAAGCAGCCTCACTTTTTCATTGCTGAGTCATAACATAAACTCTTACCAGTCTCACCAGCTCGTCTAAACAATGATATTTATTGTTTTTATAAAGAAATACAATTAATATTATGTTGAATTGAGTTAAACATTTTGGCTCGGCCCTTCACAATGTTTTCTGTTTCTCATGTGACCCCATGGAAAAAGTAATTGCCCGCCCCTGACTTACAAAGTGCCAGTGAGCATGATTATGCATTTTATTATCATCTACAAACGTTTAACTGACTCCTGAGCTGGAACAGTGTCTGCGTCTGTCTCTGTCCAGTTGCTGCAGATCAGAGGTCAAAACTTGATTTTGAAAGTAAAATATATTTTCATACCAGCTGGCAGTTTCAGAATAGTTTCACCACAGCATTTAGTTATAATCAGTGTTGGGAAGGTGACTTTTAAAATGTAATCCCCTACAGATTACAGATTACATACACCAAAATGTAGTTTGTAACGTAATCCATTAAATTACTTAAAGTGAGTAATGTAATCTGAATACTTTGGATTACTTGATTTGTTGTAGAGAAGCAAAGACGAGGAAATCTTCACATAAGATGTTTTGTCTGATAAAAGAAAATAAAAAGTCCAGACTTTACAGAACCAAATGAAAAATATTATTGATAGAAGACGAGGAGACACGTCCACGCTGCATGATTTAGTCCTGTTAAATCTGTTATTTTAGTCCTGTTTTAGTCCTGTTTTAGTCCTTTAGTCCTGGTTTAGTCCTGGTTTTAGACCTGGTTTAGTCCTGGTTTTAGTCTGGTTTCTGGTTTAGACCTGGTTTTTTAGTCCTGGTTTAGTCCTGGTTTACCTGGTTTAGTCCTGGTTTAGTCCTGTTTTAGATCTAGTTTAGACCTGGTTTTAGACCTGGTTTTAGTCCTGGTTTTAGTTTACCTGGTTTAGTCCTGGTTTAGTCCTGTTTTAGATCTAGTTTAGACCTGGTTTTAGACCTGGTTTAGATCTAGTTTAGGCTTGGTTTAGTTTCCGGCAATGAGTGGAATTACCAAAAAAAAAAAAAAAGTAATGTAATCTATTTATTTCAACAAAGTAACTGTAATCCAATTACCACTCACTGAAACAGTAACTGTAACTGAATACAGTTACTCATAATTTGTACTCTGATTACGTAACTTCGGTACATGTAATCTGTTACTCCCCAACACTGGTTATAATTTAATGGAATCAGCTGGAAACATGGACGTGTCAGGTTTATTTGTCACAGTTGAAAAGCACAGATTCAATGTGATCAATCATATTACCGTATTTTCCGGGCTCTTAAGCCTCCAACTAGGGCTGGGTATCATTAAGAAGTTGCCGATACAATACATACCTCGATACAGCGCACTTTCGATTCGATATGATATATTTCAAATCGATTCGATACGGTTGAATAAAAAATAAAAGCTAAATCGTGGCTCTGATACTAAAAGTCTTTGTTAAATCACTTCTTGTGCAAAATTCATATGAAACACAAACATTTTAATCACCAAAACAGTAAAAATGTCAAATGTGTCGCATAAATGAGTTTCCTTTCACTCCACAAGCAACAAAACTGTAGCTCTGTAACAAAATAATTTAGTAAAAACACACCTAAAAATACTCTTGGTGATATAATGATACAGTAGCCCACGATATTGATACTTTATCATCACATTAAACGATACGATATATCGATATTCTGATATTTTTGCACACCCCTACCTCCAACCGCATCAAAAAACGACCGTGTGCCCCACAATCCAGAGCGCCCTATACATGAATCCACTCGGGTGTCACAGTACGACTTCAGTAAATCAAAGCCGCAAACACACACGCAGACAGCGACCGCACGGCAAAACACACGACACACTCATCACTCCACGCCGACGACGAACGGAACGGAGGAACGAACTGAAAAAGCGAGTGCAATGTGCCGCTTCTAGACACGACTGAACAACTGAGTCACTGCGAACACGCCGACAATCCGTTGGTCCCAGACACACCCTCCCTACACGCCACAACTGAACAAAGCCCAGAGTCACCGTGAACGAACAAACAAACAAAACCACTCACCCATCACACTGTTGGGTTTCGTTTAAAGTCCACTGCAGTTTATTTGTGAAAAAGTTTGAAAATAGACCATTTAATGACAGTGTGTCTTATAATCCAGAGCGACTAATAGTGTGGAAAATACGGTACTGTGTAAGCCGTGTCATATTCAACAAATAATAAATTCATAGTTTTGTCGGGGCTGGTGATGTTGACAAGAATGAATATTTTGTTCATTTTTATTTTTATCTAAAAAGTGCCTGTTTTGTCCTGGTCCAATGATCGTGCAAAAAAGGTCTCCCTCGAAAAAGATTTTATCTCAAGGGACTTCCTGGTAAAATTAAAGTTAACTGGACTGTAAAATTAAACGTAAAAGTGCAAAAATATTACTTTCTATCATTATTTGAAAGATTACGCTGCGTGTTTCTGTCTTTTTTTAATAAGCAGACTGTTCAGAGTTTGGAGGAAGTAATGTGACGATTTTTGTATTAAAAGTCTGGTCTCACAGTTTTATTTGTTTTGTTTAAGATTAAATAAAATATAGATTGATCCACAAAATAATCTATATCATATTGTCAAACTGCCCAGCCACATCTTCACATATCTACATATCTGTACCGTTTAAGTGAGCGGAAGAGACGGTGTGGTGTAAGATTTTGACCCCGCGGTGAGGCAACCCCGCGGTCAACATACCATATTGTATACAGATTGTTTACTCATTGCCGCTGGTGCCAGAAACCGAAGTGTTGTTTGTTTTGCGCATTCTCCAAATTAGACGTTCATTCGTGTTACGTGATTTTACATTGTTGTTGTTTTTTTCCTCCCTCCATTGAGTTTCGACAAAAACAAAAAACAGGCAAATGAAATGTAAGACCTTTGTGAAAAGAAATAAGACTTGGACAACATAATTTAAGACTTTTTAAGGCCTTAATTTAGGAACATGAAATTTAAGACCTTTTTAAGATTTTTAAGACCCCGTGGGTACCCTGTGTTTAATTAATAACATTTTACTTATTCAGCACAGTACGTGTAATTCTGAAATCCCTTGGTGGGTTGGAAGCTACCGGTCGCTCCTGAGCTACAGGTTGGAGACTCCTGGTATAAATGCTACCGTGTTCCAAATAGAAGTGAGCATGTGGGTGCTTCCGGTGTGGTATATATATATATGTGGTGAGGTGACCCCGGGGTCAACATAACATACAGTATCTTGACCCCGGGGTGAGAATCCTATGAAAATCTATATTTTATTAATAAAGAACTTAAATTCTATAGAAAACCTCTGAATATTAATACTACATCTGCAAATTAAAACATATTGACAGATTTAAAAGTGTTTTTGAAGATGCATTTTTATGTCGATTATAACTTCTGAATGTAAAAAATTACTTAATTGTTTAAACACATATTTTACTGAAAATTAGATAAGTAGTTATTAATTAGTTAGGTAATCAAAGTGATGTATAATGATTTGGAATCTTATTAAAATAGACAGGGCTGAGTTGAGTAGTTAAATAGGGGAAACCTATGACTATAATCTGACCCCACAATATGTTTATTATAAAACAACATTATAAAATTCAAGGTCGTTATTCTTACAAACCATTGCCTAAATTGACATTATGATTAAGGATTATCTGAACATGGCAAACTAAAACCATAACAGTGTAAAATACAATATAAAAAGTGAAAAGATTACTACGTATATGCAATTTAACACAAAATACCAAGTCGTTATCCATCAAAACATTCCTTAAAAAACCTAAAAAGAAAATGAATATGTAGCAATATATAATAACAGTAAATTACATGAGGAATAATGATCAGATAAGTAAATACTAAAGAAAAAAGTAAGGGGGGGTCACTTTACTATAGTGGTATGTCGACCCCGGGGTCAAAATACTATCTCACGGCGGCTCTGGTACATTTCTTCTTCGAGTGCCTCGTGGTGCCCTGTGTTGCGTACGTCGCTCGTGTTGGTGCAGGTGTCTGTGCGGCGTCTCTGGGTTCGGTCGTGACTTTAAACTTTGGCAGAAGCGTCTTGTTTTGGTGGTTGTGCAGCTGCTCTCGGTGTTTGGTTTGTTCAGATCTTGACCCTAAACACTTCTGAGAAAACAAACGGGAAATACATTGTGCAACGAAAGGGTCAGAGATACGGCTTCAAAAGAAGTTCAGCGTTTCAGTCTAAACCTATATGTTATCTATATGTAATGTACTGTATTATTCTAACAAGGTGTAACTAATAATAATAATACTTCAGACTTTTATAGAGCTTTTTTGGACACATCAAAAACTGAAAAAGCATCTGCCATAATTGAATTTTAGGGCTACAACATTAATTCGTACTAACCCGCTATACGTGATCCTGGTGTTTTTATTTCGCAATTTTGTCGTTTAATAGATTCTGTTTCGTAATAAACCTTTTTGACCGCGGCTGGAAGTGGAAGTGGGTAAAAGTCACGTCTGGTTAATGGTTTTCTGTGGCAAAATATCTCTGAGAATGTCTGCCCGTATTTTCCAACGGCTTCATAAATCTGCCCCGTCACCAAATCTTCAACTAACAAGGTCGACAGTGATGGGGCAGATTTGTGAAGCTGAAGGAAAATACGAGAGACATTTCCACAGATATTTTGCCGTAGAAAAGCATTAACCGGAAGTTAAGTTTACCCGACACCCTGGCACTTCCGTACATTGTGAAAAAGGTTCATACGGAACTCGACTCCGAATTCACCTCTATAACTGCAGGCCTTCATGAGCTTCATTTGACTGGAGTCGAGCGCTGTGGGTGACGTCACGCTCCCTTAGTCCACTTCTTTAAACAGTCGACGATTGAAACTACACAAGTCAAAATAAACGTATAATAACAAATAAAACGTGTTAACTAGGGCTGGGTATCATTAAGAAGTTGCCGATACGATACCTATCTCGATACACAGGCCACGATACGATACATATCTCGATACAGTGCACTTTCGATTTGATATATTTCAAATCGATTCAATTCAATTCAATTCAAAATGTATTTATATAGCACATTTAAAACAACTTCAGTTGACCAAAGTGCTTCACATACAAGTCAACAGCAACAGCATAGAAGAAACAGTTACATATACAAATATACAGAAAACATGTTAAAACTACCAAGATAACCTGACCAGCTCGTACTAAATGCCAGGGAGAAGAGGTGAGTTTTCAGTCTCGTCTTAAACTGCGTTACAGACTGAGAGGATCTGACAGCAAGAGGAAGGCTGTTCCACAGTCTGGGCGCTGCCACAGAAAAAGCTCTGTCACCTCTTGTCTTGAGCCGAGTTTTGGGCTCGACCAACAGGAGCTGGTCGGCTGATCTCAGGTCTGTGGGCGGAGTATAGGGCTGCAGTAACTCCCTCAAGTAGACTGGACCCATGGAGTGCAGACATTTGAAAACAATTAACAACATTTTAAATTGCACCCGGTATAGGACAGGAGCCAGTGCAGGTCACACAGAACAGGTGTGATGTGTTCACATTTTTTAGTATTTGTCAGCAGACGAGCTGCAGCGTTCTGGACGTGTTGTATGCGTTGCAGGAGCCCTGGTCTAACCCTACATATAAAGAATTACAATAGTCCAGGCGTGATGTCACGAAAGCATGGATCACTTTTTCGAACTCTGCCAGTGGGAGGTCGGGCTTTACTTTAGCGAGGAGCCGTAACTGAAAGAAGCTGGACTTAATCACAGCGCTAATGTGCTTGTCCAGTTTGAACATGGAGTCCACAATCACTCCAAGATTCGATACGGTTCAATAAAAAATAAAGTCTAAATCATGGCTGTGATACTAAAGTCTTTGTTAAATCAGTTCTTGTGCAAAGTTCATATGAAACACAAACATTTTAATCATCAAAACAGTGAAAATGTCAAATGTGTCGCATAAACGAGTTTCCTTTCGCTCCACAAGCAACAAAACTGTAGCACTGTAACAAAATAATTTAATAAAACACAAGTAAAAATACTCTTGCTGATATATCGATACAGCAGCCCACGATATCGATACTGTATCATCACATTAAACGATACGATATATCGATATTCCAATATTTTTGCACACCCCTAGTGTTAATCCTGTGCTTTTAAAACAAGACAAACTGAAATGCATCAGCTTCTTATATTAGTTCGTTAATTAGCAGTATTTTTCAGAGTAAAGCTCCATAATATACTGCAATCAAATCAAAATGTGTGTTATTAAATTGCAAGGGCTGTAATTATTTGGATAATAGACTGTCCTTTGCAAAGAACAAAATGTCCTGTCTTTTTAATAATAATTAACTTGTGACTTTAATTTAGATTTCTACAAACAGTTAGTGAAATGCATGGGATTCTTCTGTTAGTCTCACATATGAACTCAAACTGTCTCAGAAGTGAACGCTCTGGGGAAGTTTACAATGTGAAACCTTTTTAAATACACACAACGCAAATCTACCATCACAACTGCAATAACACAGAGAATTGGACGAATAGAATCTCGCCCTGTTTAAATGGATGTGGCTGAAATGTGCAAAACTTAATTTGGCTTTAAAGCACAGGTGTCAAACATACGGCCCGGGGGCCAGATCCGGCCCTCCAAGACCTTTAATCTGGCCCTTGGCTGATTTTCTACTAAAATATTTTAATTATATTTTCTATTAAAATATTGGTAATTTTCTGTGGTGTTTATCACAGCAGCGTCTCTGTACGTGGCCCCTCCCACCAGAGCAGCACAAATGAAGACTTGCCTCTTTCTAAACGCTCTCAAAGGACGATCGTTTTGACTGTTGACCGTGACACCCTCATCAGTAAAATGTCAAAAATGAGAAAAGTGGAGCAGAGTGCAGGATTTTCCAAGAAAAATTTACTTATTCCTATTTATACAAGTTAATGTTAAACAAGTTCATGTTAAAACATTGTGTTAAAATTACATTTTTCTTAAAGTTTCAGGTTGTTCATAATATTATAATATTTTGTAAAAGAAAGAGTTCATCAATTAAAAAAGATTTCTGTAATAGATTTGTGTTTCTCTGCACAAATATTTGAACTTATGTCATATAAACCCCAAAAATAACAATGAGTTTTCTGATCCGGCCCCTTTGGGATCAAAGTAGGGTGTTTGACACCCCTGCTTTAAAGCATAAATTACAAATCTTTTTCCACTATCTGAGAGATTGTAGATAATTTTCCTTAAAGTAGACTGTATACTAGGATTTTTTCTGATCTATATTTTAATGTTACTCCTTAAAAACATACCTGGAATTGTTTTTTATTTCATTCTGTAATTACAGTTACATTTCATGTCCTCTCACTGTATTTATCAAATGTACAATTATTCCCTCCAGGCGATGATAGTTTTTACATTGGTCCATCAGCCCCTCTTTGGACAAAATTTCAAAGTTTCACTCAATTAATAAGAACCAAAATCCATCTCAGAGTAGAACATTTTGGCGTATTTAACATCCTAAATATTATAAAAGGCTGATTTAAATGTTTTAAACTTTTATGCCCATCATTTGTATACTGAATACTTTCATATACTCATCCAAAAATGTTTTGTCAAACAAAAAGTGGAATGGTTCACGCTATAGGCGAGTTTCAGCTGACGTCATTGTTATTAAAAGCCCGCGTTGCATGCTGGGAAATATTTTGGTTGGAGGCAAGAAACAGGATAGCGGTCAAACACAGTGCGTAACCTCACGTATTTATCCCCGATAATGGTAAATTCCTGCTGCATTATCGGATGCACAAATAGAAGCACGGAAGAAGGAAAATGTCTTTTTCTTATTCTGAGTGAAAAGAACCACTAACGGTGAATTAAACGACTTTCAAACATCCGCAGAGCAAACGTAGAAGATCCTAACAAACCGTGGACTCCAACAAGTTCAACAACACATCGAGACTCTTGGAGGTTTTCATCTTTTCTGCTGTGAATGGCCCAGGAGTTTCCACCAAGTCATTGTGGATATCACCGAAGTGAATATTTGTCCAGGTAGTTGGCGATTCCGACCAGAAATTTGGTTTGGTCCACCTTTTGTCGGGGTTGAAAAGGGTGATTTGGCTCCATCGATGCTTATGACCAATTTCTGGTCAAATGGTCTTGGGTCCTCTGCCGTTAGAGTGGATAAATAACCAGGATCAATACCCTTTACGTGCTTTCTCGCTCCGTCCGTCATGTTGAATTAGTGTTTCTTGCCGCCGACCAAAATAATTCCCAGCATGCAACGCGCGCTTTTGTCAACAATGAAACTCACCTATAGTCACAAACTCAACACCGCGCTGAAGCCTCGGCCCTTCTGCAGTGACATCTGAAAAGACACTGCTCAAGTTTAACCTGCTTCTTTGAAAGAGTCGTACTGTTTTACTGCAAACCCACTTAAGGACTTTCCAGATGTCAACTGGATAACACACATGTTTTTGTAGGATTACATCACATTTTAGATTTGGTAAAGGGCATGGAATGAGCTTAATGACAGTAATAGGTCATGATAATGTGGGGTTTATGTCACCTCTTAATGAGCACAACATCCTAAAATGTCACAAAATCTCAACTGGAGAACACATTTCTCTTAGACTCCATTATAAAATCAGTGTTACTCAGTTGACATTGGTGAGATTAAGTGATGAATGTTTTTAGGCTTTCGAAGTAATGTACGTAGATTTTTCTTGTTTTATCTAAAGTGTTAAAGCTTTTTCATTCATCTTCAGTGGATTATAGATTTCAACAAACATCATTATAATAAACAGTGACGTGTCAACTGGTTAACATTACCCAGTCATGACATGTTTTCCATATAATTTGGTTCTTTTTTGGGTCATAATTCCTTTTAGTATTTGGTCTTTTTGCATAAAAAAATGACAGAGCGCATCACACAAATAAGGCCTTTTCCCCAAATACAATGAACAATTTATATATGTATAATTTTTAAATGCATGAAAATAAGTATCAGTCATGGTGAGCATTCTGCTTAAAGGTTGTATAGAGGATTTTTTTAAGGAAAGAGAAATCCAGCGACAGTCCTTTTTCAAATGTAGTGCATGCGTGACACCACCTTCCTCCTCCACAGGTCCCTCTAGAAATAATTTAGAGACCGACACCTCAGTTTTTAGACCCTTTGTCTGCTTCAGTCGTGCAATCACTGAAAGGAATCTCCAAGAATCACCTCAGTTCGTCTTCGCTCCTTTTCTCCTTCTCTTTGTCTTTCAGCGACATCAAAAACCGACTTTCTTTTGCGGCGAACTGGTCCTGGATTCTCGTCCGACATTGCAACAAACTTTATGCGAACTGCGAGAGCCACAATTAGAAAAAGCCTCTAAGAACTGCTGCATAGTTACCTTAGAAACGTAAGGAGTTTGATTGACGACCTAACAGCCAATAGAAAATGAGGCAGCCTCGTTTTCTATTGGCTGATGTTTATCTGGCCTCAACACGTCCACAGTTGATAGATTTTCTTTCTTTTTTTTTTGGTCATCATAATTACAAAGCTGCTGCATCTCTGTAATGGTATTTTAAACTTTCATTGACAATTTGAAACAAACAAAAAATCCTCCATACAACCTTTAATAAATCATTAAACCCCTCAAAATTCCCCATTTTAAATCTGTCACAAAAAAACAAAACAGCCTGTGCCAAAAGAACAAAAAACAAACTTTCAAACAAATGTGGAATCAAACGTGTGATACTTTGTGAACAAATCAATAGAGTCAATGACCCGTTACCCAGTTGGCGGAGTGGTTATTTAAACACTTGTTATTTTTTATTTATTCATGTTTTAAAAAAGTTTAAGCTGGCCAAATAATTCTTTATGTCCCCTTTTGAAAATATGAAATTATGTTAACAAAAAACAAACTTATGTAAAAAAAAAAGTGACCTAAATGTACTTCTAATGATAGAATCACCCACATGTTTAACACACAAACACTGCATATTTAGTTTTTGTTCTTCTCTCAAATGGAAAACACTCTGTTCCACCTCACGATGTCATATACAGGAAGTGCTCCACTGTGTTTTTAAACTCCATACACCTTCATTATAATAATTTGGATAGTTTCAGCCCTGGAATCGCTGATCTCTCTTGAACAAAAGGCAAAAGAAGGTGTAAACTTCCTTAATACCAGTTCCTGACATCATCAGGTGGAACAGAGCATTTCGTGATTTGAAGATGTTCTAATAAACCAGTTGTGTGAATTAGGGTTGGGCAGTATCCAAATTTGATACTGTTAAAATTTCTCAGGATTTTACCGGGGTATATGGTATTACCGTTAGGGACGGGCATTCGATGAAATTTTCTTAATCGATCGTCGGAAGAATTAACGATCGATTATCGATTAATCATTAACGTTTTTATATTAAAATGATCATCATTATTATTACTATCTGCACTACTAATCTGCATAAATAAATTCAACTTTACGACATATAAACCCGTAACGACTCTAGAGCCACATCAGCCCGTTTGACATTATAATGTGTTTAATTCAGTTTGTTCAACTCTCACAGAAACGAAACTTAAAACCGCATCGCTAATTTGCATAAACAAAGTGAAGATAAAACTACAGCACTTGTGTCGCTGATGTGGTTCAATTTCTGTTGGATTAAAAGACATGACTCAGTGGAATACAGGTTAGTGTGACCATATTTGCGTTTGTCAAAACCAGGACAGCGTACGGGGGGAGGGAGGTGGGGACTCGTCATCGACATTGAGCGACTCTCACCTGGTAAAACTTTTTCCTACTGGACACGAAACATATGTTCCTGCTTTGTTCACTGTGCACATGGACTCACACTTGTCCCGAACGCAACGGAAAGCGTGGAATTTCTTGTACAAATCATCGTTAAATACACATTTGTGCTTCAGTACGTTGCAGACTGACCGACTGTTTGTGTCTCGCTCCTTCTGAGTGCAGAGAGACACATGTACAGACCTGTTTGGTCACACTACACACAGCAACCTACATTCGGTTTGTCGATTAAAATTAACGTAATCGATGAAATTCTTAATGATCAATTATCGATTAATCAATTAATCATGCCCATCCCTAATTACCAAAATATTTTAGAATTACTTGGTACGACTTTAGTGCGACGGTAAACTATGAAGCCGCACCGCTGTACAGTCTGTGTGTACAACCTGCAGACGTAGAATCTCTAAAAAGTTTCACATGAATCATCTCCAACACGATAAAAGCACAGAACAGACTCACCATCAGCAGAACACCCCTCTGTCACAGAAAGAACACTCAGATTCCACTGAGTCACTGTGACCTTTAGTCCGACAGAAGCTGAACCGCATCATTGCACAAGAAAAGAGCTGTTTTTATCAGTGCTTTATAGTTTATGCAAATGATCCATGCGGTTTTAAGTTTCATTTCTGTAAAATCGAAACAAATGTGCGTCTGAAGCCAAAATGCAGAAGTACTATTATTGTTTTGGGACCAACTCACTTGCGGCTTGACTTGGTCTCCCTTATGAGCGTCAAGAAACATTAGATACTCCTAGTTTTAAATCGTGACAGCATTAAATTGAAAATACAACCACACATTCATTGGTGCTGAGCAAACTAATTTAGGTATCAATAAATTATAATATTATTTTGTCCTTATGCGCTGCAGATTTTTAAAATAACGGTAATGAAACTGATACTGTTGATACTTTTTGACACTGCGGGACACTGTAATTAGTGCTGTCAAGCGATAAAAAAAAAAGAGAGATTAATTAATTATGATCTGTAATTAATTAATCTGATTAATCTCTTTTTTAATTTCACCTAAAAAATTGCTGCGAAAAGCTTCAACTTGAGGTATTTTCATTTGAATTCATTATTACATTATTTTCATACTGTCATTAATGTTTTTATATAAGTATCATCATTATTCCTATTACTAATCTGCATAAATAAACTCAACTTTACAACATATAAACATAAACACTTGAGAGCCACATCAGCCCGTTTGACATTATAATGTGTTTAATGCAGATTTGCGCAACTCTCACAGAAACGAAACTTAAAACTGCATGGCTCATTTGCATAACCTACATGAGAGAAAAACAAAACAAAACGCTCTTGTGCGCTGCTTCTACTAAAGGACACGACTCAGTGGAATATAGATGTTCTTTCTGTGACAGAGGGATGTTGATGGTGAAGGTGAGTCTGTTCTGTGTTTGTGTCGCGATGTTTTCAGAGATCAGATGTGCAGGTTTATCGCAGATGCGGCGAGAACGGGAATAAAAATTACAATTCTTTGCGGAAGCGAGCGGAGCAGGACTGAACAGTGCGGGACTGTGTCCTAACAACACATAAAAACAGATTTTATAATAAGGCAACTCGCGAACAGAAACAGTAAAGTTAGAGATTAAAAATAAAATTAATGCGATAAAAAAACCCTAACACACTAAATATGGCTGTAATTAATTAATCACAATTAAAGGGATAATTTGACACCCCTAACTGTAATACTGTATTACCGTCCAACCCAAGTGTGATTAAAAGAAAAGACAACTCCTCTTATGTTTTCTAGGAGGTAACAACTTTTTAACTTTTAAGACTTTAATTGTTCAGTCATAATAACACTTCTTTTTTTTTCTAACAAACAAACACAGTTAAAAATGTAAAAAGTCCTAGAAGTGTCCGTTATCTCTCCACACTTCCTCGGACATAACGCTGTGATTGAGTCGTTCAGTCCGACGCCTCTTTAGGTCCCGCTCCTGCTCCTTTGAACCCAGGGACCCCCAGTTTCCCACAGTCACGTGACCGGCGCCCTCTGAAAGCTCCTTTGTGTTGCCCCAAAACCAGGCTCAGAAGAAAAACAGCTCTGCTCCAGGAGTTAGTCTGCGCCGTAGATCACGCAGAGGCTTCTAAGAGTGACAGTGTGTCGGCTGACTTTGTTTTTCCGCACGCTCTGTTACGGGCTGATGAGGGATGGTCCGAGTTTAGAGCTGGAGTCATTGTGAGAAGAAACACAAATCACAATTTAACCGTTTATTGATTTACAATTACTCACACCAGGACCAAACTGTGGAGAAAAAAACAAAAAACAAAAAAATCAACACTTTCTATTGGTTTCTTGCGATTTTACTGTGACCTTCATCCATTTTCTGATGCTTATTCGGGGCTGAGTTTTGAAAGCAGCAGTTTAAGCAGTGACACCCAGTTTCCCTCACCCCAGACACTTCCTCCAGCTCTTCCAGCTCCTCCAGTGGGACCCCAAGAACCCCAAAATTGTTACCTGCATGAGCCTGTCACAATAATACTGTATCGAACAGTATAATTTGCGACTCTGTATTTAGCGTTTGTACTTTTTCTTGCAGAAGCGGGGAGATATTTGTTGTCATATGTTCAATATGTTGAATATCTATTTATCTAAGATTGTGTGTTTTTAACATATGGGTTTGGTCAAGTGGTAACGGAAGGAAACGGGCAGATTTTTGACATTCAAATGTCTCTTATTCAGAAACTAGAGGGACTATTGAAATAAGTAAAGTATCAGAATGTAGGAAAGAGTTACACTCCAACAGGGTCAAGTTAAACCTGTGATATTCTTTCAAGTTGTTGACAAAAAATAAAAAAAACATGTCGGTAACGGAGGGAATGAAATATGCAGCACTTTTTGGCCAATAAATACAAACAAACTGGTTTGAATATTTGCTTCATATAGTTTTCTACCATATGGTACAAGATTAGGTTGAAAAACCTCTTACTCTTTGAGTAATGAGATTTTAGAAGGTGCATGATTTTACATAATTTGTCAACTTTTTTCTTCCAAATACTTTAATATTACTTCAAAATGAAAGGAAACTATTTCTATAAAATATGTCAGTCCTTCCAAGCAAATTTTTATCATTTTAAATATATATTTTTTTTGGAAAAATCATGTCCCTTCATCAACAGTTCAAAGATCAAATAACACAAGATATGATGAAATAAATCACAATACATTTATTTACATGATTTTTGGGTCTTTGAAATTTGGGAAATAATTTTTGTTCCATGTTTCATACATGGTCTGTTTAAAACGTATGGAACTTTAGAACCAAAAATGGTACAGAAAAAAGGTCAACAGTTGATAAACTAGAGTACATATGTATCTGTTCAATACATTTTTATATCAGATGCATTAACTTGGATTTTTGGCCTTGTTGTTTACTTCTGCTTGACTGGGCCCATATTTAATATTTATTGTGATTTTAGTGAAGCGTGATGGATGAATGTAACTAATTGTTTATAGAACAAATCATTCTGCACTGGAGCTCTCTAACACTTTATTTTGTAATTGCGTTTTTATATGTGTTTGTGGATGAATGAAATGTGAAATGTGGAATCTGCCTCTCAAATCTGCAAAGCAAATTTACCTACAGGTACAAATAAAGCAACCTAACCTCACCTAACCTGTTCACGTTTATGTCACAAACCAGGAAGACGTTTGGAAACATGTGATGACGACTTCCGGTGGGCTCTGTTCACGGTAGTAAGTCTGACAAAATCTAAGAGAACTGAGAAAATGTCCCACTTTCCTTCATCTCCACGTCACTGGAGTGTTCCATTATGTTCGGATAATCGACAATTACAACCAAACCTCAGTTCTTCCTGGTTTATGACGTATGCGTGAACAGAGTTTATTTCAACCAGCTCTGTAACAAAGTCCTGTGTAGCTGTACTCAACCTTGAAGATAAAGCCACATTCCGAGCAGCGTCCTTCTGTTCGTTCCCGCTCCTCTCAGTGTGTGTTTTTTTTGGAGGTCAGAGCTCCGCATCTCCGCAGTGTCACATGACATGACCACCTCCCGCAACGCCATGTTTTATTCAGCGTCGGAAACTCTGCCTCCGTTTAAACCTGAGCCCGAGGGACCATCCGATCCCCTTTATCTGTCGTGGACGGTGACAGACCACACGGGACCACCGCGACTCCACTCTGATTTGGTGAAGATCGGGTAACAGAAAAAGGGAGCTACTGCGAGCGAGGGAGGGCATCTGAAGAAAGTTCAATTACGTCCAAGTTCTTTTAATTTAGTAACATGTCACGACTGTGCGATTGATACTCGCCGATGTTGTCAAAATTCCTTTGGGGTGTGATATTTACTGTAGACACTGTTTTGTCTGAAGCTTTGCAAGACTTTAATCTGACAAAATCTGCATGAAAAAGTCTCATATTCACCATTTTGTTGGCCTCCATAAAAAAATTGCATAAATATCGTACCGTAAGATTCATATTGTGAACATATCATACTGAGAGATTTGGATATTGTTATTAAACGGAATTACTAGCGCTGGGTATCATTAAGAAGTTGCCGATACGATACATATCTCGATACTCAGGCCACGATACGATACATACCTCGATACAGCTCACTTTTGATTCGATATGGTATAACTCAAATTGATTCGATACAGATCAGGGAAAAATAAAGGTTAAATCATGTCTGATAAGTCTTTGTTAAACCATTTCTTGTGCAAAGTTCATATGAAACACAAACATTTTAATCATCAAAACAGTGAAAATGTCAAATGTGTCGCAGAAACGAGTTTCCTTCCTCTGAACGAGCAACAAAACTGTAGCTCTGTAACAAAATAATTTAGTAAAATATACTAAAAAATACTCTTGGTGATGTATTGATACAGCAGCCAACGATACTGATTCTGTATCATCACATTAAACTATGAGATATTTCGATATTTTTGCAAAACCCCTAGTTCAGACCATCTTAATTTTTTTTCACTGTATTTGTTAATTTTTGCAGTCTCCATGGTTACTGCTGAACATTCCACTATAGTGATACATGTAGGACACCTCCAGCGTGATGTCAGTGCGCAGTATTGATGGGTTGGGTTCATGGGACATCAAAACATTCTAAAGGCCTGTTGTTGCTTTAGTGTCAATGCTCCAAACTATGTGTGTGTGTGTGTGTGCGTGTGTGTGTGCGTGTGTGTGTGTGTGCATGTGCGTGTGCATGTGTGCATGTGTCACAGGGTTTTTTATTGCCAAATTGAATTGAATTAAAGACCAAACATTCCAGGGAAAACAGTGAAATCTCTGTAGAGACGAGCAGATGGTGGACCGTCCAATAGAAAAGTTACGTAGTGCTCCTTTAAAGCTCCTATGTTACGCAGAATTGACTCTTGTGGTTTTTATAATATTGTGTGTGTGAGTTGTGTTTTGTTTCATTCACACATGTTTGAGTAATCCTTTATTATTATTATATTTTTATACAGGTCCAGGAACAAAACAAAACGTTTTTTTACCCAGCAGTCGTTATTTCACTAAATGGTGCAACCAAAGCACAGTTCTGAACGTTTTACATTTATGTATGTGGGATGTGTATGTCTGGGAGATGTCTGGGTGTGTGAGGTTTTATGCACTTTTTAAAAATGTCCATAGTCACTTTATCTTTTATTATTTATTGCTGCCTTTGCACTGAACGAGGACTGCACTTCATTTTGTTGCATCTGTTACAGTGACAAAGATATTCTTCGAATTTGAACTTATTAGTCTGTCTACTAGTGTTGTAGTCAACACGGCACTAACCGAGACCAAGACCAGTCCGAGACCACAGGGTCCCGAGACCAAGACCCATCGAGACCAAATCGAGACCATCTTTGTTATTTTCTACATTTATTTTTAATTTTACAGTTATTTTGGAACATATATATCAGTGATTTCATACATCTATCTCCGTTTTATTTCTTAATGTTAATTTAGGCATAAACTAAACCAAGCAAACTGAAACACTCTGTGCCCTTTGTTGGACCCACAGTTTGAGAAATCCTTCTTTAAGAGAACTTCCACTGACACTTTACAAAAAACTATGAAGAAGAAAGTGAAGAAAGTTGGGTGTCTTACAGGTTTTACAGTGGGATTTAGCCTTTGCACATTTACCAAATGCACATCGTGACAAATACAGATGCCTTTGTGCACTTTTATTGGGCAAACTTAAGCCACATGTCACAGTAAAAAGTTTACTGCCTACAGAAGCGGCCGTAATGAAATATGATCACACTCGTCTCGGTCTTGTCTTGGTCTTGTCTCGGGACTCGAGGCCTGACACTCGTCAAGACCGAGACGAGACCGAGACTTTTAAAGGTCGAGACCGGGACGAGACCGGGACTTTTAAAGGTCGAGACCGGGACGAGACCGGGACTTTTAAAGGTCGAGACCGGGACGAGACCGGGACTTTTAAAGGTCGAAACCGGGACGAGGACGAGACGAGACTGACTCCAAGCTCCTTCAAGACAGAGTCCAAACGTGATCGAGTCCAAGACAAGACCAAGACAGCAAAAAACCCTCAAAAAACAAACAAAAAAAAAACAGTCTCAAAATCAAGTACTCGACACTCGAGTACTACAACACTACTGTCTACATCTCCAAACAGAGATTGGCAAGTCCAGGGCTGAAATTATCCAAACAATTCTAGTGATTTATTTATGGATTCATTTATTTAAAACAAGGACAGTGCACAGATAACATTAAACTCAGAGACCTTTCGCTACAAGTTTCTTTCTGTCTACAGGTTGGGCAGGTACAAAATAGCTGCCTGGAAGATGTATGAATCTATACAGCAGCACTTCCTGTATTACCACATGACATCACAGGGCTGGAACAGTGTTTCCAAATGCCTAAATATGCAGGATCTGTGTGTCAGACAAGTGTGAATGAAACAAAACACAACTCCAGCTCTGTTTCTGAAGAGGAAACGACATAACATAAATCAGAAAACGGCGTCAAATCGGCCTTTTAATCCTGACGGGGGACAGATCAGTTTCCATTTCGATTCGGGAACGATAAAGGTCAGCTGAAAAGACACAATATTAAGACGGGAAATTTGTAAAACTTTAAGCCTGTTTGACAAAGACTCTCCCGTAGGACTTTATAGGCTTCTCCCGTGCGCTCCATCTGAAAATAATACGTCGATTCCGAGAACATGAACACAAAAACATGACCTACTTCCTTGTGAAATTTTTTGCTTCCGAGAAAACACTATAGTCATGTTCTACTTTCCTACATACCAAGAGCTTTTGTTGAACAGAAGCAGGTGTACAATTATATACAATTGAATAATTAAACTAGGGCTGGGCAAAAATAAAAAAAATATTAATCGCCTTAATTGCATGAGTTTGAGTGCGATTAATCGTGATTAATCGCATGTTATACGCAAAACCAATTAATGAATTAAAAAGTAGAGTATAGCTGCACTTTTACTGTTCTCCATTCCCGCTTTTCGCCAGTCCCTCACAAGTTTCTCGCTCACTCCAAACTTTCTTTCTGCTGCTCGATTACCGGTTTCGGCTGAATATTTCACGACTTGTAGCAGGGCAGAGGCTCTTTCTGCAGGAGACATGCGCAGTAGAGTGAAGTGACATTGGTACAGGAGGAACAGGAGCAGCAGATACTGACACACAAGACTAGAATGCCCTCTAGAGGCTGTCAGTGTGAAAATCTTAATATACAAGTTGCAGGAAACAGACAAACCATGAAAAAAGTGCAAATTATAGTCAAAAAAATACAGTAATAAACAATCAAATAATAATAATAATAATAAAATAATACAGGATAAAGTAGTAATAACAACATTAATAACAATACAGACGCAAAATATATCAGTTATATGGATTATTATTCATTATATTTATTAATTATGCAGACGTGCACATGCCCATGAATGTGCACACATACACACATGCAAATAAATAAGAAATAAACACACACACTTACATTTTCCTTGGCCCTTAGGCTTCCAGGTGACTTGACCTAAATTACCTTACATCAATTAAAAATGAACTTTTTACTGCAGGTTTGTTGAAAATCTACCTTGATAAAGCCAATATTTAATATTTAGTGTGTGGTTTTAAGGATCTCAGCATGAATAAAGACTGATGACTCATTCTGACGTGTTAAACATGCACATATTTCATTTATTTACTGTACAGAGCACCAGTCTGCGGCCCTCGATCGGCCCTCTCCTTCGTCTGTGTTTAGAAATGTGGCCCTTGATGAAAAAAGTTTGGACACCCCTGTTCTAAACTAATCCACACAAGTATTATACTCAAATACAAGTAACCACATACACAATGTACCTTCAAAGTCTTCTCAGCTGACAATCACGTCTTTGGGGTTGAATAATAGCACCACTTTCTGAAACTAATGTGAAAAAATTAAAAAATCACTTTTGTACATTGACGCTGACAGTTTTTGTTTCACGCGGATAGTCTCAGTAATTACCGAGACATGAGCCAAAAACCAGGTCAACAAATCTGCACTCTGACAGCTCAACGGCAAATTCTACCAAAAGAATTCTCACCTGTCCTCCAGCTCTGTTCTGAACGACTGTATAAAGTCTCCACATCCATCTCCTGAAATACCCCCTCGTGGAGACGCGCCGTAATTATGTAAATGACGCTCAAATGTCACGACGCTCATGAGCACAGGTGGAGCGGAGCCACTGGAACGTGCACAGGCTAAAACAAGTCTCTAGTCTAGTTATAAATAGTTAAATAGTTTGTAATAGTTGGTTCATTTTAGTTTTATAACGCCATGTCTTCAAGCTTTTTACAGTGGTGATATTGTTCCCTCACGAAAATCATTAAAGAGTGAGTATTTTGCCATTTTTTTGAGCTTTCTATCAGGTTATAACAATGATCACACTTAAAAAAAAACATGCCCAAAGAGGTTTAAAATGTCATCCATGCATGTTTGAGCAGTTTACCGATCTCTCCCGGGGCCTATTCCAATCCTCCTTACGGTTAGCTGTAAAATTCTGTACAAGACCCATGCTCCCACACTACAATTCTCCAGAAATACTGTCATTTCCGGACTTGAAATCAACTGACTCTATGCAAAAAGTCGACAAAAGCTTTCAGAGGCGATAAAAGCGAACGGCCCGAACCTGAAAACGTTCTGGAAGACGTGGACACTTGTGGCTTATAGACAAGTGCGGCCTATATATGTACAGTTTTTTCTTTCTTTTAAAATGTACTTGATGCGGCTTATATTCAGGTCGCGCGCATCTGGTAGTACTGTATTCAAAAACATGATACAAAATTGTACACAACAAACAATGTGACAAACCTGATGAGATTTAGTTTTGACTTGTACAAATGCATTTATATAATTACCGTATTTTTCAGACTATAAATCGCTCCGGAGTATAAGTCGCACCAGCCAAAAAATGCGCAATGAATTAAAAAACATAAGTTGCATCAGACTACAAGTCGCACTTTTTGGGGGAAACCGACATTTCATCTTGAAAGTCAAGTTCAAGTAAAAACAATAGAACAGAGAACAACAGACAACAGACTGTAACATATTAAGTTACTCAGATAACTAGAGCATAAACTGCAAAACAGAACAAGTCACGAGACTGAGCATCAGTTCCAGTTAGAATTATTCGGGCCTTTCTGAATCCCGACAGGATGGTTTCAGTGTCACTGAAGTTCAGGCTTTGTCCATCCATCCAGTGACTTCCAGGAAAGTTTCATGGTGCATCCTCCCGGTTGCCGTGAAGCTGTGTTCTCCATCCCCACTTTCCGTCAGTCCCTCACAAGTTTCTCACTCACTCCAAACTTTCTTTCTGCTGCTCAATTTCTGTTTTCAACTGCATATTTCACTACTTGCAGCAGGACATCCGCTCTTTCTGCAGGAGACATGCCCAGTAGAGCCAAGTCACAGTGGTACAGGAGGAACAGGAGCAGCAGATACTCACACACAAGACTAGAACCTCTCGCAGCTTCAGTGTGAAAATTTTTATATATAAGTCGCACTGGAGAATAAGTCGCAGGAAACACCCAAACCATGAACAATATAAAAGTGGCAAACACATAAATAATAGTTTGTACACTCATAACTAACAATGATAACAATGATTCTAAATCCTGACAGGATGTTTTCGGTGTCACTGAAGTCTAGACTTTGTCCATCCATCCCGTGACTTCAGGAAAGTTTCATGGTGCATCCTCCCGGTGTCACAAGTTTCTCGCTCACTCCAAACTTTCTTTCTGCTGCTCGATTACCGTTTTCTGCTGTATATTTCGCTTCTTGCAGTTTGTAATCTGCAAAATGTGATTGTCTTTTTGGGCTCATTTGTGTTCAGTCTTCTCAGTCGACTTTGTAAGTCTGTTTAGATGTTAAATTGTTCAGTGTTACAGAAGTAATGGTGCGATCGACTGACATGATACAGACAGGAACAGAGGCTCTTTCTGCAGGAGACATGCGCAGTAGAGCCAAGTGACAGTGGTACAGGAGGAACAGGAGCAGCAGATACTCACACACAAGACTAGAACCTCTCCACATTTCACTGTGAACATTTTAACATATAAGTCGCACCGGAATATAAGATGCAGGACCATCCAAACCATGAAAAAAAGTGCGACTTATAGTCCAAAAAATACGGTATGTCTTATTTGACACCTGTCTCTTGCTCTTTTTTGCTACTTATTTAGAATTTATTATTAACCACGTATATTTTTTACTCTTTATTATATTATATTGTGATGTGTGAGCTCCTGTGTCCAGATCATTTCCCTTGTGGATCAGTACAATTTGTTTAAGTTTAGTCTAAGATGTGCAGTATCATGTAGTAATTTTATTAGATTGTGTTGTGATAGCGCTCTGAAGGGGGAGCGACTTAACACGAGGAGCAAAGAGAGGGGAAACTCAGAGCGTCAGAAACTTCTAAAACACGTTAATGCGTTGTTTGCTGAGAATGTAGCATTTTTAAAACAGTAAAGGTAACACGGTGATCTTATAATGCCTCACAGAAATGTAATACTCCCTCTTTAATAATAAGCAAAGTTGACCTCGTCCTGGTTCAGATTGCATTACACCCAACAGACCGTGTTTGTAGTGAACTATAAAAAGGAAAATATTGAACGAAACAGAAGCTAGTCTCAGGAAAATGATCTGAAACACGACCTTGTATTCTCCGCTTGAAAAGAGCGTCCCTACAGAATGAGATTATACACTGTGTCCTGTATCCTGCCTTTGTCCTGTACGACTTTTGTAGTGCGTTAATGGTCACGTTTACAGGATGTTTTTATAATTCTGATTTAATTGTTCAGAATTCAAATATTGTCCTTCGAGTTTACATGGAAATAATAAGTCTGAATTGCGGTTTACATGGAAAACGCGTTAAATCGTCTTTATTTCACATTAGGGACGGGCATTCGATGAAATTTTCTTAATCGATCGTCGGAAGAATTAACGATCGATTATCGACTAATCATTAACGTTTTTATATTAAAATGATCATCACTGTTATTACTATCTGCACTACTAATTTGCATAAATAAATTCAACTTTACGACATATAAACCGTAACGACTCTAGAGCCACATCAGCCCGTTTGACATTATAATGTGTTTAATTCAGTTTTGCGCAACTTTCACAAAAACGAAACTTAAAACCGCATCGCTAATTTGCATAAACTAAGCGAAGATAAAACTACAGCTCTTGTGTCGCTGATGTGGTTCAATTTCTGTCGGATTAAAAGACATGACTCAGGTGAATACAGGTTAGTGTGACCAGATTTGCGTTTGTCAAAACCAGGACAGCGTACGGGGGGAGGGAGGCGGGGACTCGTCATTGATATTGCGCGACTCTCACCTGGTAAAACTTTTTCCCACTGGACACAGAAACATATGTGCTGCTTTGTTCACTGTGCACATGGACTCACAACGGAAAGCCTGGAATTTCTTGTACAAATCATCGTTAAATACACATTTGCGTTGAAGACTGACCGAATGTTTCTGTTTGTTCGCTCCTTCTGATGCAGAGAGCTACATGTACAGACCTGTTTGGTCAGGCTACACACAGCAACCTACATTCGGTTTGTCGATTAAAATTAACGTAATCGATGAAATTCTTAATGATCAATTATCGATTAATCGATTAATCATGCCCATCCCTATTTCACATATTTACTATGGGGGCGGCAGTAGCTCAGTTGGTAAAGCTATAGAAAAATGTGACCATTTACCATTTATTTAATTCCGCTCAACGTCTGAGGGTTCTGATTGGCTTCTGGCTTCATTGACTTTGGCCCCAATTCACTTTGTGTTGAGAAACGTCGCCCCTCTGTCTGTAAATGCCGCTGTCTGGCTCATTTTGGCCTTAAAATATTTGTATTAACCCACTCTACGTGATTTTGGTGTTTTTATTTCGCTGTTAGACTTAGTTTTGTTATATTTATAAAACAGTTTCTTTTCCTAATATGGAAGTCTGCTCCAATGTGCGTAAAAGTGGTCAGTCGTCCAGGTAGAATCCAGGGCAAAGTAGAAACTCAAATTGTCGACCGGAGAAACGTTTACCATATTTTCCGGGCTATTAGTCGCTCTGGATTATAAGGTGCACTGTCATTAAATGGTCTATTTTCAATTTTTTTTCACGAATTAACCGCACTGGACTTTAAAGGAAACCCAACAGTGTGATGGGTGAGTGGTTTTGTTTGTTTGTTCGTTCACGGTGACTCTGGGCTTTGTTCAGTTGTGGCGTGTAGGGAGGTGCTGTCTGGGACCAACGGATTGTCGGCGTGTTTGCAGTGACTCAGTTGTTCAGTCGTGTTTAGAAGCGGCACATTGCGCTCGCTTTTTCAGTTCGTTCCTCTGTTCCGTTCCTCGTCGGCGTGGAGTGATGAGTGTGTCTGTGGGTGTTTTTCGCCGTGCGGTCGCTGTCTGCTCCGTGTGTGTTTGCGGCTTTGTAGTTTACTGAAGTCGTGCTGGGACACCTGAGTGGATTCGTGTATGGGGCGCTCTGGATTGTGCGGCGCGCGTTGTTTTTTGGTAGGGTTAGAGGCTTAAGAGCGCGTCTAATAGCCTGGAAAATATGGTCTTTAGTTTGGAAAAAAAATGATTAAATAAATGTTTGTCCAACTGACAAATCTGAGTTTCTTTTACCCAAATTTACCCATGTATCTGCTGGCCTTGATGAGCTTCACTTGTCTGGAGCTGAACACTGTGGTTGACATTACACTCCCTTAGTCCGCTTCTTTGTACCGTCAAGGATCATAATCTATCGTCTTATTTTTTTCACGTTCTTTCTGACCTCTGACGTTTCTCTGTCTGTCTGTGGTTGTAGAAGTTGCTGGGTGTGCTTCGCCACCGACGAGGACGACCGGACGGCGGAGTGGGTGCGCCCGTGCCGCTGCCGGGGGTCCACCAAATGGGTGCACCAGTCGTGTCTGCAGAGGTGGGTGGACGAGAAGCAGAGAGGAAACAGCACCGCCCGAGTGGCCTGTCCTCAGTGCAACGCAGAGTACCTCATCGTCTTCCCCAAACTCGGTAAGAGGAACTGTTCTCACCGTAATAACACCGGTTTCCTTTTCTTCATCGAGGTCTTAAACCAGGTCTTAAACCAGGTCTCAATCAGGTCTCAGTCAGGTCTCAATCAGGTCTAAACACGGATTAAACAAAGACTAAACCAGGACTGAATCAGGATTAAGCAAGTAATAGACAAGAACCAACCCTGGACCCAACCAGGACCCAACCAGGACCCAACCAGGACCTGGAACAGTCCACAAGAACTTCACTAAACTGGGACTAAACTGGGACTAAACTGGGAGTAAATTGGGATTAAACTGGGACTAAATTTGGACTGGGTCTAAACTGGGTCTAAACTGGGATTAAATTGGGATTAAATTGGGATTAAACTGGGACTAAACTGGGACTGGGTCTAAACTGGGTCTAAACTGGGACTAAACTGGGTCTAAACTGGGTCTAACCTGGGTCTAACCTGGGTCTAAACTGGGTCTAAACTGGGTCTAAACTGGGTCTAAACTGGGTCTAATATGGGACTAAACTGGGACTGGGTCTAAACTGGGTCTAAACTGGGTCTAAACTGGGACTAAACTGGGACTAAACTGGGTCTAAACTGGGACTAAACTGGGTCTAAACTGGGTCTAAACTGGGACTAAACTGGGTCTAAACTGGGTCTAAACTGGACTAAACTGGCCTAAACTGGGACTAAACTGGGTCTAAACTGGGTCTAAACTGGGACTAAACTGGGTCTAAACTGGGTCTAAACTGGTCTAAACTGGACTAAACTGGGTCTAAACTGGGACTAAACTGGGTCTAAACTGGGTCTAAACTGGGTCTAAACTGGGACTAAACTGGGTCTAAACTGGGTCTAAACTGGGTCTAAACTGGGTCTAAACTGGGTCTAAACTGGGTCTAAACTGGGTCTAAACTGGGTCTAAACTGGGACTAAACTGGGACTGGGCTAAACTGGGACTAAACTGGGTCTAAACTGGAGCAATACTTTTCTCCATGGAGATGTTGTTGCTTTGTCTGGAATGTTTCACAGTACAGCATTAAATGAGTCAGCAACACCACCACCACCTCCCCCAGCGCCACCAGCACACCCATCACCTCCGCTGCCCACAGACCAGCCTGGAGTCCCCCTTGCTACATCTACTCCATCAACAGACTCTTCACCCTTCACCCATGGCACTGCCCAACCATCTAGAAAGCCTCATCAGATCGGGAATCACACCTAACATAGCACGGTCAAGGGTTCTGACATCAACTATGTTGAACTCTCCCCCATACAAAAACTGTGCCTGTTTCACCACCAGAGACTCTCTCAGCTCTCCCCTCACCCAAACCTCCCCCTACTCCACCTCCTCGGTCCTTACCTGGTCCCTCACCCAAACCTCCCCCTACTCCACCTCCTCGGTCCTTACCTGGTCCCTCACCCAAACCTCCCCGTATTCCACCTCCTCGGCCCTCACCTGGTCCCTCACCTGGTCACTCACCCAAACTCTCCCCTGCTCGCCCTCCCCCGCCTTTCCCCAGAGCTGTTATCACCAAGAGCTAGGACGCACAGGGCCTCTGCTGTCCCAGGACATACAGTCATGATAAAGGTAATATCAGGCTGGGGCCCTGCGATGGAGCTATATCTCCAGTTACAACACGTAGATGGATTAAAAGAAGGACAGTTAGACTGTCTAATCAGAGAAATTTAGTTCACGTTCCCTGTAAGAAGATAACACCCAGTCCTACTGAAACTAATCAGAAACTTGCTGTGCTCAATGTCAGATCTTTATGTAACAAATCATTTCTAATTCATGATTTTATTTCTTCTTTTAATCTTGACTTTATGTTTTTAACTGAAACATGGCTTGACAAAAACACAGGTCATGCAGTGCTAGTGGAATCAACCCCTCCCAACTTCAAATTTGAATCTGAAACACGAGCAAATAAAAAGGGTGGAGGAGTGTGTGCATTTTTTAGAGATCATTTGGTTACACACAGGTTGTCATTTGGGGTGTTTTCATCATTTGAGTATGTTTCCTTCAAAATGGAGCTAAAACAATCACCGTCCAGACTCTACATAGTCATATACAAACCTCCTCAGCACTGTCAAAGTTTTATTGATGATTTTACTGAGATGCTTTCAGTTGTTTGCACAGACTTTGATGGTTTAGTCATTACAGGTGATTTTTTAATGTGTGTGACAAAAATGCCAAAGAGCTTAGTGTTGTCCTTGAAACTTTTGGTCTGACTCAGCATGTCAGTGAGCCCACTCACAACAGAGGGCACACTCTGGACCTGCTCATTACAAAGGGTGTAAATATTTCAAATGTCAATGTGGTTGATGTTGCTCTGTCTGATCATTTCTGTGTCTTCTTTGACCTGTCTGTTATTCCCAAACCACCGGCTGCTCCTACAGTTGTTCGAAGGAGACACATAAATGATAACACAGGTGCACTGTTCATGGAAATGATACATTTTGAAATTGCCTCATGTTCTAATGTTGATGATGTGTTGAACTCTGTGACTTTGAGTGTTTTGAATGTTCTGGATGCCATCGCTCCGATAAAGGTTAAAGTGGTTAAAGAGGCAAAAAGCTCCGTGGAGGAATGATGACTCAGTCAGAGCACAGAAAAGGCAGTGCCGGAAGGCTGAGCGGAAATGGCGCAAGTCAAACCTCCAGGTTCATTATGAGATTTACAGAGGAACAATGCATATGTACAACTACACTTTGAGTAAAACAAGAGAGAAGTATTTTTCGGACATTATTGGTAATTGCAGTAACAACTCTCGTGTCCTGTTTGCAACAGTGAACAGATTAACAAACCCTCCAGCTCCACTGCCACTAGAACTAATTTCCACATCTAAATGTAATGAGTTTGCAGTTTTCTTTAATGACAAATTTCAGGGCATCAAAAATGCCATCAATTCCACAACACAAATAACAAGCATGCAGCCACAGAGACACTTAGAGCTGAATCACTTTGCACCTGTAACTCACAAAACTGTTTTAGAGATCGTTACCAGTCTGAGTTCATCTACTTGCTGCCTGGACATGTTACCCACTAGATTTCTAAAGTCTGTCCTCAACAGTTTACTTTCACCACTCACTCACATAGTTAACATGTCACTTCAATCTGGAACATTCCCAAATGCGTTGAAAACTGCGGTCATTAAGCCTCTCCTAAAGAAGAGCAGTCTTGATGCCACAGTACTGAACAATTTCCAACCCATCTCAAATCTGCCATTTTTTGGCAAAGTCCTTGAAAAAGCTGTTTACCAACAGCTTACGAACTTTCTCCAAATGAACAACTCCTTTGATGTTTTCCAGTCAGGTTTTAGAGCCCACCACAGCACTGAGACTGCTCTTATCAAGGTGACAAATGACATCCGCCTGAACACTGATGCAGGCAAAGTCTCAGTCTTGATCCTGTTAGATCTGAGTGCTGCTTTTGACACTGTCGATCATGGGATCCTCTTTACAGAGACTAGAGGACTGGGTGGGCATCTCTGGTACTGTACTAAACTGGTTCAAGTCCTATCTAGAAGACAGGAAGTATTTTGTTGAAATTGGAAACTGTGTCTCAGATCACATGGCCCTGACCTGTGGGGTGCCTCAGGGGTCAATCCTGGGCCCCCTGTTGTTCAATCTCTACATGCTGCCATTAGGCCAGTTAATAAGCAGCAATAACGTGTCCTACCACAATTATGCAGACGACACTCAGATCTACGTCTCTCTGGCAGCAGGAGACTATGGACCAGTGGACTCACTTGGTCATTGTATCCAACAGATCAGTGTGTGGATGCAAAACAACTTTCTCCAGCTAAACTCTGACAAGACTGAAGTCATAGTGTTTGGTCCACAAAAACAAAGGGACAGTGTCAGCAGTCACCTCCAGTCTCTCTCTCTAAAACCTTCAAATCAGGCAAGAAATCTAGGGGTAATAATGGACTCAGACTTGAACTTTAACAGTCACATAAAATCAATAACATCTGCAGCCTTTTACCATCTAAAAAACATAGCAAAAATCAAAGGTTTACTGTCTAAAGCAGACTTGGAGAAACTTATCCATGCATTTGTCTCCAGTAGGTTAGATACTGTAATGTTCTGCTCACTGGTCTCTCCAAACGAGCTGTGAGACGCTGCAGAACATCCAGAACGCTGCAGCTCGGGTCCTGACTCGAACTAGGAAGTACAAGCACATAAGTCCTGTGCTCAGGTCTCTGCTCTGGCTCCTGTGCCTCAGAGAATAGACTTTAAAACAGCTCTGTTTGTGTACAAGTGTCTCCATGGCCAAGCACCAAAGTCCATCTGTGACATGTTAGTGTCATATGAACATCTCACACTCTGAGGACCTCAGGGACCAGCCTCCTGCTGGTGCCCAGAGTCACGACTAAACAAGGGGAGTCAGAGTTTCAGGTTCATGCAGCTAAAACCTGGAACAGTCTGAACATGTGAGACAGACTCTTCTGTGACGCTGTTTAAATCCAGACTCAAAACATTTCTGTTTAACTGTGCAAATAACTGAAAGGTTTTCATTCCGCACTCTTCACTCCAATTTATGTCTCTCTTTTTTAATTTTAATCTTCATGATTATTTATGTTTTGATTTGTTTTTATTATGATTTTAATGTATTTCTTATTCTGTAAAGCACTTTGAATTACTTTGTGTACGAATTGTGCTATACAAATAAACTTGCCTTGCCTTGCCTTAAACCTTTCTATCTTCACCAAGACCAAACCAGACCAAGTTACAGGTCAGATCTGTGGAGAGGCGACCTCGCTCACACTCAGAATGCCTGTTTTTGCCCGTATTAATTCAATACATATGTCGATACGGGACACGGGGTCACGATATCGATTCGATTTCGATACGTTTTAAGACGCAAAAAAAAATCTAATTTAATTTTGAGTATAAAATAAAAACAAAACGATATTAATGAAACAATCCAAATATTACAGCACAACTACTGTACAGTTGTAGTTTATATTTGAAATGTTTTAGTTCATTTAGTTCAATAATTTTCTACATTTTTGTTCAGTGAAAATAAGAACTGCGCTTTCTCTGGCAATTTATTTTATTTTTTTTATAATTTAGCCAGTCTTCTCTTAATATAGACTGTGGGGGAGTTACACTTTCAGACTGTGGTTTTTTGATGATGATTTGATGATTTATTTTCTTTTCCTCCCGAGTCTGTCTCTCTTCTTCACAATAACGTATAATTTTCAACACAATATAATATACGCCTTTTTCACAACGGCTGGAAGAGCTGCGATGTAGGGTAAACATCACTTACGTTAATCCTTTTCTATGGCAAAATGTTTCTGGAAATGTCTCGTGTATTTTCCACCGGCTTCATAAATCTGCCCCATCACCAAATCTTCAACCAAAGAGGTCGACAAAGGATAAACATTCTGTCTGTGAAGAATTTATCCACAACTATCAAGGTCAGAAAGATGAAAACTTAAAGACGAACGACGACGACGATGACGCGTAAGTGAACTACTGAACAAAACTAATGTTGTGGTCATGAATAAAACAGACGCACTGATTCTAGAATTAAAATAAAAAATCAGTTTCATGATGTAGATGGATAGATGGATGGATAGATGGATAGATGATAGATGGATGCATGGATAGATGGATAGAGAGAGGATGGATGGATAGATGGATGATGGATAGATGATGGATGGATAGATGATGGATAGATAAATGGATAGATAAATGATTGATAGATAGATGGATGGATAGTTAGATGGATAGATGAGATAGAGAGAGAGAAAGAGAGAGAGAGAGAGAGATAGAGAGGATGGATGGATAGATAGATGTGTAGATAGATGGATAGACGTATGGATGGATAGATGATGGTTGGATGGATAGATAGAGGATGGATGGATAGATGGATGATGGATAGATGATGGATGGATAGATGATGGATAGATAAATGGATAGATAAATGATTGATAGATAGATGGATAGTTAGATGGATAGATGGGATAGAGAGAGAGAGAGAGAGAAAGAGAGGATGGATGGATAGATGGACAGATAAATGATTGATAGATAGATGGATGGATAGTTAGATGGATAGATGGGATAGATAGAGAGAGAAAGAGAGAGAGATAGAGAGGATGGATGGATAGAGAGAGGATGGATGGATAGATGGATAGAGAGAGAGAGAGGGGATGGATGGATGGATGGATAGATGTGTAGATAGATGGATAGACGAATAGATGGATGGATAGATGATGGATGGATAGATGGACAGATAGATGGATAGATAGATAGATGACGAGATGGACAGATGGATAGATAGATGGATAGATGGATAGATGGATGGATGGATAAATTGGATAGATAGATCAATTTGTGCTCTTCAAATGCGAGACATCTCTAGGAAACCATAACATTAGTTTTGTGTCACTAACGCATCGTCGTCGTTCGCCTTTACGTTTTCGTCTTTCTTACCTTGATAGTTGTGGATAAATTCTTCATGTTTATCCTTTGTCGGTCTCGTTGGTTGAAGATTTGGAGATGGGACGGGTTTATGAAGCTGGTGGAAAATACGCGATATTTTGCGATAGAAAACCTTTAACCTGAAGTCATGTTTACCTTACATCACAGCACTTCTGGTCATTGTGAAAAAGGTCTATTAGGCTACGTTCAGACTGCAGGGCTTAACGCTCAATTCCGATTTTTTTGTGAAATCCTGATGTTTTTGCGAGGTCGTTCACATTTCCAGTTAAATGTGACTTGTATGTGACTCCAGTGTGAACATTAAACGGCCCAAAAGTGTCCCACATGTGACACTGGAGACACGACGACGTCAACCGCAGCGAGCGTCTGTGTTTACAGAAGTTGTCCAAACATGGACGCAGCATCGAGCACCTGGAGATTTTAAAGTTCCTCTCGTACCGGAGCCAGAACATGAACAACTTACTTGTTTTAAGGAGGAGATTGAGAAGGAGAAGGATGAGGTTTTTGGTCGTGTTTTGTGGTTCAGTCCGTTGAAAGGAACGTGTGGATGTGGAGACGGAGCCAAGAGTGGTGAGTGGTGATGTGCTTCACTTCAGTGACACGGAGTTCGTTAACAATTTTCGCCTACTTCAGCGCAAAATAGTGACGTTTGTGGTTTGTTGATAACGTGTAGGTGGATGAATGCACTTTGGCCGTTCAGACTGAAGTCACATGTCAAAAGATCAGATATGTATCAGTTTCAGGAGCACATATCCAAGTGTCCTGGGTCACATTTGAAAAAATCAGATCTGTGTCATTCAGACTGTCATTAAAAGATCACATACAGGTCACACAGAGGCCAAAAAATCGGATTTGGGTCACTTCAGGCTGCAGTCTGAACGCAGCCTTAGTTTCTTTACCAATATCATGTTGCCTTAGACTAGTTCTGATTTAGGTCAAGGTCAAACTAAAACTGTATTTCGATTTTCTATCACCATTAGAGATAGAAAAAATATGTCAATTTTGTCCAGAAATTTGTCCAGCAACATGAAAATAAATCTTATACCTCTTGGATGGACCTGTGCGATTCATCAGGTAAAAGAGATTTGCATTTTGGGGCACAAAGACAGGTCCGTCAACATAAATTTGGGGGCCCGGGGCAAAAAGCCTCACATGGCCCCCCATAATATAAATTAATTGGAAGAAAGTATAGTTCTGGGGCCCGGGACAATAGACCCCATTGTCCCCTCCAGTCTACTGTCCTGCACAGAGGCAATCAACTGGAGGAGCTAATAAAGTTTGCAAAAGGTTTTTCCTAAAATAATTAAAAGTTTTACTAAATCTTCTTTTGAAAGCTCTTTTACTTAATCACTAAAACGATTTTCTTTTTCTCGTGGCTCTCTGGCTCCTCCATATCCTTGGGTGGGTAGAATATTGTAACTCATGTTTTATTTTGCTGTTTTCGGGTTTTCCATAGGTCCAGAGCTGGACTCTGTGTACTTTGTGTGTTTTGAACCTTTAAAGTTCCTTTAATGTCGTGAGAATGCAAAGCCAAACTGCGTCAGAACGTATTTACAGGAACAGAGCCCAGACTGTAAACAAAATGTACGCTTTAAATCAGAGTGGAAAACAACTCTGAACTCAAGATAACCCAAGACACAAGCGAAGAGTAAGATCATGTGAAGACTAAAGCAGGACTAAAGCAGGACTAAAGCAGGACTAAAGCAGGACTAAAGCAGGACTAAAGCAGGACTAAGCCAGGTCTAAGCCAGGACTAAGCCATGTCTCAACCAGGTGTCTGCCAGGTCTTAGCACAGACTAAACCAAAACTAAACCGCAGGACTGAGGCAGGACTGAGGCAGGACTGAGGCAGGACTGAGGCAGGACTGAGGCAGGACTGAGGCAGGACTGAGGCAGGATTTAGCCAGGATTTAGCCAGGGCTCAGCCAGGTCTCAGCCAGGTCTCAGCCAGGACTAAGCCAGGTCTCTGCCAGGTCTCTGCCTGGTCTCTACCAAGTCTTAGCACGGACTAACACAAGAATGAGCCAGGACTAAGCCACGTCTAAGCCCGGTCTAGGTCTCGGCCAGGTCTCGGCCAGGTCTCGGCCAGGTCTCGGCCAGGTGTCTGCCAGGTCTTAGCAGAGACTAAACCAAAACTAAACCCCAAGATTAAACCAGGACTGAGGCAAGATTGAGGTGGGTCTCAGCCAGATCTAAACATGGACTAAACCAGGACTGTGACCCAGCCAGGACTGTGACCCAGCCAGGACTGTGACCCAGCCAGGACTGTGACCCAGCCAGGACTGTGACCCAGCCAGGACTGAGCCAGGTCTAAGCAAGTACTAGGCAGGAACCAAGCTGGGACTCAACAGGACTTAACCAGGTCTAAACAAGGACCTGGAACACTCCACAAAAGCTGTACTAAACTGGGCCTAAACTGGGACTTAACCGGGACAAGCCCAGGACTAAACCAGGACTAAACCAGGACTAAAGCTCTGAACCAGATAATAAACCGATCTAAACTGGCTCTTAACCAGATATTCCCCCAGAACTAAATGAGGACTAAACAACAGGGACTAAACTTGACACTAAACCCGGTCTAAACCCAATCTAAACCCAGTCTAAACCCGGTCTATACCCGGTCTATCCCCGGTCTATCCCAGGTCTAAAGCGGCTCTGTTAGCCTGTCGTTAACATGTCCGGAGGCACATGCACAGGCAGAGCAGAGCTGACACATGAGACAGCAGCCGTCCCATCCGCACACTTATTTGTGATGAGGAGGCCTGGGTTTGCTGGTAAATAGGTTTATTTATAGAGAGCAGGGGCTGCGCTGTCACTCACTGTGGATCTGTGAGCAGACAGGAGCTTAGCACACTTCCTCTGCACAAAATAACTGCTATTTCTGCCCCAGCCTCCTCATCCTCCCTCTGGACGGGACCGTGCAGCTGGAGACGAGGGTTTAGAAACGCCAGCGCATCGTTTAAGAGCGGTTTTCACGATAGCATAGGCCGATATGATACGATAAATCAATACATAGACCACGATACATATGTCGATATTTAGGCCACGATACGATACATAGACCACGATGCAATACATATCTCGATATTTAGATAGGCCATGACACGATACATATCTCGATACATAGGCCATGATATGATACATATGTCGATATAGAGATAGGCCATGATACGATACATCAATACATAGGCCACGATATGATACATAGACCACGATACAATACATATCTCGATATTTAGGCCACGATACGATACATATGTCGATACATAGGCCACGATACGATACATATGTCGATACATAGGCCACGATACGATACATATGTCGATACATAGGCCACGATACGATACATATGTCGATACATAGGCCACAATATGATAAATATGTTGATCCATAGGCCACGATACAATACGTACATCGATACATAGGCCACAGTACGATACATACCTATAGGCCAAATATGAAACATAGGCCACGATACGATACATAACTCGATACATAGGCCACGATACGATACATAACTCGATACATAGGCCACGATACGATACATACCTCGATACATATAGGCCACGATACGATACATAACTCGATACATAGGCCACGATACGATACATACGTCGATACATAGGCCACCATATGATACATACCTCGATACATAGGCCACGATATGATACATATCTTGATATATAGGCCACGATACGATACATATCTTGATACATAGGCCACGATATGATACATACCTCGATACATAGGCCACGATACGATACATAGGCCACAATACCATACATACGTCGATACATAGGCCAGGATATGATACATATCTTGATATATAGGCCACGATACAATACATGTCTCAATACATAGGCCACGATATGATACATATGTCGATATATAGATAGGCCATGATACGATACATCAATACATAGGCCACAATATGATACATAGACCACGATACAATACATATCTTGATATTTAGGCCACGATACGATACATATGTTGATACATAGGCCACGATATAATACATATGTCGAGACATAGGCCACAATACGATACATACCTCAATACATAGGCCACGATATGATACATAGGCCACGATACGATACATAGGCCACGACACGATATATACCTCGATACATAGGCCTCAATTTGTTACATATCACGATACATAGGCCATGATATGATGTCTACCTCGATACATAGGCCACAGTACGATACATATCTCGATACATAGGCCACAATACGATACATACCGCGATACAGCTAAAACCTGGAACAGTCTGAACATATGAGACAGGCCTCTTCTGTGACGCTGTTTAAATCCAGGCTCAAAACATTTCTGTTTAACTGTGCATATAACTGAAAGGTTTTCATTCCGCACTCTTCTCTCCAATTTATGTCTCTCTTTTTTAATTTTAATCTTCATGATTATTTATGTTTTGATTTGTTTTTTTTTATGATTTTAATGTATTTCTTATTCTGTAAAGCACTTTGAATTACTTTGTGTACGAATTGTGCTATACAAATAAACTTGCCTTGCCTTGCCTTACATGGGCCATGATACAATACATACCTCGATACATAGGCCACGATACGATACATACCTCAATACATAGGCCTCAATTTGATACATACCTCGATACAAAGGTCACGATACGAAACATATCTCGGCATATTTCAAATCGATTCAATATAGTTCAATAAAAAATAAAGGCTAAATCATCGCTGTGATACAAAAGGTCTTTGTTAAACCATTTCTTATGCAAAGTGAAGATGAAACACAAACATTTTAATCCTCAAAACAGTGAAAATGTCATATTTGTTGCATAAACAAGTTTCCTTCTCTGAACAAGCAACAAAACTGTAGCTCTGTAAGATATAGTGTGGCTTGGGGTGAATTTTTCTGTCTGAGCCCGGCCCGCGTCCAGCAGAGCAGTGATCGAATCCGACCCGAGCCCGACAGGCATTAAGATATTTGTGTCCGAACCCGACCAAACCTGACACAGTTAAAATCACACTATTTTCATAGGCCTAATGACACACATAGGATACTGTTTGTTTGGCTTCTGAACAGACACAGAGACGCAAAATACAAACTCAAGGAAAATAATGAGACTTTATTCTTCACCTCTTGTAAAGTGGTAAATTTAAACTTCAGCATCTCATCCGCATTATCCATAGAAATTGTTCTCCGCAAATAATGACACCCAGTCCACAAAACAGCACTGTGAATCCAGTTTGCAGCATTATTTAAAAGTAAAAAGGCCAGAGTAGTTCCTCACATGTGTTTGTTTACATCCACACAGAGCACAGAGCGAGGTGAAGCTGCAGATTAACGATACTGACTCTACTTCCTGTGGACTTTATCTCCACTTTCTGAAGTTTTGCACCACATTTCACAAATAATAATAACACAGTTTTGACTTGTATCTAAACTTAGAAGTGCAGTGCTCTGATCTTTTGACCACTTAAGAGTCTCTAAGAGTTCTAAATATTTGGTTCGGACGGGTTTCCATGCTCTAGTAACAAAACAATTTAGTAAAATATACGAAAAAATACTCTTAGCGATATATTGATACAGCAGCCCTCGATATCGATACTGTATCATCACATTAAACGATGCGATATATTGATATTTAGATATTTTTTGCTGTAATCATCAGTGATCAGCTTAGGTAATTTTAAAGGACAGATGTGCAACCAGTCATCTGTCAGTAAAATAATGTGGTGATTTGGAGTAATGACAAAAAAATTTGAACTTAAATGGATGCAAAATCAACAGCTAGCCTTAATTGAACTGAATGAAGAAAAATGAACCAACCAAAGCCAAACAAAAATCAAAATTTTCATAAGTATTTCATGAACATTTTTGAATAGGCTTCACTCAGTGTTTCCCATTCAAACAGGAGTCTATGGTGGCCGTCCCCCCATAGTTTAAAATAACTTGGACTATATTTTCGAAACAAAATTAGACTTTGTTTCTCTTTGTAGACCTGTCACAATAACACATTTTGAAGTGCGATGTATTGCAGAATTAGCCAGGCTGGCGCCACGTAGTGCCTCCGCTCAATTTCATTTCTCTCCAGCGACTAAATCAGGAATCAGAATACACCAGACCAGGGGTGTCAAACTCATTTTGGTTCGGGGGCCGTATCCAACCTACTTTGATCCCAAAGGGGCCGGATCAGAAAACTCATGTCATATAAACCTCAAAAATAACAATAAGTTTAAATATTTGTGCAGAGAAACACAAATCTATTACAGAAATCTTTTTTAATTGATGAACTCTTTCTTTTACAAAATATTATATTATTATGAACAACCTGAAACTTTAAGAAAAATACAATTTCAACACAATGTTTTAACATGAACTTGTTTGTAAATAGGAATAAGTCAATTTTTGTTGTAAAATCCTGCACTCGGCTCCACTTTTCTCATGTTGGACATTTTTCTGATGAGGGTGTCACGGTCAACAGTCAAAACGATCGTCCTTTAAGAGCGTTTGGAAAGAGACAAGTCTTCATTTGTGCTGCTCTGGTGGGAGGGGCCACGTACAGAGACGCTGGAGACGCTGCTGTGATAAACACCACAGAAAATTAACAATATTTTAATAGAAAATATAATTACAATATTTGAGTAGAAAGTCAGCTGAGGGCCAGATTAAAGGTCTTGGAGGGCCGGATCTGGCCCCCGAGCCGTATGTTTGACACCTGTGCACTACACGTTCACAAAAACCTCTGAGGCAGGACTGAGGTGGGACTAGGACCAGTCTAAGCCAGGTCTCAACCAGGTCTAAGCATGGACTAAACCAGGACTAAACCAGGACCTAGAACATTCCACAGGAGTGCTTTAGTAACAAAATAATTTAATAAAGCCTACCAAAAAATACTCTTGGCGATATATATCGATACAGCAGCCCTCGATATCGATACTGTACCATCACATTAAACAATGCGATATATTGATATTTAGATATTTTTGCACATCCCTACTGTGGTCATTGTTGATCAGTTTGGATTATTTTAAAGGACAGATGTGCAACCAGTCGTCTGTCAGTAAAATAACTTGTTGGTTTGGAGTAATAGCTAAAAAATTTGAATTTGAATTTGAATGAACGCAGAATTTGGCCAATTTCCAAGGCTGTAATTTTTGAAGAACCATAATTTCCTCCACAAAATCATCAAAATCTCCTGTCTTATTCTGCATAAAAACTGCTGACACTTCAGTTTAGATCTGAAGCATCTTCTGAAACGTAACAGAAAACAGCTCTGTGTTTTGGTTTAATGTGTAACAAACATGTTTGTGGTGAACGTGTATTGAGCAACTTTTCTAATCCAATCCAATCCATCTTTATTTGTACAGCACATTTTATAAACAAGACAGTTTCCAAAGTGTTTCACATAGGAACGCAAAACATTTAACTCTACAAAGTCAGCAGAATTATGTTCAAACAAAAGGAACTAATAGAATCAAAAGATAAAAGAATAATAATAAAGTCAATGAATAAAAGCAGTACTGAAATAATAAAATAGATCAAAACAATAAATAACAAAAAAATAAATAAAATACAACAGAGGATAACACAAGTTTTCACAGTATGGTCTTAAACCAAGTTTAAAACCAAGTCTTAAACCAGGTCTCAACCAGGTCTAAGCATGGACTAAACAAAGACTAAACCAGGTCTAAGCACAGACTACACCAGGACTACACCAGGATTAAAACCAGGACTAAACCTGGACTGAATCTGGACTGAATCAGGACTAAGCAAGTACTAGACATGAACCAAGCCTGAACTCAACCAGGACTCAACCAGGACTCAACCAGGACCTGGAACAGTCCACAAGAACTGCACTAAACTGGGTCTAAACTGGGACTAAACTGGGACTAAACTGGGACTAAACTGGGACTAAACTGGACTAAACTGGGCCTAAACTGGATCTAAACTGGATCTAAACTGGGCCTAAACTGGATCTAAACTGGATCTAAACTGGGCCTAAACTGGGCTAAACTGGATCTAAACTGGGTCTAAACTGGGTCTAAACTGGGTCTAAACTGGGTCTAAACTGGGTCTAAACTGGGACTAAACTGGGACTAAACTGGGACTAAACTGGGACTAAACTGGGACTAAACTGGAGCAATGCTTTTCTCCATGGAGATGTTATTGCTTTGTCTGAAATATCTCACAGTATGGCATTAAACCTTTCTATCTTCATGGACTCCAAACCACCAAACCAGACCAAGTTACAGGTCAGATCTGTGGAGAGGCGACCGCCATAAAACCACCTGTAATTCAATAAATGTAAAGTAGAGTTGTTTAATGTCACACTGTGGAACTTTCCAGACTGAGAAATGATATAGAAACATAAAAACAAGCAGGTGACAAACCCCCAACCAAAAAGTGACATAGTGCAGCTTTAAATATTTCCATGTTTTATTAAAGAAACAGAGTTAAAACTTTATTAAAACATTGCTATTGCTTCCTCTGGCTGTGATTCTTAGTATTTGTAATATTAGTTTATAAATTATTTTCTCAATACTTGTCAGAAAAACAACAATTTAATATTTTGGCCCAGAGTTTGGAGACTTTTTTTTTTTTTTTTTTTTCATATTTGGAAAGTGTATTTTGAAAAGCACTGGGATTTAATAGCATTTAAAGCGATAAAAAAACAAAAACAAACAGAAAATCCAGTTCTGAGATTTTTGATTTGATTCGGATTTTTTATTTTAAGTTTATTTTATCTTTTTTTTTTTGGCTCTCCGTATAATCTTACTTGCTGCACAGCTCTGAGAAATACAGTAGTGACTTGTTGGTCTCTTTAGGTCCGTGTTTTGATGCTGTCACTTGTTTTGGCCTCCGTCCTGTTATAAAGGCCTCACTGTTTCCACTCCTTTAAAAACATTACACCACTGTTTTCTACACTGCATCATTCAAAGCTACAGCACACGCTATTTTTAGCCTTTTTATTTTGAAACGCAGAATGTGAAACGTGCCCTGAAAGTGAAATAATGTCCACCTTATTCTACATGACTAAGATGCATCTGTTTGTATAAGTTGCACGGTGGAACTAAAAGGATTTCTTTTTGGTTTCAAATTCTCAATGAAAGTTCAAAATAGCGTTATTCAGATGCAGCAGCCTTGTGCTTATGATGACCAAAAAAAACAAAAAGAATGAAAATCCATCAACTGCGTCAATCAAACTCCCTACGTTTCTAGCGTAAGTGGCTCGCCGACGCTCTGGGATTACGTGGTTTTACGTTCGCCTCTCACGCATTCGCACTGACGCTGTTTATTCGACCAACGCAGCGCTTTTTAGTGGGTTTTCGAACTGCTGCTTTCTCGCGGTTTGCACAAAGTTTGTTGCGATGGCCGACAAGAATCCACGACCAGTTAAGGGCGAAGTATAAGTTCACACTGCCGCCATTGCCTTGTCGTTTTTTATTTTCTGGGTCTGCGTTCAGATCTATGCTTCGCGAAGTAATTCATCGCCATGCAGTTAAAGCTACCGTTTGTACAACCCGCTCCTGTTGCATTCTCACATATGACCACTAGATGCTGTCTATGTTACTGCTGTCTGACAGTGTGCCAGCTTTGGTCTGACAGAAGAGGACCAGAGAGCACAGGTGAGTCTGAACAAAGGCCAGGTGAGGGGAAAAGGGGTGTGCAAAAATATCTATATTTAAGGGCAGGGTAGCTTTAAGAAGTTGCTGATACGATACGAAGGCCACGATACGATAATATCTCGATACAGTGCACTTTCCTTTCGATTCGATATATTTCAAATCAATTTGATGGTTGAAAGTT
Organism: Boleophthalmus pectinirostris; assembly: GCF_026225935.1. NCBI lineage: Eukaryota > Metazoa > Chordata > Actinopteri > Gobiiformes > Gobiidae > Boleophthalmus > Boleophthalmus pectinirostris. Next base: position 5,758,419 of record NW_026571404.1, on the reverse strand, counting down.
AAATCATGGCTGTGATACTAAAAGTCTTATGCTACGTTCAGACTGCAGGGCTTAACGCTCAATTCAGATTTTTTTGTGAAATCCGATGTTTTTACGAGGTCGTTCACATTTCCAATTAAATGTGACTTGTATGTGACTCCAGTGTGAACATTAAACGGCCCAAAAGTGTCCCGCCATGTGCACTGGAGACACGACGACGTCAACCGCAGCGAGCGTGCTCTGTGTTTACGGAAGTTGTCCAAACATGGACGCAGCATTGAGCACCTGGAGATTTTAAAGTTCCTCTCGTACCGGAGCCAGAACATGAACAACTTACTTGTTTTAAGGAGGAGATTGAGAAGGAGAAGGACGAGGTTTTTGGTCGTGGTGTTTTGTGGGACAGCGGCAGCGACGTCCGTTGAAAGGAACGTGTGGATGTGGAGACGGAGCCAAGAGTGGTGAGTGGTGATGTGCTTCACTTCAGTCACACGGAGTTCATTAACAATTTTCGCCTACTTCAGCGCAGAATAGTGACGTTTGTGTCTTGTTGATAACGTGTAGGTGGATGAATGCACTTTGGCCGTTCAGACTCAAGTCACATGTCAAAAGATCAGATATGTATCGGTTTCAGGAGCACATATCCAAGTGTCCTGGGTCACATTTGAAAAAATCAGATCTGTGTCATTCAGACTGTCATTAAAAGATCAGATACAGGTCACATAGGGACCAAAAAAGTCAGATTTGGGTCACTTGAGGCTGCAGTCTGAACGTAGCCTTTGTTGACGTTGCTGCATGTGCACTGGAGGACGTCGTCGTGTCTCCAGTGCACATGTGGGACACTTTTGGGCCGTTTAATGTTCACACTGTAGTTCACATACAAGTCGCATTTAATTGGAAATGTGAACGACCTCGCAAAAACATCGGATTTCACAAAAACATCCGAATTGAGCCTTAAGCCCTGCAGTCTGAACGTGGCCTAAGAGTGATTCCTGACAACTTTTGTGTGCAGTATTATTGTCCGATTCGCCGTAGAGCTGAGCTGTCTGCAAATCTAAAGCCGGCCGTTGCGTGGAATCAGTCAAGCGTAGCAAATCTACCGATGTCCAGAGGTCGTGTTCCTTCTTTGATTACAGTAATAGGCCCAACACGTACAGTTAGAGGCAATTTTCAATCACCATATTAATAACAACAACTTGCATTTCTTTTTTGGCCAAGTGTAGAATTTCAGTCTTCTCTCAGAAAGTTCATACTGCTGGAGTTTACAACGTGCGCTCTGAACAGAATCTTACCTTTTCCCACCTTTTCTCATCGCAGTCGCAGCACTTGTCAGAAAAATAGCCTTAAGCTTTCTTTTCCAAAATCGTGGCGGCCTAATAAAGGATCTCGTCCGCGCTGCTCGTCTTTATGATCAAACAGAATCCAAAAGGTCAGTTCATTTCAAAGGCTCTTCTATCACCCGGGCCCGGTGACATTTATGATCCCATCTCGTCCGTCTCATGTCCACCTGGGTCTGTGGGACGCTAGAGCAGCCGCCGAGTCACCATGACGACGCAAACCTCACCAGGCGGCCATCTTTGTGCTGGAGACAATCAGGACACGCCACGGCAAAGGATTATGGGTCATCTCTGAGTCATCGCTCCAGACGTGGACAGGGTTTTACAAAATGTCAGAGCTCAGAGGAGATATCCCTTCCATATCTACATATAAATTGAATATTTAAAACTTTGTATCAGTAGCCAGCCTTAATTATTTTGAATGAAAAAAAAATGAACCAACCAAAACCAAAAATGTCTACATTTTTATAAATATTACATGGAAATTTTTTTAATAGGCTTCATTCAGCGTTTTACATTCAAATAGGAGACTATGGTGACCTCCCTTTGTCTAAAATAACTTGGACTATATTTTCGAAACAAAATTTGACTTTGTTTCTCGTTGTAAACCTGTCACAATAACACATTTTAAAGTGCGATATATTGCTGAACTGGCGCCACCTAGTGCCTCCGCTTAATTTCATTTCTCTCCAGCGACTAGGTCAGGAATCAGAATTAACTGGTTCATAAAAACCCCGGAAGTGCGAGTTTGGGCACCAGCCAATCAGTGAAGAGCCATATATTCTGTGTATCACGATTTTTATTTTCCCATATTGATCAATCTCAATTTTCGATTCGATCTTCTTCTATCTGATTGAAAACATATACAGACAGTCATAAAGAGCGTCAGAGTGTCAGGATCACTGGTTTTTAATTGGTGTTGACAGGACTGATGATTACGGAGAAATCCACATGGAAAGTTTGGAAAGCGTTTGTGCAGTATATTAAGCCTAATAGCGTGCGTGCGTTACCGTTAACAGAAACACATGCGATGTCTAAATGAGGTCTTGAGTTGAGCTTGTAAACGGCGAGAAAATAGTCGTGTACTTTCCGTAACTTGGATTATAGTGAAAAGAAGCAACGGAGGAGAGAAAGAGGAGAAAAGGTGAGGAGCTGTGGCTGGATCAGAGAGCGGGAAGGGAAACGGAGACTTTTAGTGAAATTGTGCAGATTTAAATCAAAACTTGTGAACACGGAAGAGACCTAAAGATGCACACTATGGCTCAGACTAATTTTCAAAACTAAACCAAAGTGTAAATCCTCGTCAGCACCACGCACTCTTACTGTTACACGATGTGGAGTGTCTTTGAGTGTCCAAAAAAGTGCTATATAAAACTGATGCATTGTTTTTGTTATAGACTGTGGACCTGTCGATTAAAATGTACATGCCTTATCATCGAAATCGACCGAAGTAGAGATCGCAATCTATCGATCTTTTGATTTTTAACACAGCCCTAATTGAAAGTAACTGATTATGCAACAAAATTTTCTGTAAAAAGACTGAATATTTTGTTCTTTGCAGTAGTGTTGTCATGATACTAAAATTTCAAACCCGATTTTTGATACTAAGGAATAGACTTGATGCTTAATACTGATTTTAATACCACAATGATAATAAAAAAAACATTTCAGTAAACAATAGAATGTGATTATCAACATTTGGGTCTTAACGATATATCGGTTGACCTGTATTATCAGCCGATATGGGCACTTGGAGACATGTTATGTATGTGTGTTTTGGAACCGTGATTTCAACGGCCGGTCCATTACACTTTCTCGAGGTGGAGGTCGGTTTTCTCCAAGTCCCAACCAGGTGTGACCAGGTGTGAAGAGGTGTTACCTTCAACACACTCACTCCTGATTGGCTGTTTGGTTGTGCGGCGTCAGAATTACAAACATGGAATTCAGCTCCTTGGCCTAAATATTGCCAATATGAGCCGATAGTCAATGTGGGCATGCTATACCTCATTCTAAAGCTTAGACTCTCTATATTGCATCCATTTAATCCAATTTACAGACAGATAAATGTCCTAAAATGTGGCGCCGCATTAATATTTATCTGCAATAATTTATCTGTGTCTGTGATGCCTTACTGCCCCTGAATGCACCTCCAGAGTCACGTGATTCTCATGCGCTTGTATACATGCACAGCTGTCAACATACTGGATTATATTATATTTATGCACGATCTTGTTGAGTCAGGAATGAAAAGACACTTATTTGTAAAGTCTTGTGATCTGAGAGGAGCCTGTGTGAGCGGTGAGTGTTGCAAATGTGTGGGTTTTGAAGCTACTTTTCATTATTTTTGATTAGTTAGAGCTTAGCTTCTGTAAACTACCACACATAAACAGTCTGTTTTCTCTTACATTAGGGTTAGTGTTAGTGTAAAGTGACTGTAGTGGCTGTGTACATGTTACTGGACCTGCATTGATATGTAAAGGAGCTGTGAATAGATGTGTGAATGATCAGCATTTACACATGTAATTACCACGGCGCACATGCATTTACCACTAAAGACTGATGGTGATAGTTTACTTACTACTTTTACTGGCAAGAATATCATGTAAAAATCCCATAAATAAATATGATGTAAATACGCAGAATAACAATAAATGTCACCTAAATAAACCTAATATAAAATCCAGTAGAGCCAGTTCTCTTATACTTGTTCTAATACAGCCCAAAATCATTCTAAAATATTCAGGAAAGCTTCATTTCCGTCCCGTTAATGTGACTTTTTTTAATATCGATATTTGCTCAAATTAATATCCACTTTCAGTACTGGTTTTGGCATCAGTTAGTATCTTTGATACTTTTGACAACAACTTAGCAGAAAACATGCCATTATCTTAATAATTGGGCCTCAAACAGCAAACGCAAACATGTTCGATTCGACTGTGAGTTTGTGCAGTTTTATACAATATTACGGTCGGTTTATGATGTCTCGAAGGTTATATCAAAACATGGTAAAAGCAAATTTAATTTCAATGTCATTACGCTGAGGTAATAGTTTGGCCCCCAAGACGGCAACAACTCAAACACGTCTGACCGATTTTTATATTTTACAGAGCTCCTCCGTATCTTCAGACCATCTCTCCGGCGCCCCACCCTCTCCCCCGTCTCCTCACGCTTACCCACAGAGCTATAAATAACCCAGAACCAGGGGCAGAGAGCGGGTGCCCTCGGTAAATATGGCGTGATTTCCCTGGAGTGGAGGAGAGGAGGAAGAGGAGAGGGAGGATGCAGAGCTGTTCTTAAAAATAGGTCTCGCGCTCTGTCAAAAAGCGATGGGCTCGACCGGAAAGCGGCATTAAACTCCCATTTCCCTGACTCTATTTTGACTCAAAATGTTGCAAAAGTGAAGTTTGTTGCAGCGTTTGGGTTTATAAAGCAGCAATACGGGATAAAAGAAGTAGTAGTACTCTTTTTTTAACAGTTATTTTAGTATTTTTTAAGCTCAGAGGGGAAAAGTGGCTCATTTTTAGACTTACAAATTCCAGTTTTTCAGGACACTACAGTAGTCGTCTTGGAACATTTGCGTTGTCAAATCAGAACACATCCAAACTCCTTTCTCTGCTTTCTCTAAAACCTGTATTTATTCCGATGATGTTTTAAAATGCTGTTAAATATCCCACTAAAGCCAAGATTGATGCATCCTCCTTCAGCCGTTAAGTGTAGCTCTCTGCTCGTAGAAGAAAATCTGTTCTGTCAGATTTTGAATTTTAAATGTTGTTGAATTTCTTACTTTGAACTTTTAAACTCTGCCCCCTTCAGGCCCGGTGGTGTACGTGCTGGACCTGGCAGACAGACTCATCTCGAAGGCCGGACCGTTCGCCGCCGCCGGGATCATGGTCGGGTCTATTTACTGGACCGCGGTCACCTACGGAGCCGTCACGGTCATGCAGGTAACAGCTGTGTGTGACAGATATTTAGTTTATTTTTCTTCAGTCATTTAACATCATTAATCGTATAAGGATTTAACCCAGAAATTATGCATAGAACTAAAGTTATTATACAGACCGAAAGGACTGAAGTTTTAACACTTATTTTGCCAAACCCTATTAACATATAGAACAGGATACAAGACGGCAGAACTATTTATAGAGAAAAGAAACGAAACTCATAAAAGGAAAGAAGACAAGAATATCTACTGTATTTTCTGGACTATAAGTCGCACCAGACAAAAAAATGCATAATGAAGAAGAAAAAAAACACACATAAGTCGCACTGGACTAAAAGTCGCACACTCTAATCCAGGGGTGCTCAATACGTCGATCCTGATCTACCAGTCGATTGCCAAGGTCGTGTGGGTAGATCGCCGTGTCTCGTCTCGGACTCGATCTTGTCTCTCACTCGAGGTCTGACACTCAACAAGTGTGATCATATTTCATTCCGGCCGCTGCTGTTGGTAATAAACTTGTAGCGGGTGCAGGAGCGTGTGGGGGTCTCAGTGCAGCCTGTGCGCTCATTTGAAACCCGCGGAGACTCTACGGCGCATCACAAACACACACGCTCCCTACGCACGGCTCGTCTGCGACAGCGTGTGCCCTCGTGTACCAGCGTGCATCACAGGGCAGGTTCAACTTCCTAAACATCCTACCTGTCCACCTGCCTCACGTCAGCACGCCGCCCCTCGCCTTTTCACGCTCTCGCTCCTTCCTGCGTACAGCGAACACAAGCCCCTCCCACAGTGCGGCTGATTAGAAGAGCAAGACCAAACGTGAAGCAAAAACCAGTCTAAATTTGTGTTCCAGTGTTGGCACAAAGCAGGTCTACAGCATAGAGCGGATCTACAGAACAGACCTACTGCCACATTTGGCTGAAGTTTGTCTAACAAAAGTGACAAATGCATCTGTGTTTGTCACGATGTGCGTTTGGTTTGGTAAACGTGCAGAGGCTGGTAAATATCACTGCAAAACCAGAAAAGAATGCAACTCCAGTTTGGAACTTTAAAAAACAGGTTTAAAAATCTTCCTTCACTTTTTTCACAGTTTTGTGTAAAGTGCCAGAGGAAGTTCTCTTAAAGAAGAGGTTCTCAAACTGTGGGGGAGGGTCCAAAAAAGGGGCACAGAGTGTTTCAGTGCAGTTTGCTTGGCTTTGTATTAGGTAGATCATTTTGAATTGGTCATTTTATAAGTAGCTCACATGCTGAAAAAGTGTGAGCACCACTGGTCTAATCCATGTACACATTCATATTCATACCTGTATAAATACACATATACCAGTTGATGGTTAATCTGTAAATTCTTTAAGGTAAGATACATGATTTATAGTATTTCTGTATATTTCCGTGTAATTGTGATCTTACACATTTTTTTTAAATGTCTAAATTGTTTTAGAGCCTTTTAATGTTTTGTCCAGACACTCATTTGAACAAGTATCAATACTAAAAAAAGTACTGAATAGTTTTAAGACAGATATAAGGCCACATGGGAATAGAAAACAAAGTACTATGATCTAATGTTGAAAATCACATTCTATTGTCTAAACAAAGTGTTTTTTATTATCATCGTGGTATCAGAGTCTGTATTGAGTTGTCCTTAGTGTAGAAACATTATGACAACACAATAAAAACACCACAGTGAGAGTATAATCTAAAACCAATATTCAAACTTTTGTCTGGTCAAATTTGGCCTCAAAATTTGTGTGATCAGGTGTCCCTATTTATCCGGGACAGTCCCAGTTTTGCCCTGTGTCCCCTGTCCCAGTAGATTTATCCAAAACCACTGATTTGTTGCAGTTTTATACAAGAAATATCCAAGATGTTTCTATTTTTGACCAATCTGATGCTTGCCAACAGTAAAAAGAAGCATGAACTGTCATTTGTTTAGGTAAAATACAGAAAAGCTGCTTAAAAATGACCAATAATCTAAGAAAATGTGACTATACTGACTCACGTGTTTGTCATGAATGTGCCGAGTGAAGAAAAGTTTTCCTAAATTACACAAGTTTCACAATTTTATTCTTACCAAGCACGACAAACCGGGGGAGTCCCAGTTTTTGATTTTGAAACCCTACTCAAAATATTAATGGTAGATTATTTATGAACTGTTAATAGTGAAATATTAGTTGGCAAAAAAAATAAAAAGTTGTTTTCAGTGCGAGCAACAATAAGGGAAAAACAAAATGGTGGTTTTGTTTGGGCCCAAATAGAAACCAGCGGAGTGAATGTTTTATAAAATTGGAAAAGCACAGACGATTGGTTTTGTGCCTCTGTGGAAATAAGCGACCTTGTGTTTTGTTTTAGGTGTCGCTGCGTCATGTTGTGAAAATGTTTTTAGAGACATTTTCTTTTAAAATAATGCAGCAGCAACAGAATAAAAGTGTGTCTGCAGAAAAAAATGTCCCTGATCTGAATCCATCTTCAGTATTAACACAAATTCTGCGTATTTAGGCTGAGTTCTTCTCTCAGACTGAAAAAAACACTGTGTTCCACCTTGTGATGTCATGTGAAGTGCTCCACTGTGTTTTTAAACTCCATACACCTTCAGTAGAATCATGAGACAGAGATACTTTATTGATCTCGAGGAAAATTCAAGTTTTGCTGCAGCGACGTTTCCACTGCGCGTCTCGGTGTCTTTGTGTTTCTGCCAAAGGTCTCAGGTCAGTTTGACAGGAGGACTGGTCAGGGAGGGTCAGCAGATCCCGTGGAAGAGCCAAAAGTGTCCCTCCTCTGCATCTTATAGCATCACAGCAGCCTCCAGGGGGCGCCAGGTGAACAGAACGGGAAAGGCCTCGTTCTTTCTGGTGTTTCTGTTAGTGACGTAGTGGCTCAGTCCCTCAAAGTGTTTCCTCTAGAAGGTTTTCTGTCACATTTGCTGAGACATAAAGTGGAAAAAAAAAACTGTAGCATCTCAAATGTTCACATAGTCCAGTGAGGTTCATTTGGTCTCCTGATAATTTATGTTATTAGGTTCTTTTTTTCAGACCAAGAGTTTGTTTTCATACCTGTCAGTTTCGACTGCTCACTCGTAGGCCAGTAACGATAATCAATAAATCAATTAATCGTACGATAACATTTAACGAGCTCGATAACTTTTCCGGCTGCGATAAATTCTATTTGCAGCTTGTTTGTTTTTCTCTCTCTCGATCACTCTCAAAGAGACTGAATGTTAGAAGGTTTCTGTCGCTCTCTGACTCCTCGTTTAACAAGTGTAATGGTAAATGGTCACATTTTTCTATAGCACTTTTCCACCTTCAAGGCACTCAAAGCGTTTACAACAAGGAACCACTCACCCATTCACACACCAGTGTACACAGACACTGTGGGCAAGGTGGGTTAAGTGTCTTGCCCAAGGACACAACGGCAGCATTCATCTGTGGGAGCTGGAATCACACCAGCCAACCTGTGGGTGAGTGGATCTGACCACTCAACCTGTGATGTTTATGTCAAGAGCTGGATTCAAACCGCCAACCTTCAGGTCAGTGGGTGAATGCTCCACCAACTGAACTACTGCATGAATGACAATTGAACCAACGTGGGCTGTGTTTAGCGTCGTTGTCTGTGCGGCTAAACATGAAGCCGCAACACAAGCGCCGCTTTCAGAACCAAAACAGTTCATCGCCGTGTGACAAAACAAGTCATGATGCCGAATCAACACTGGTGAGTGTTACACGTCTCAACAGTCTCATGCGTCAAATGCAGCGAGCGTCAAATGACGAGAAGAAATGTCTCAAACCCCAACAGCCGATATAAACCCAAACCCGATCGACACAACTAGCCCCGCCCCCGGGAGAACCTGAAATCCACTGAAATCTCACAAGACACTGACACGACACCAGACAGGACAGAGGCTCCCTCATAGTGAAACACGATCCTGTGTCCTCAGTTAAAACAAACACTTCAGGACCAAAATGTCGAGGCCACAGCAGCAGCCGCAGAGAGAGTGACCACAATATTCCAATGTAAGACAATGACTAGAATCACTTTTAAGGACAATTTTGTTACAGAGACTTAATAATCCATTTTATTTATTGCTTTGGTTGTGTTTGGTTCAAGAATGGTTTATTCAAGTGCATTTTTGTGAACAAGTCCTCGCTGTGAGTCAGACACATTAGACTAGTCCTATGTTAATAAGTCAGTTTTATTTAAGCCTGTTGTTTTTGTTTGTCTTACGGTTCCTGTGTTAAATGTTCTTTAGAGAGTAAAGTGTATTGATCTTCGAAAGGGTGTATTTGCATTTTTATTCCATGGTCATTATATTAGTTGAAATTGGTCTCAAATTGTCAACATTATTGTTTATCGCAATAAATTCTTGGTCAATTAATCGTCCAGCAAAATCTGTTATGGTTACAGGCCTGCTCAGAGTCACGTGATGTTGCTGTGTCGTGTCGTGTCGTGTCGCTCAGCTGATTTAAACAGGTTTTGGCGCCGTCTTCCTACCGGTGGAGGCAGGACGACAGCGCCACCTGCAGTCCGACTTCCTCAGAAACCCGTGTAAATCAGCTGAGCAGACACGTCACGGCAACATCACGTGACTCTGAGGAAAACCGCAGGGAGCAGTCGAAACTGTCAGGTATGAAAACAAACTCTTGGCCTGAAAAAAGAACCTAATAACATAGAAATATCCACAGTCTTACATCGTCTTAGTGGATGCAGGAAAAACAAACGGTTCATTTCAGGCCATCAAACACTCACTCACTTGTGTTGTTTAAACTGCACATGCTGCACCTCTTAGTTGGTTAAAATCCCAAGATATGACGTTAATTACTCTGTTGGCGTGGTTGATAGTTGGATCATTGGAAATCATTTGGATCATTTCAGCCCTGGAATTGCCAATCTCTGCTGAACTAAAGGGAAAAGGAACAGCTCATGTGAAAACCACTTCGTAACATCTCAAGGTGAAAGAGAACATGTTGAACTTTGGAGACCTAGAACTTTTTGTTGAAGTAACAGCATTACAACATGGCCTAAAGCTCCCAGGAGTCAAGTTTTGCTTAATGTAGGACCATTAAAGTAATTTAGATTTTATGTGTTACTAAAATCTTAAAGTGCAAATTTATAGAGCATCAGTACCGTATTTTCCAGACTATAAGTCACACCAGCCAAAGAATGCATAATGAAGAAGAAAAAAACATATACGTCGCACTTTTTGGAGGAAATTTATTCTCTAAAATCAGAGACCAAGAACCAACATTTCATCTTAAAAGTCAAGTTGTAGTAAGAACAATAGGAACAGAGAACAACAGACTGTTAACGTCACATATGAACAGTTCTTCAGATAAATATAACATAAACAACAGAAAAGAACAAGTTTAACAAACTCTCCATCCATGTTCAAATCAAATAAGCTTTTACCAAAAACAAATGTAATGCTGAATTATTCTTAATATTACACAAAACTGACTCTTGTGAGGTTTAAGTCGTGTTATAATGTTGTTCCCTCCTCAAAAATAGACGTGGAGTTGTGTTTTGTTTCATTCACACTCTCACATTTTCTCACACATTTCTTTATAAAAAGCAGTACCGTATTTTTTTGACTATAATTCGCTCTGGAGTACAAGTCGCACCAGCCAAAAAATGTGTAATGAGGAAGAAAAAAACATATATAAGTCGCTCTTTTTGGGGGAAATTTATTCTATAAAATCAGAGACCGGGAACCGACATTTCCTGTTGAAAGTCAAGTTCTAGTAAAAACAACAGAAGAGAGAACAACAGACTGTTAACGTCACATATGAACAGTTCTTCAGATAAACTATAACATAAACAACAGAACAGAACAAGTTTACCAACAGTGATGCCACTAACGCGCTCCTTAGTAACGCGTTATTGTAGTCCGATTACTTTTTTCAGTAATGAGTCGTCTAACACAGTGCTGTTTCCAAACCAGTGTTCAGATTTAAGTGACTTATCTAAGGTCAAGCAGAAGTAAACAACAAGGCCAAAAATTCAAGTTAATGCATCTGATATAAAAATGTATTGAACAGATACATATGTACTCTAGTTTATGAAACCTTTTTTCTGTACCATTTTTGGTTCTAAAGTTCCATATGTTTTAAACAGACCATGTATGAAACATGGAACAAAAATTATTTCCCAAATTTCACAGACCTGCAAATCATGTAAATAAATGGATGTATTTCATCATATCTTGTGTTATTCCATCTTTGAACTGTTGATGAAGGTACTTATTTTTATGTATTTAAAATGATAAAAATTTGCTTGGAAGGACTGACATATTTTATAGAAATAGTTTCCTTTCACTTTGAAGTAATATTAAAGTATTCGGAAGAAAAATGTTGACAAATTATGTAAAATCCTGCACCTTCTACTTGTTTGCACAATTTTCCCTCCGTTACTTTTCCCTGTTACCATGACCTTTCTTAATAAAAAATCTCATTACTCAAAAAGTAAGAGGTTTTTCAACCTAATCTTGTACCATATGGTAGAAAACTATATGAAGCAAATATTCAAACCAGTTTGTTAAGGATATGTAAGTGAGAACCAAGAGTTATCACTGTTTGGATTTATTGCCCAAAAAGTGCTGCATATTTCATTCCCTCTGTTACCGACATGAGTTTTAAAATTTTTTGTCAACAACTTGAAAGAATATCACAGGTTTAACTTGACCCTGTTGGAGTGTAACTCTTTCCTACATTCTGATACTTTACTTATTTCAATAGTTCCTCTAGTTTCTGAATAAGAGACATTTGAATGGTCGTGTGCGGGGCCCTGGGGGTGGCCCCCGCACTCGCCATGGGGGGCGTGGGCGTCGCTCGACTGCTCCCACGGAGTAGGGATCTGAGGCAAAACTGCAACACACACTTAACTCACACTTAACCCCCCCCCCCCCCCCACACACACACACCACACACACTCATATGCACACACACACACACACACAACACACTCATATGCACACACACACACACACACTCATATGCACACACACACACTCATATGCACACACACACACTCATATGCACACACACACACACACATACTCATGCACACACACACACCTACTCATGCACACACACACACACATACTCATATGCACACACACACTCATATGCACACACACATACTCATGCACACACACACACTCATATGCACACACACATGTACACACACATATAAGGTTCACACTGTCACCAACCCCCGTCACCTTTGTCTCTATTTGTATGTGATCTTCAATCGTCATGTCTGTCTTGTATCTTGTATGTCGTTTGGTTCCTATTTGTTGTAATCTGTTGTTTGCAAAAAAAAAAAAAAAGATTATTATTTCAAAGTAACTGTGGCAACACTGTTTACCAAACTCTCCATCTCACTCCAAATCACTAAATCCATTCAATTCTTCATCCTCGGTGTCACTTCTGAGCAACTCCTCGACCTCCGGAGGTAAACAGAGCGTCACTTCCTCTTCTGTGTCGCTGTCGTCAGACTCAGCATCAGTTCCACTTTGAATTATTCCGACTTTTTTGAATCCCGACAGGATGGTTTCAGTGTCAGTGAAGTCACTTAAATGTTAAATTGTTCAGTCGTACAGAAGTAATGGTGCGATCGACTGACATGATACAGACAGAACAGAGGCTCTTTCTGCAGGAGACATGCGCAGTAGAGCCAAGTGACAGTGGTACAGGAGGAACAGGAGCAGCAGATACTCACACACAAGACTAGAGCGCCCCCTGTCAGTGTGAAAATTTTAAATATAAGAGTATAAGTCACAGGAAACAACCAAACCATGAAAAAAGTGCGACTTATCTGAAAAATACGGTAAATAACATAAAACCAGTGTTGGGAAGGTGACTTTTAAAATGTAATCCCCTACAGATTACAGATTACATACACCAAAATGTAGTTTGTAACAGAATCCATTAAATTACTTAAAGTGAGAAATGTAATCTGAATACTTTGGATTACTTGATTTTCTGTAGAGAAACAAAGACGAGGAAATCTTCACATAAAAAGTTTTGTCTGATAAAAGAAAAGAAAAAGGCAGAGTCTTTACTGAACCGTATTAAAAAATATTATTGATAGAAGACGAGGAGACACGGTCCATGCAGCCTGATTTAGTCCTGTTAAATCCTGTTTTAGTCTGGTTTAGATCTGGTTTTAGTCCTGGTTTAGACCTGGTTTAGACCTAGTTTAGACCTGGTTTTAGACCTGGTTTTAGACCTGGTTTAGACCTGGTTTTAGTCCTGGTTTTAGTCCTGGTTTTAGACCTGGTTTAGACCTGGTTTTAGTCCTGGTTTAGTCCTGGTTTTAGTCCTGGTTTAGACCTGGTTTAGACCTGGTTTAGACTTGGTTTAGACCTGGTTTTAGACCTGGTTTTAGACCTGGTTTTAGACCTGGTTTAGTCCTGGTTTAGACCTGGTTTTAGACCTGGTTTTAGACCTGGTTTTAGACCTGGTTTAGTCCTGGTTTAGACCTGGTTTTAGTCCTGGTTTAGTCCTGGTTTAGACCTTTTTTAGACCTGTTTTTAGACCTGGTTTAGACCTGGTTTAGTCCTGGTTTTAGTCCTGGTTTTAGTCCTGGTTTTAGTCCTGGTTTTAGTCCTGGTTTAGACCTGGTTTAGACCTGGGTTTAGACCTGGTTTAGACCTGGTTTAGTCCTGGTTTAGTCCTGGTTTAGTCCTGGTTTAGTCCTGGTTTAGTGTCTGGCAATGAGTGGAATTACGGGGAAAAATAAATAAATGTAAAAACAGGTACATACCGCTGTGTAATCCATTTATTTCAACAAAGTAACTGTAATCCAGTTACCACTCACTGAAACAGTAACTGTAACTCATAATTACAGTTACTCATAATTTGTACTCTGATTACATAACTCTGGTACATGTAATCTGTTACTCTCCAACACTGCATAAGACATAACATCACACTTGTGTTCTTGTGTTGCTGTATCGTTACAATCACCCGTGGATCATTGTGTCGTCTGTTAAGTCACAGTATTGATCTAAAACAAAGTAGAATCAGAAACAATCCTGCTGACTTCTGGGTTGGAAAATCACAGAGCCAAATGGGAGCTGACGTTGCCATAAATGTCATCACCACTGCACTTTACGCCAGCGAGCAGATGTTTGATCGAAATGTGCCAAAATGGCTGCACCACGCTGCCGAATCCCGCACGTATCACTGATTAAGAAACGATTATGTCACACTCCCAGATGACGCGGCAAGAGACAGTTTTCCCCTCCCCCCTGACTCCTCCTCCTCTTCTTCTTCTCTTCCTCCTCTTGTGCAGGTGGTGGGGCATAAGGAGGGCCTGGATGTGATGGAGAGAGCAGACCCTCTGTTCCTGCTCATAGGACTTCCCACCATCCCAGTGATGCTGATTCTGGGAAAGATGATCCGCTGGGAAGACTACGTGCTCCGTCTGTGGAGGAAGTACTCCAACAAGCTGCAGATCCTCAACAGTATATTCCCAGGTCAGCTACACATTTGTTTATCCTGAGCCGTGTGTTTTGATACTGAGAAAGTAAAACAAAGACTTAGATGCATTATTTGGACACAGTAGCTCCCACATCACAATATGATACACCGTAAAACACCAAATAATATCCAGGCTAGGGATGAGCATGATTAGTCGATTAATAGATCATTAATCACTAAGAATTTCATCGATTATGTTCATTTTTAATTGACAAATCGAATGTAGGTTTCTGTGCGTAGCGTAGGGTGACCAAACGTACGTGTCTGGGGACAAACAGGGTCCGTACGTGTGTCTCTGCATCAGAAGGAGCGAGCAGACAGAAACAGTGGGTCAGTCTGCAACGTACCGAAGCACAAATGTGTATTTAACGATGATTTGTACGAGTAAGAAATTCCACGCTTTCCATTCCGGTCGGGACAAGTGTGAGGCCATGTGCACAGTGAACACAGCAGGAACATATGTTTCGGTGTCCAGTGGGAAAAAGTTCACCAGGACATAGAAAACATTAAAAAGTTTTGCCAGGTGAGAGTCGCTCAATGTCGATGACGAGTCTCCACCTCCCTCCCCCCGTACGCTGTCCTGGTTTTAACAAACGCAAATCTGGTCACACTAACCTGTATTCACCTGAGTCATGTCTTTTAATCCAACAGAAGTTGAACCGCATCAGTGACACAAGAGCTGTTTTTTTCTTCGCTTAGTTTATGCAAATTAGTGATGCAGTTTTAAGTTTTGTTTCTGTGAGAGTTGAACAAAACTGAATTAAACACATTATAATGTCAAACGGGCTGATGTGGCTCTAGAGTCGTTACGGTTTATATGTCGTAAAGGTGAATTTATTTCTGCAGATTAGTAGTGCAGATAGTAATAATAATGATGATAATTTTAATATAAAAACGTTTACGATTAATCGATAATCGATTGTTAATTCTCCCGACGATCGATTAAAAAAAATGTATCGAATGCCCATCCCTAATCCAGGCGTTTATTCGTTTCAATCACTTAACAGACCAGGCATTTATTTGAGATCAGGCGGCAATTTGAGGCTGGCAATTAATTCCTTCCTCACAAAAATCTTGCTCAGCAAAACTGGGAAAATTTGGTTCTCAAATTCTTTTAACCAGTTCTTCATGACTAGAATTTACAGTTTTTACTTGGAGGAGGCGACTAACTTGCCGACCTTGTCGGCACAGTTTCTGCCGCCTCTTTGACCTCTGTTTCCAATATTTTATTTATTTTAAATAACATCAGTCATAAAACAGTCTCGGTGCCTGTTTCAGTTTAGATTTTTTTTTTCTCTGGTTTATTTGTTCCGGAAGTTCTGCTGCAGTTTTTTGTGTACTCTACCATACTATACACCGATAGGGGCCTGGTCTGGGGCTGTTCTCTTTTTTTATTTCTCCTCCTTCTGTCCTCATGTTACGCTGCAGTGTTTGTTTCTATCTGCTCCATGTCTCCTGGTCCGGTCCACAAAGTCTTCCCCATGTCATATTGTTTGTATGTTTGTATTGTACGGATGGTGTGACAGGTTCAATTTCGATTAATTTGTACAAGTACATTTGAAGAAATTGCCAAATAAAGGCAAAATAAATTACTCATTCATTCATATTCATTCAGTTGGTGAAAAAGTGTATTTAGTAGTAATAATTTTGATGTGTTAAAGGCGCCGTTTGGAGCTCAAGATTCTCACTTGGGCCTGACCGATATGGATTTTGTTGTGGCCGATAAAATGGGAGTTGGAGCTGCCAGATATAATCGCCAATATATTTAGTGATGTAAAAACTCACTGTAAATCTTGAAACGTTTAAAAAACTTAGGTTTGGCTCTAGTGGATTTTAAATTGGGATTATTTAGGCAAAATGTACTGTTATTCTGACTCTTAACGTCATATTTACAGACAGTAGGTCGGCCCAATGGCATTTTTGCATCACATTCTAGCATCTAGTGATGTTTATTCCAGTTCTTTTTAGAGAACCAGCTCTTTTGGCTCGGCTCACTAAAAGCAGCTGGCTCTTTTGGCTCCCAAGCGGCTCTTCAGATTGTTTCGTTGCAAGCAGAACTAAACCAGAACTAAACCAGGACTGAGTGTCGGGACTCGGTCTCTATCTCTCTCCGTCTCTCGAGCTCAAGATTAGTCCTGGTTTATTTATTTTATGCTGAACTACAGCCAAATATGCACCTTTTTTTCTATCCTATGCTACACGCCGATATGCTTCCAGTTGCCCATATCGGCAACCAACCGATATATCGGTCAGGCTCTAATTCTCACATTAATTATTGATCAACAGCAAGAGTTTTTCAGCCTTTTTTGGTTTTGTGGCATGTTGAACCGACACCACAGACACACAAAAAAAACACGATCACATCACCAGTGTCATAATGTTTGTCTTTTCTGCCAATTTGAGCCAAAAAGTGAACGTTTGTGTCACTGTGTGCAGGAGTATTGCAATAACGTGTCTGGAGTCTTGAGAATTCTGCACAGGAAACTCCAAAATGGCCAATTATTCCATTAAATAACTATGTCATTACAGTTTTTTCCCAGAGGTGCTCCTGGTGTTCTGTCAGAGCGCACTAATGTCCCCTGGCACTCGTACAGAATTACACAACATTACAGAACGAGCTGTGGAGTCAAACACGCTTCGCTCGAGAAATATTCACATCTCCTCTGGGTTTTTTCTCTCTCTCTCTCTCTCGTGTGCAGGTATCGGTTGTCCCGTGCCCAGGATCCCCGCCGAGGCCTCCCCTTTGGCCGATCACGTCTCCGCCACCAGGATCCTGTGTGGAGCGCTGGTTTTCCCAACGATCGCCACCATCGTCGGAAAACTCATGTTCAGCAGCGTCAACTCCAACCTGCAGAGGACCATCCTGGTGCGCACAACAAGACCACGAACCAAACACACAAACACAAACACACAAACACAAACGCACAAACACAAACGCACAAACACAAACGCACAAACGCACAAACACACAAACACAAACGCACAAACACAAACGCACAAAACACAAACGCACAAACACAAACGCACAAAACACAAACGCACAAACACAAACGCACAAACACAAACGCACAAACACAAACGCACAAACACAAACGCACAAACACAAACGCACAAACACAAACGCACAAAACAAACACAAACGCACAAAACAAACACAAACGCACAAACGCACAAACACAAACGCACAAACACAAAACACTAACGCACAAACACAAACGCACAAACACACAACGCACAAACACAAAACGCACAACACAAACGCACAAACAACACACACAACGCACAAACACAAACACAAACGCACAAACACAAACGCACAAAACACAAACGCACAAACACAAACGCACAAACACAAACGCACAAACACAAACGCACAAACACAAACGCACAAACACAAACGCTCGGCCTTTTTCAGATTTACCCTGATATATAGAGGCTTTGCACCGTCACGTGTCCCCATGGCAACGGTACCGACGCCGCCATGACACCGGGCACGATATACAGTGTTGGGAAGGTGACTTTTAAAATGTAATCCCCTACAGATTACAGATTACACACCCCAAAATGTAGTTTGTAACGTAATCCATTAAATTACTTAAAGTGAGTAATGTAATCTGAATACTTTGGATTTGTTGTAGAGAAGCAAAGACGAGGAAATCTTCACATAAGAAGTTTTGTCTGATAAAAGAAAATAAAAAAAACCCAAGACTTTACTGAACCAAATTAAAAATATTATTCATAGAAGACGAGGAGACACTGTCCATGCGGCATGATTTAGTCCTGTTAAATCCTAGTTTAGACCTGGTTTTAGACCTGGTTTTAGACCCGGTTTAGACCTGGGTTTAGACCTGGTTTTGACCTGGTTTTACATCTGGTTTAGACCAGGTTTAGACCTGGTTTAGACCTGGTTTTAGATCTGGTTTAGACCAGGTTTAGTGTCGAGCAATGAGTGGAATTACCAAACAAAACTAAATAAAAACAGAATAGCCCAAAATGTGAAAACAGGAAAATACCTCTGTGTAATCCATTTATTTCAACAAAGTAACTGTAATCCAATTACCACTCACTGAAACAGTAACTGTAACTGAATACAGTTACTCATAATTTGTACTCTGATTACGTAACTCTGGTACATGTAATCTGTTACTCCCCAACACTGACGCTATGTCATTGACTTCAGTAACATCGGAGAAACATGGGCAGGTTTTGTTGTGTATTTAGTTGTTCTTGACGCTCTGAAGGAGATAAAACGATTTGTTTCTTCACTGTTCCTCTGGAAATGACTCATCAGGATCAAACAAGGGAATTATCAAAAAAAAAGACGGGAATTATGGCTAGAGAACATAAACCGCAGAGATTTCCAATGAAAGAAGCACATTTACTGAACTAAAATGACATTAATTTATCCAGGAAAACCTGCACTAGTTTACGATTCAACGAACCCACACTGGGCTCCTGTGATCAACATGGAGCACGAGTCGAAGAGTCTGTGAGCCGAACCTCGAAAGAATCGACCATGAAAAGATCCTCGTGAACGTTAGAAAGATCCACTCGCAAAAAGTGATTAATTCTAGAAGACATAGTTGTGGATAAACAAGACAATAAATAAAACATGGTCCTACGACGAGTGACATGTTTATATGTGTTGGAAGATCACAGTTTCTACTGCCACTCACACTGCAAATGTTTTCTTTTTACATTTTAGTTCAGTAAATGTGCTTCTCTCATTAAATAAACTATGAAACAATTTAAATATCAAATCCCTTGATGAAAGTGACGTGAGTGTGTCTTGATGGGACATAGTGTAACTCAAATGTGTTTGGACCAGGGGCAAACTACGGCCACAGAGGCTGCATCAGAAGATTGTTCTTTTAGGAGCCTGAGTGTGAATGAAGAGACAGACAGGAATTTGAAGTTTATTGAAAAGAAATTTTTACAGAACACAACAACAACAAAAACAAAATAGAAAATAAAAAACAGTCCAGTTATTTGGTATTTTAGTCCAGGTCAATGTAAGTTCAGGTTCTGGGTGAACTCGCCATCAGTCGGGTTCTAGTTGAGTTGAGAATTTCTGTGAAGCTGGAGTTCAATCAGTCCATAGGAAAAAAAAAACCTGACCTAAAAGGCCAAAAAACCACAAATGAATATCATTTAAATACATGAATGGGTCTTAAATATCCCAAAATAAATTAAATGTAAGCATCAACATACAAGTGAATAGTTCATGTTCAATTAATCAACACATTCAAAATATCAATCAGTTAATTCATTAATCAGAATACACATAAATAATAATTAAATTAAATGTAATGACTAATGACCTACGACCCAAGAACGATACATACCTCGATACAAGGATACGATACGATACATTCGATACGATACAATACCTCGATACGATACACACGATACGATACATACCTCGATACACAGGCACGATACGATACATACCTCGATACACAGGCACGATACGATACGATACCTCGATACACAGGCCACGATACGATCGATGGCCACGATACGATACATACCTCGATACACAGGATACACATACGATACACACACGATACGACCTCGATACACAGGCCACGATACGATACATACCTCGATACACAGGCCACGATACGATACATATCTCGATACAGCGCACTTTCGATTCGATATGATATATTTCAAATTGACTCGATACGGTTCAATAAAAAATAAAGGCTAAATCGTGGCTGTGACACTAAAAGTCTTTGTTAAATCACTTCTTATGCAAAGTTCATATGAAACACAAACATTTTAATCATCAAAACAGTAAAAATGTCAAATGTGTCGCATAAATGAGTTTCCTTTCACTCCACAAGCAACAAAACTGTAGCTCTGTAACAAAATAATTTAGTAAAACACACCTAAAAATACTCTTGGTGACATATTGATACAGTAGCCCATGATATCGATACTGTATCATCACATTGAACGATACGATATATCGATATTCTGATATTTTTGCACACCCCTAACAGAAAGTGAATTCATGTCAATAAAATCTCTTCTCGGTTTACGTTCTCTAGCTATAATCCACGTCTTTTTTTCAATAATTCCCTTGTTTGAGCTCCTGATGAGTCATTTCCAGAGAAACAGTAAAGAAACGAATCGATTTATCCTTTTCAGAGCGTCTAGAACAGGGGTGCTCAATACGATCGCCAAGGTCGTGTGGGTAGATCGCCGTGTCTCGTCTCAGACTCGCGTTTGGACTCGGTCTTGTCTCTCACTCGAGGTCTGATCATATTTCATTCCGGCCGCTGCTGTTGGTAATAAACTTGTAGCGGGTGCAGGAGCGTGTGGGGCGTCTCAGTGCAGCCTGTGCGCTCATTTGAAACCCGCGGAGACTCTACGGCGCATCACAAACACACACGCTCCCTATGCACGGCTCGTCTGCGACAGCGTGTGCCCTCGTGTACCAGCGTGCATCACAGGGCAGGTTCAACTTCCTAAACATCCTACCTGTCCATCTGCCTCACGTCAGCACGCCGCCCCTCGCCTTTTCACGCTCTCGCTCCTTCCTGCGTACAGCCAACACAAGCCCCTCCCACAGTGCGGCTGATTAGAAGAGCAAGACCAAACGTGAAGCAAAAACCAGTCTAAATTTGTGTTCCAGTGTTGGCACAAAGCAGGTCTACAGCATAGAGCGGATCTACAGAACAGACCTACTGCCACATTTGGCTGAAGTTTGTCTAACAAAAGTTACAAATGCATCTGTGTTTGTCACGATGTGAGTTTGGTTTGGTAAACGTGCAGAGGCTGGTAAATATCACTGCAAAACCAGAAAAGAATGAAACTCCAATTTGGAACTTTAAAAAAACAGGTTTAAAAATCTTCCTTCACTTTTTTCACAGTTTTGTGTAAAGTGCCAGAGGAAGTTCTCTTAAAGAAGAGGTTCTCAAACTGTGGGGGAGGGTCCAAAAAAGGGGCACAGAGTGTTTCAGTGCAGTTTGCTTGACTTTGTATTAGGTCGATCATTTTGAATTGGTCATTTTGTAAGTAGCTCACATGATGAAAAAGTGTGAACACCCCTGATCTAGAACAACCAAATACACAACAAAACCTGCCCATGTTTCTCCGATGCTGCTGAAGTCAATGACATATCGAGCCCGGTGTCATGGCGGCGTAGGTACCGTTGCCATTTAAAACAGACCTGGTTCATTCTAAACCGTTTGCAGTCGTCTAAAGTCCCTGGTCGTCGTCGTCGTTTACCTGGAGCGTTCTCGTCCTCGTTATTCTCCGTGATGATTACAGGGTCTGGGGGTTGTTCTTTTCACGACTCCCAG
This sequence comes from Boleophthalmus pectinirostris, assembly GCF_026225935.1. NCBI lineage: Eukaryota > Metazoa > Chordata > Actinopteri > Gobiiformes > Gobiidae > Boleophthalmus > Boleophthalmus pectinirostris. Next base: position 5,736,380 of record NW_026571404.1, on the reverse strand, counting down.
GGGCCAGTTTTGCCGTGACGGTAAACAGCAACTAGCCCGAGACGCTTTGTAATTAAATGCAGACAGCGCTCGTCTCCGTGAAGCTGGATCATTTTAATGCCATACTGCGGAACATTCTTGGCAGGGCAAAGCACATCTGCTCCGTCTCCAGCAGAAATGTGACACGATGAACTGGAGCTTCGCTGATTATTCATCCACTAGAGAAATGTTACTCAGGGTTTCCACGGAACATTAAAAAACATTAAGTCATTAAATAGATTCTGCTGGAATTAAAGTCTTAAAAAGCTTTACATTTAATTTCATGCAGCATTAAAATATTGGCAAAAATATTTCTTGTATCTGGCAAACATTTATTAGAAAACATTCAAGGAAATTTTACAAGAAACATTTACGTAAATACGCCTTATACAACAAACACTGCAGCTTGTTTATTCTCATCTGCGGCTGGTTGTCTCAAGGTTTTTTGCTGATTAGAGAAACTAACTTCAAGTCCAGGAGCAGAGAGAGAGAGAGAGAGAGAGAGAGAGAGAGAGAGAGAGAGAGAGAGAGAGCGCCCCTACCCAGAGAGAGAGAGAGAGAGAGAGAGCACCCCTACCCAGAGAGAGAGAGAGAGAGAGCGCCCCTACCCAGGCAGAGAGAGGGCAGAGTAAGCATGCTGAGCTGGACAGAGAGAACACAGAGAGCTATGCCCCAAGCCGGGCAAAGAGAGGGCAGAGAGAGCACCCTGAACTCGGCAGAGAGAGTGTCCTAAGCTGGGCAGAGCGAGCGTAGAGAGAGCACCTCGATAAACCAGAGAGAAAGCAGAGAGAGCGCCCGATCTAGGCAGAGAGAGCGCCCAAGCCTGGCAGAGAGAGAGCAGAGAGAGCGGCCCGAGCCGGACAGAGAGAGCGCTCAAACTGAGCAGAAAGAGTGCACCGAGAGAGAGAGCTATGCCTTGAGTCGGGCAGAGAGAGAGAGAGAGAGAGAGAGAGAGAGAGAGAGTGGGCAGAGAGTGGGCAGGGCAGAGAGGGCAGAGAGTGGGCAGAGAGTGGGCAGAGAGAGAGAGCACCCCGAGCCAGGTGGAGAGAGCGAGCAGAGAGAGCCCTGAGCCTGGCCAGGCAGAGAGAGGCGCCCAAACCAGAGTAGAGAGAGAGCACACTGAGCCAGAGAGAGAGAGAGAGAGGGCAGAGAGCTCAAGTTGGACAAGTCCAGACATTAATATCATTAAAAAACACTGAATTGTGGCATTAAAAAACATTAAATTAGATTTGTTGAACCTGCGTAAAACCTGTTTACAAAAAATTTTATCATATTTTGATATTTGTTAATTATCAAAATCTGAATTAGTTTTATTCATCCCCAAGAGGAAAGAATCTGGACGACACACATTTACACCTTCATTTGGTCAAATTTATATTCACAAAAATCTCAACGCACAGAAGAAATAAGAGTTTAAATAATCGACTAATCAAAAACAGTTAGTAAAGTATAAATAGGAGCTGTTTTCAAAACTATTTCTCATCAGATCTGATTTAATCCCACGTGTTTTTTGTCTTTTTCACAGGGAGGAATCGCCTTCGTGGCCATTAAAGGAGCGTTTAAAGTTTATTTCAAGCAGCAGCAGTATCTGAGACAAGCCCACCGCAAGATCCTCAACTTCCCCGAGCAGGAGGAGGCCTGAGACCCCGGACACTTTACCCCCCGGAAAAAAAACCCGGTCGTACCTCGGGACTGCGAGTCAGACCGACGACGACGAGAGACAAACCCCGAGCACGAAGCGACTCATCAAAAAACATCTCTGCTTCTGTTTTTGTGTTTTTAATTTTCCTCAAACACTTTCGCAAAATCCGGACTGAAGGAAGTGTTGAGTTTCATTCAGTCTCAGATTATTTTAAGAAGAAAATTCGAGGGGCATGTGTCGTTTTATAATAAATATTTGTTTTATATGAGGCTTTATTTTGCAGGTTTAAAGTGATCAGCTCGTTGTTGTTTTTTTTGCCGTTCGTTCGTGAATCGGACTCTGCGATGAGGAAACATGTTGGAATGTAATATTAAAATAAATTACGTTGTGGAATATTACGTTTGGGACTTTGGATGATTGTTTTAAATCCGTGAATCGTTCGTTTGTGTGTTTGTTTTTCAAAATAAAACCAAAAATAAGGAAATGAAAAAACGATTTTCTTCATTATTTGTCTCCAAAATCAAGAGAACGATTTGTTTTTTTCAGTTTTCGATTTTGTGTTTAAATGAAAAATGGAAAAAAACGGATAACGACCGTTTCCTGTTTACGTGACTTAAACTGCAACGCCGGACTGAACCAGGACTAGGATTAAAACGGGACTAAACCAGGTCTAAACCAGGACTAAACTGTTCCCAGTCGCGGTCTTGGTCCTGGTCTCAGTCCTGATCACCCGACGGTCTACGTGGGCGCAACTCCGAGCCCGTCTGGACACTCAGGCCTGGTTTAGTCCTGGTTTAGGACTGAGACCAGGACCAGACCAAGACTGAGATCAGTTTAGTCCTGGTTGACCTGGTTTAGACCTGGTTCAGTCCTGTTTTAGACCTGGTTTAATCCCGGTTTAGTTCTGGTTTAATCCTGGTTTAGATCTGGTTAAGTCCTGTTTTAGACCTGTTTTAGACCTGGTTCAGTCCTGGTTTAGACCTGGTTCAGTCCTGGTTTCAGTCCTGGTTCAGTCCAGTTTTAGTCCTGGTTCAGTCCGTTATCTGTTTTTTTCCATTTTTCATTTAAACACAAAATCAAAAACTGAAAAAACAAATCATCTGTTTTTTTTTTTTATTTTGGTTTTGGAGTCAAATAATGAAGAAAATCATTTTTTTCATTTTCTAATTTTTGCTTTTATTTTGAAAAACAAATGAACGAATGACACGGATTATTTTAAAATCACATAAATTGTTCTGTTTTGTAAAAGTTTAAGTTTGTCCACTTTACATTTCGCAGTTGAAAGTACGACTTGGTTTTCACGTTTTTCTAATTCTGACTTGGTTTGATGAGTTTGTCGTTCTTGTATGTTTATTTCATAGTTTAATTTTATGAGTTTAGTTGCAGTTTGTGGAAAAAAATTAAAAGAAAAGAGCAAAAATACAGGAAGTAGCGTCATCAACACTGAAAAATTCCAAAATAAAGAGACAATTTAGGCACAAGGAACAAACTTTTACACTATTTACAATTTATATACAAAAAATAAAACTAAATTCGATTGGATCACTTTGAATCGATTGCTTCTGCGAATTTTACACTTTGAATTTCAACAATTGAATTTGAGAACTTGGAAAATATTTGTGCTGAACATTTAAGTTTATTTTATTTTGAATTTTATTGAATTATTTTAACAATATACACTTTTACTTTCAGCAACAAAAATTCAGTATAAAAATATCCAAACATGTTTTTTCAAAGTTAAAAAAATTCAAAATGAGAAATTCCAACGGCATTAAAAATCCAAAATCTGACAAAACAAATTATTTTCTATACTAAATGTCATAAAAGTTGGTGACACATAGTAGGCTCCGGAGGGACGGAGGTTTGTTTGGCGATTGGTCAAAGATTTTAAAGTTTAAACGTGTAGTAATTTTTCCTAATAAGAGTCCAGCACCTGATTTCACTGGAATGTACCACAGTATGGCTTTAAATCGCTTATTATTTAGTTATAAGTGTTTTATTGTTAGAAAAAAACAACAAAAAACATCTTGAAAAATATGAAAGTTCGCCCACCTCTTCACAAATCGGACTTGTAAACTGTTACGTTTTTTCTCTGGGAAATAGATGAGTTTAATATCATAAATTCCCAGCAAAACAACAATATCTCCATGGTAACGGACCCTGTACCTGGAAAGTTACACAGTGCACCTTTAAAATCAACCAGGGTTAGAAATTAAACAAGTCAGATTTTGTTTTTTTTAACCATTTTAGCAGCAACTTTCAAACAAGTCATAATTTAATCGCTTTTTCTCATCTACACCGTAACACAAGTCGATAAGTTAAGCTCGTAATAGAAGTTTATTCGTTTATTACCGTGGCAACCTGAGCTACGTCGTCGCTTCAGTCCCTCCGGAGCGTACTGTCAGTGTCAAGTCCTGAATAAAAACTCCTGAAATGGTCTTTACGGTCGCCCCCAAAAGCTTCATCAGGACATTTTTAAGAATCAGATGGAAGTGTTTGGTGAAGGTGAAGGTGCCTCAGTCCACAGCCCCGATCCGGAGACGGGCGCCGTGGTAACGCTGTGGAGTTTAATCAAAGCTCATGTGAATAAATGTATTTTTCCAACGTGAAAGTGACTGTTTATTTATCTTGATTTTGATTTAAAAGAAACACTCAGCTCCGATGTTTACTCCTTTACTCTGTCTGTATCCACTGCTGAGACGTTCCTAGATTAAATATGGAGTTTTT